>NC_092165.1:24147507-24466257 GCF_045791955.1 Oncorhynchus clarkii lewisi | reverse complement strand
GAGAGAGACTAAAAGAGGGAGAGAGAGAGAGAGAGACTAAAAGAGGGAGAGAGAGGGAGACTAAAAGAAAAAAGGAAGAGAGAGAGACTAAAAGAGGGAGAGAGAGCGAGAGAGACTAAAAGAGGGAGAGAGAGACAGGGACTAAAAGAGGGGGAGAGAGTAGGAAGGAGGCAGCCACTACAGTGGAAAAGTGTGTGTCCTTCTCCAGAGTATGGACACAGAAGAGAGTGGCTAAGTGAGCTACTGTGCCCACCCACACACACACAACCCTTGAGTCCAGCCTGCCAGCCAGGAATACATTACAGTACATTAAAGTACAGAGAACAATTTATGTACAACAGATGTTTGGACAAGATTAGAGCAACAGCTAGAAACCGGCGTGAAAAGTGACTTGTACGCGACAACTTCAATGCTGGCTGTGGATTGACTCTGCACCTACTTGTTCACTCCCCCTCACAGATTTAAAAGGAGTGGATTGGTGTGGAAACATGTTGGAACCTCCCTCTAGCCCAAGCTTAGACCAATCCAATGCCTTTACTTCATAATCTCTCTCTCGGCTCAAAGATGCTCCAGAACTCCTACGATCTGTCATCAGCCAATCCTTTGCAGCCGTTGCCATACTTTGGATAGAAGTAGAAGGTGCTCAACCAATGTGAGTAGAGGTACAACCTAAAAATGTGTAGACATCATTGGACAGGAAAAGGCGCAACGCTCGCTCACCATTAACAAACCGTGGCCATCCTCCCAGAATGCACAGCGCCACGTCTGAAGTTCCAGAGTGACAGCACTCAGCTTGAAGGAGGACTGCCATGATAGGGATGATACACACACAAACATACACACACCATTGATCTCTGAAGGTAATAGTAGTCCTCTCAGCGCATTAAGCAAGCAGACGAATCTCCCTCAATGACAAACAGTTCATTCAAAACATAATGGACTGTCTCTCTTATATGAGCCATAAATGTTATAGTCAGCCCACCAACCCAACCGGCCCCTATACCCAGCCCTAAGGCTTACACCAACCCACCCTGGCCCTATACCCAGTCCTGAGGCACATCGTACCCAGCCAGAAAAACCCACCCAGCCCTGAGTCATACCCAGACAGATAAAATAATACATTCCTGATAACAATAGAGGAATCAGCTGTTGCGCAGCAACTCACTACCTTCCTGAAGACAATGTATACGAAACTCTTCAGTCTGGTTTTAGACCCCATCATAGCACGGAGACTGCACCCGTGAAGGCGGTCAATTACCTTTTAATGGCGTCAGACCAAGGCTCTGCATCTGTCCTCGTGCTCCTAGACTTAGTGCTGCTTTTGATACCATCGACCACCACATTATTTGGAGAGATTAGAAACCCAAATTGGTCTACACTGACAAGTTCTCGCCTTGTTTTCGATCTTATCGAACGGAAAGATATCAGTTTGTGTCTGTGGATGGTTTGTCATCTGACAAATCAACTGTAAATCTCGGTGTTCCTCAAGGTTCCGCTTGGGACCCCTATTGTTTTCACTATATATTTTATCTCTTGATGATGTCATTCAGAAACATAATGTTAACTTCACTGCTATGCGGACGATACACAGCTATACATTTCGATAAACATGGTGAAGCCCCAAAATTGCCCTCCCTCGAAGCCTGTGTTTCAGATATAAGGAAGTGGATGGCAGCAATTTATTTTTACTTTTAAACTCAGACAAAACAGAGATGCTAGTTCTAGGTCCCAATAAACAAAGAGATCTTCTGTTGGATCTGGCAATTCATCTTGATGGTTGTACAGTCGTCTCAAATAAAACTGAAGCACCTCGGCGTTACTCTGGACCCTGATTTCTCTTTTGACGAACATATCAAGACTGTTTCAAGGGACAGCTTTTTTCCGTCTACCTAACATTGCCAAAATCGGAAACTTTCTGTCCAAAAATGATGCAGAAAAATGAATCCATGCTTTTGTCACTTCAAGATTAGACTACTGCAATGCAATCCGGTTACCCAGATAAAGCACTAATTAAACTTCAGTTCATGCTAAACACGGCTGCTAAAATCTTGACTAGAACCCAAAAATGGTATTATATTACTCCAGTGCTAAACTCTCTACACTGTCTTCCTGTCAAGGCAAGGGCTGATCTCAAGGTTTTACTGCTAACCTAAACCTTCTGATTTGGTCCTGCCGTACATACCTACACGTACCCTACGGTCACAAGACGCAGGCCTCCTTACTGTCCCTTGAATTTCTAAGCAAACAGCTGGAGGCAGGGCTTTCTCCTATAGAGCTCCATTTTTATGGAATGGTCTGCCTATCCATGTGAGAGACGCAGACTCGGTCTTGATCTTTAAGTCTTTATTGAAGACTCATCTCTTCAGTAGGTCCTATGATTGAGTGTTGTCTGGCCCAGAGGTGTGAAGGTGAATGGAAAGGCACTGGAGCGATGAACTGCCCTTACTGTCTCTGCCTGGCTGGTTCCCCTCTCTCCACT
Source organism: Oncorhynchus clarkii lewisi (assembly GCF_045791955.1). Lineage (NCBI taxonomy): Eukaryota > Metazoa > Chordata > Actinopteri > Salmoniformes > Salmonidae > Oncorhynchus > Oncorhynchus clarkii. The sequence continues at coordinate 24,463,778 of NC_092165.1, read as the reverse complement.
GGGATCCTCTGCCTCTAACCCTATTACGGGGGCTGAGTCACTGGCTTACTGATGCTCTTCCATGCCGTCCCAAGGAGGGGTGCGTCACTTGAGTGGGTTGAGTCACTGACGTGATCTTCCTGTCCGGGTTGGCGCCCCCCTCAGCTTCATGCCGTGGGGGAGATCTTCATGGGCCATACTTGGCCTGAGAATTGTATCAGGGTAGTACATTGAAGATATCCCTTTAGTGGTGTGGGGGCTGTGCTTTGGCAAAGTGGGTGGGGTTATATATTGCCTAGTTGGCCCTAGGCCCTGCCCAGGGGTATCGTCGGACGGGGCCACAGTGTCTCCCGACCCCTCCTGTCTCAGCCTCCAGTATTTATGCTGCAAAAATTTGTGTCGGGGGGCTAGGGTCAGTCTGTTATATCTGGAGTATTTATCCTGTCTTATCCGGTGTCCTGCGTGAATTTAAGTATGCTCCCTCTAAATCTCTCTCTCTTCTCTCGGAGGACCTGCGCCATAGGACCATGCCTCAGGACTACCTGGCCTGATGACTCCTTGCTGTCCCCAATCAACCTGGTCGTGCTGCTACTCCAGTTTCAATCTGTTCTGCCTGCTGCTATGGAACCCTGACCTGTACACTGGATGTGCTACCTTGTCCCGGGCCTGCTGTTTTCGACTCTCTCTCTCTCTACCGCACCTGCTGTCTCTCACTCTGAATGATCGGCTATGAAAAGCCAATTGACATTTACTCTTGAGTTGCCTGTTGTGCCTTCTACAACCACTGTGATTATTAGTATTTGACCCTGCTGGTCATCTATGAACGTTTGAACATCTTGGCCAGGTACTGTTATAATCTCCATCCGGCACAGCCAGAAGAGGACTTGCCACCCCTCAGAGCCCGGTTACTCTCTAGGTTTCGTCCTAGGTTCCTGTCGTTCTAGGGAGTTTTTCCTTGCCATCGTGCTTCTACATCTGCATTGCTAGCTTTTTGGGGTTTTAGGCTGGGTTTCTGTACAGCACTTTGTGACATTAGCTGGTGTAAAAAAAGGCTTTATAAATAAATATGATTGATTGAGGTGGCGTATGTGTGCGTGTACCCGCTCTCTAAGTCACCATCTGATAGTGCTGTAAAGATCATTTGCACCATTGTGTATTGCAGTGAGAACTAAGGTGACTTTCAAGGTTGAAACACTGTCTGGGTTCTTCCTCCCTCTTCATTGAACAATATCTGAAAGGGATGACATTTACTCAGATAATGGGTTTCATAGTCAGTGACTCTGAGAATATTGAGATGGTTTGTAACAGCAACATTTCTGTTCTTTAAAAAAAACTGCAATATTTGTCTTTGAGAACTTTGTGATTGCTAGATGTATATTGTTTGTGTGTAAGTGGCGGCAGGGATTGGTTGAATGTAGCCATGTGGAACCCCATAGTGGAAAAACATAGAAGTCAAAAGTATAATTTTTGTTTTCATGTATTTTCAAGAGGACCACAATCAAAATACTTATCATGATTTTAAATGCATTGTATCCACGTGTGTTTTTCAATTGTCAAATAAATCAACAACAAAAAAACCTAGTCCAAAAGCCGAGTCTCAGTCCACACTGAGTGGAGGTGAAACGTGTTAGCTTAGCACAACTTCTATATCAAACGCCAGCTAACACGGCTGACCAGTGTTGTGGGTAAAATTAGAATATCATGTTATTGCATCAAATGGTTGTTTTATGCAACAGAATAGAGGGTTCTTAGAACTATATTGTGTTTGCACAATATACAATATACTGAGAGTGGGTCTCTAGGGCTTAATGCTGACAGTCGATGTACAATGCCTCAGGTGATAAACCGAACAAGTCACATTACATTCATGTGAGGGAGGTTGCTCTGGTCTCACTGGAAGGTACCAGGGAGAGATGGCTCGGATACGGATAATTATGAGAGGAACCTTGTTTTGGGGGCCAGACCTTGGTCTCCACACAATGAGAACAGTCTTTATAGCAGATACTGTCTGCTGTGAATTATTAGTATCTTTCATACAAATCCTAACCTTCTGACCCATGCCATACATCTGTTGTTTGTCATGAACATTCAGGAGGAGCTACTTTGCTATAAAATGCTGTGGCTCAAATCTGCTCGTTGGGCTCTCAACGACTCATCTAGGGGTGGTTCGTCGACCAGCTTCATTATTGCGATAATTAATCGTTGTTATTAATACGTTGTGAATAAAGTAATAGCCTGATTGGTGATTGACCTTGTCTCTCCTCATTGTTGATTGAGAACAATGTATAGAATGGCTAATGAAGTAATACAGCTCAGAGGGGAAGAGAGAATCAATTATTTCATGAGCCCATACATGTGTCTGGGGACCTGAAACACATGAAGAATATTCCTACTCTAATATGTACATGTATAAGACATAAGAGACTTCAAAAGAACCGTAAAGGGACTTGCAAACTCAATGAAGCAATAGCTAGGCCTACTGTAGATATTTCAATAGGAATAGATTACTGTACACACAGCCATAGGTGCCAAAGCTAGCTTCATGTTTAACAGTACAAATTAATGTAAGTGTAACAGTTGGATGTTCCTATAAAAGCAAAGTGCCTTATGTAATCCCAGTGCTTATTGAATGAGGCTCCCGGCAGGCAGGCAGGAAGAGCAGAGCTGTATAATAAATGCAGAACAAATATGTGGATGAACTGCGGCATGATAATGAATCTGTTTCTTAGAGCACATCAAAGCCTTAACCAGTTAGGCTATTAGGGATTATGTTAGCTAACACACACACGGGGAAGGGGCACACACACAGGGATACACAGACGACCACATATGCACCACACACACAAACACACACATACCAGGGTTCCCATTAGGAACAAAATGTGGCACCGGACGTGACCGGGAAGATTTTAATTTACCAGCCATTTAAGACATTTACCAGACCCATATGCATTGGGTGTGTAACCCATTAGGGCATCCACCCACGGTGCTCAGAAAGATTTTTAAAAAATATATATTTTAGATTCAAGTAATTCAATTTAACAGAACATGCAACTCCTGTAATGAAGCAGCCAATAAAACATTACTTTCAAACATTTGCCAAAAGGCAAATCACTGGAAAACACCATTCTAAACAGAGCACCTAACGCGAGCGGTTCCATATGTTAAAAACATAGAAAGAGGGGGAATTCCTAGGATGGGTTGATAATAGGACTAGGATTGTGCCTTTGGCTTCTGGACAACGAAAGAAAGTTGATCTCAAAACCGACAGCAATTAAGTAGGTTTCAATGGCATAAGGTACGAGGAAGTCTTTATAAAAGAATTGCCTCCCATGTTTCTATGGTCGGATTTAGCCTAGGCTACTTTGAAGCAAAGTAAGACGCCTCAAAATATGAAGTAAAACTTTCAGGTTTCAACCAAAGAAGTATGTTTTCAAAATGCATACTGCCTCCAGCTCACATTGCACAGTGGTGGATCACGCACTGACAGCCTGCCTACCATTTTATATGCACTGCAATGGCGAATGGGAGGGCCGCTTCAGTTACCAGTTGAGAAATTAAAATAGTAGCTCTTTTTAATCGTGGCCATCAAAATATTTTTTAACATGTGATTGCAATTAGAGTTCTTGCGCAATGAACGGGCTGATAAAAGCACATTCCACTCCAATAGTAATGAGCTGAGGAGCTGCGGCAGATATTTTGCTCAAACTAGGTTCTCTGCATGCTGTGCGCTTGTGATAAATATGATACATGACGACTAACGAAACAAACTAAATTGCTCTACATTTTGCAGATGAACCTATAGACCAATAAGCATGGCAGTCTAATGTATTTACATTGACTGCTATTTCCATCAATGAATCAAATGCATTATTTTCCATGTGATTGTTTTTTTCTCCCGGTCAATTTGGCCGGGAACAATTTTATTTATTGGCTTTTCACATTTTTTTATAGACCAAAAGCCGGAAATTGCTGGCTAACAGAAACCATGACACAAACACAAGAAACAACTCCACTCGTGAATCAACAATCGGCACTGCTGATGTGCCCAATCTATCCAAAACACCATATTTCATATTTCGATGTTTCACCATTTAATTTGAGGGATCAATCAATCAAATCTTCCTGAATTAAGAATCATGAATAAAAAGCTGTTCAGTCAGCAGTACTGCAGCTCTGCCCAGTGAGGTCTTTACTCTTTATCGCTGCTCCCTAATCACTCATAAAAGCTAATTTCCCGCCGTGGGGCCCAGCTTGACCAGGTTTCAGCATTGTCAGGCCAGACCTGGGGAAGCCATTAAAACCCTATTATATTAAAAGAACATTTGCTCTTTAACACACACACACAGCCAGACCTACACACACACACACACACACACACACACACACACACACACACACACAGAGGTGCACATATGCATACTGTACACACACACAAACAAGTGCACATACACACACACATAAACATGCACGTACGTACGTACCCAAACCTTCTCTCTCTCACACAAATACACACACAAGACTGAAAGTCGTGTTATAAACAGCCAGGCTGTTAAACAGCAGAGATATCTATCACTGAGAGACTCATCAGGAGAGGAAAAGGTTTTTAATGACATGCTGTCCAGTCTGCAGGCCAACACACACACACACACACACACACACACACACACACACACACACACACACACACACACAGCACGGAAACACTAGGTTTGTATAGCACACACAATTATTTAAAATGTCTACCAAAACCACATATCGTGGTTGGACAACAGACATGGGATATTGATTTGAGGTTTGAATTTCTAATTACTGAAACAATGCTGTACACAGTCAGACTGAGGCAGGGAGGAGAAAAAAGGAGGCACAGTTAGGGGGGTTACAGGTATATATTTCAAATTACAAGTTTATAAAACATGTACCCGTAGGCTACCACTCAAAAGAAAAGAAAAAAATGTACGAAAATACATTCAGAGCTTAAGTGATAATAAATTCAGTATAAACAAGAAAAGAGAAGAAAAAAAATTGCCAATCCCATTGCCCCAATCAGCCACTGATTTACTGAGAGATTCAAGGAGCTATTATCGTTGAGTAACATGCAAAGCATTGAATATTTACATTCATGCACTTCTAAATAGACTTTGTAACTTTGCCCCAGAAGCATTTACCTGCAGGGCACTCCCACATCATATGGAGGAACGCGCCGACCTGATTTAGTGGACACGGTGAACAGCACAACGTTTCCTTGGTAATAAATACAGTCTGTGAAAAACTTAAAATGTATAAATTGATGGTTTGAATTATCGGATGCCAAGGTCATATTAAAGGATTGAAGGATTTTTAAGCCGAAAGACAATTGAGACATGGATTGTGCGTGTGCCATTCAGAGGGTGAATGGGCAAGACAAAATATTTAAATGCCTTTGAATGGATCACGGTAAAGGGTGCCTTTTGGCTCTATAGTTCAAATGTTTGGATTTGAAAACAAACATTGACTGTGAAGTTAAAGTGCCGACTTCAGGGCATTGGTGGAACCATTTCGAAATGACAGCACATTTTTTACATAGTTCCCCATAGTTCCCCCCAGTATTGGGACAAATTAATTTATATGTTTATTAAAGTAGTAAAAAGTTGAGTATTTGGTCCCAAATTCCTAGCACACAATGATTACATCAAGCCTGTGACTTTACATATTTGTTGCATTTGCTGTTTGTTTTGGTTGTGTTTGAGATTATTTTATGCCCAACATAAATTATTGACAAATAATGCTTTGTGTCATTTTGGAGTCACTTTAATTGCAAATAAAAATGGAATATGTTTCTAAACACTTCTACATGAATGTGGATGCTACCAGGATTACGGATAATCCTGAATGAACCGTGAATAATTATGAGTGAGAAAGTTAGAGGGGGATGTGTCAGTGAAGACCACATCTTCCAGGGGAAATGTTGGTTTCGGATAGTCCTCCGAAGTCTTTCCCTCTTTGTAAACGTGTTCATTTTATACGGGATCGCTTATCTTGCCATATAAATGTTGAAACCCCATTATGAATTGAATTCCAATAGCCAGTAATTCAGCCGTGGCAATATAATCCTTTTAACAATAGATATTCTGCTGGTTAAAGCAACTGGAATCTTATTCCATCTACTGAGGTCGGATTGAATGGATTTGAGCGTTCTGTTAAAGTTTCTGGCAATGGTTTTACATAAGGAAGGAAATATATCTACTCCCAAATATAAAAAAAATAGGAAATTATTGGGATTCCATAAGCACAGATGGAGTCCACCATCTGGGTTTTGAGAGGCAGTAGGGCTGATTCATTTTATAACTTGAGATGAAGCTGATTTTATCTATGATCTTCGATGCGTTTGGGAGCAATTGAGATACATTGTCTAGATAGAGTAAAATATTGTCCGCGTATAAAGAGATTAAGTAATCAGTAGATTTGAGGGAAATTGGTGTTATGTGCTTAGATTGACGAATTGCCTGGGCCAGGGGTTCCATGGATAATAAAAATAGCAAAGGCGAAATTGGATCACCTTGTCTGCTGCTTCTGGTGATTCTGAACGGAGCAGAGCAGATATTGCCTGTTATAACTATGGCTGAGGATTGGCATTTAGCATTTGAATCCTATTAATGAAATTGGAGCCAATTCCCATATGTTCCTAGACACACCAGAGATATTACCATTCTAGTCTATCAAAAGCTTTTTCAGCATCAAGACATAATACAGCCCAAGGAGCTGTTGTTTTACGATGAAGCATTTAAGATATGTAATAGTGAACGGAGGTTATCCGAGGATAAACGTTTTTGAACAAACCAGCTTTGGTCCATGTGGACCAATTTGGGTAAGTATGTCTCGAGACGGGGTATGTACAGTCGCAATTCGCAAATATGGAGGGAGAGAGAAGAAGTGAAGGATGAGGAAAATTAGGAAGAGAGGAGGGAAAGGGTGAGCTCTTGGACAGACAGACATACAAACAGGACAAGAGAGAGAGACTAGGAAAGAGAGAGAGAGAGAGAGAGAGAGAGAGAGAGAGAGAGAGAGAGAGAGAGAGAGAGAGAGAGAGAGAGAGAGAGAGAGAGAGAGAGAGAGAGAGAGAGAGAGACGGGAAAGATGAATGACGGAATCTAAATGAAATGTCACTCCCAGTAATGGAAAAGGGCTCAGCCAGAAAGCAGGTCACTTATATTGCAAAATATACACTTAAGCAGTTGTGCCTCTGGCGGCACGCGCTTGACAAAACTGTTAACATTAGCTTCCAAAATAAAAAGGAGGGTGGGAGAAAATGGTGGGGGGAAATAAAAATGCATTGCTTTGCTATGTGGCCCCTCCAACCTCTGCTATCATCACCAGCACAATCAGCCTGACTGCTCTTCTCACACACACACACACACACACACACACACACACACACACACACACACACACACACACACACACACACACACACGTACACATGCAACGCACAAACACACTTGGAGGATAGCATGCGGTAGTTGGTCTCCATCCTAGCGATGCTTGCTATTATCTTGCTGAGCAGGAGGTCGAACTGGCCCCGGTCCAGTCGAAAGTAGCATCGGAACTCCTCTCCAAACAGGCATAGTCCCATGACCAGCTGGATGGTACTATCCATGCTGCTTTCCGGTCTGTAGCAGCTGGTAGACCCAGAAAATAAAATTTGATTTGATTTGAAATACCCAACAAGGCGATGAGCAGGAGTGTCCTCAACTTCAGTCTCATTGTATTAGATGAATGAAAACTAGGCTCTAAACTGCTGTGAGAAAGTATTTGCCCCCTTTCTAATTTTCTCTACTTTTGCATATTTTTTTATACTGAATGTTATCAGACCTTCAACCAAAACCTAATATTCGATAAAATCTAAATTTTAGGGGAAATTTTAGCTAAGCCTACCCCTTTTCCTAAGCCCTTGACAAGTTCAATCATATGGTTTAGTCTGGGGATACAACAAACATGTGTGCTGATGGGGATACCCGAGGACCAGAGTTGGGAAACACTGACGTGTGATAGCAGAGAGAAAGAGTGGGTTTACTCTGCCCAAAATCTGTCCACGAGTGTGCAAAGCTGTCATCAAGGCAAAGGGTGGCTTCTTTGAAGAATCTCAAATATAAAATATATTTTGATTTGTTAACACTTTTTTTGTTACTACATGATTCCGTAGAAAATAATAAAAATAAAGAAAAACCCTTGAATGAGTAGGTATGTCCAAACTTTTGACTGGTACTGTACTGTACGTACGTACGTACAGTGCCTTGCGAAAGTATTCGGCCCCTTTGAACTTTGCGAATAATTTTGCACGCCCAATTTTTCAGTTTTTGATTTGTTAAAAAAGTTTGAAATATCCAATAAATGTCGTTCCACTTCATGATTGTGTCCCACTTGTTGTTGATTCTTCACAAAAAAATACAGTTTTATATCTTTATGTTTGAAGCCTGAAATGTGGCAAAAGGTCGCAAAGTTCAAGGGGGCCGAATACTTTCGCAAGGCACTGTATGTATGAGGTGACTTCTAGGCAGAGTTACTCTATCTAGTGTCTGTGTTCTTTTGCCCATCTTAATCTTTTATTTTTATATATATATGGCTTTTTCTTTGCAACTCTGCCTAGAAGGCCAACATCCCGGAGTCACCTCTTCACTGTTGACGTCAAGCCCTTGACAAGTTGAATCAGGTATTTTTGTTTGGGGAGACAACAAAAATGTGTGCTGTTGGGGGTACTAGAGGACAGCCCAACAGCGTTAAGCAGATCATTACCTATTAGGCAAGTGAGGAGTTTTTGTATGTTTTTATATCAGAGCTGTCCCTGTTGAAATTGGAGACGGCCTATGAATATGCATGGTGCTACCATAGCATCTCATTGAATACAGGCGGTGGACACCCATACCCCTCATTGAATATTCAAAAACGTATTCAAATAATAAAATAACAAAATAATAATTGAAAAAGTGGAATAGGCTACAGCTTGACAACCTGTCGTTCCGCTCTGTGGACAACAACTCCCATTGTTAGGGCGGAGAAACACGCACATCGTCATTATATCTAGTATCTCTAGTGATAGTGACGTTGGTTTCCCCCAGAATAAATATAGGCCATAACAAAACTCAACCAACAAACTTTGCCTTGAAAATCACACTGCTTCCAGCACAGATCAATAGTGGAGAGGAAGGAGAGAAAAACACTGACACTTAAGATAACCATCTCTCTCATACCATCCCTCAGGGTGTATAGCATAAAGCAGTTTAATCGTTCCTAGATCTGGATTGTGTTTTCTTCTATTTTTTTCTGTCAGGGGAGCATTCTGTCAATCATTGAAATGTGCACTCTGCCTCCAGGCAATAGGTCTCTAGGGAGTTTGGCCATTGAACTGAGGGTCCCACTTAAATTAATTGACGGCTGTGTGTGTGTGTGTGTGTGTGTGTGTGTGTGTGTGTGTGTGTGTGTGTGTGAGAGAGAGAGAGAGAGAGAGAGAACATGTTTTTCTATGGCTGCATTTAACCCAGGTAACTGTATTGTAAAATCGCCATCATCATCATTGTCATCTAGATCGCTATCCTCATCGTCATCATAATCACCATCAGAAATCACCACCATCATCATCAGAATAATCTCAATCATCGTCGTCATCCTCATACTGAGGGACACAAAATGGGTGGATACCTTGTCCATTAGATCACGTTTCCCCTACGTCATTGAGGGAACATAGGCTCAGCAAAACATGTATGTTGTAGTCAGTGGTAGAGGGAAGACAAATAGCCTGTTAATATTAGCCTTATACTAATCAACGAATAATGTCAAGGTCAGTTCTTTCTTTAGTCAACAGATCAGACTGAAAGGTGTTCCAAACAGACTTTGTGATTATTGAAATGACCCCGAGGTAAAGGTGCTGTGCATTCATCAATAAACAATGAAAGGAGAGTATGTGCATACATCCCTATTGAATCAATCAATGATAAGGCAATAGTACATTTTGGTGCAGAAATCACAAATACATAAATGCCTTTGACCAACAAACTTCCATGATTACAGTAATAAGATGGGATTGGTAGTGCATCTGCGATTCATTTGCCAGTACTTTTTCCTTCAACACAGTTATTATAATAAGCTGACTATTTGTTATTGTTATTATTGATATTGATCCGCTGTTTAAATGTCCAGTTTGTGGCTAACCAGAGCCCCAACATGTTATAGTGACTAACTGGCTCATAATCTATTTTAGCAGCCTCGCTCAGAAAGAGCTTACAAAGCGGAGTCAACACAGTCGCATTGACCAAACCTGTCTCTCTCCACAGAAACAGAACAATACCCTGACCTAAAGACCTGGGTTGTATTCATCAGTGCACGCCGTAAGAAAATGTTTTGCAACAGAAAATTAAAAGAAGCATTTCTTACTGGATGATTCCAGGTAGTCCCTCCCTATTTCAGTTTGTTTTCTTCCGGTTGGTGCCTATTGAATACAATAGAGAGATGGCACCTATATCGAGGTGTCATATTAGGTGTATTACTGTAAACAGCTTGCCCGTGTGTCAGAGTCAAAGATCTAATGTAGGCCTCTAGGGTAAATGAAGACCATACTAGAAGTTCAAAGTGACATATCTACGTATCTACTTTTCTGTGTCATGGATATAGGGTGGGCCCTCTTTCTGTGTTATAATCATTGCAGTAAAATGGTCACTGTAACACGCAGAACCAGAGGATGAATAGGCAGACTAGGGAGGGAGGGAGGGAGGGAGGGAGGGAGGGAGGGAGGGAGGGATAGGGTGCTTTTAATTAGAATATCTAGAATATTTTTTATATTTAGTGGCTTGAACTTGACAAACTGTGACAGACAAAGAGATCCTGCGGTAACTCTGTGTCCATGATCCTCAAAGGTGCTTAAGATAGGAGGAAGATGGGATAGAGAATACACACACCTACCAGAGGTCGGGTCTCAATCAGATGCCTGAACCATTCCCCTCTCTGGATACCACAGCCTGCTGATGAGGACAAGACGGACAGAGCTACACATAAACACAGATCTGATAAACAACATCCCTCTCTGTCTGTCCCTCCCTCCCTCCCTCTCTCCTCTCTCTCTCTCTCTCTCTCTCTCTCTCTCCTCCATCTCTCCATTTCTCATCTCCTCTATCTCTCTGTTTCCCATCTCCTCCCTCAATCTCTCTCCTCCATCTCTTTTTCCATCTCATCACCTTCCTCTCTCTCTCTCCTCCATTGCTCTCTCTCTCTCGGACACTTACTTGTCGCTCTTCAACATCTCTCTCTGTATCTCCCTCTTTCTCTCTCTCCTCCCTACCGCCCTCCTCCATCACTCTTTTCCCTCCCGCTCTCTCTCCCTCCTTTACGTCCCCCCCCCCCCCCCCCGCTTCTCTCTGTGGACTCAGAGCAGGGAAGAAATAGCCACAGAACACAAGAGATAGAGAGAAATCAGAAAATCCTCTGTTTGGTACAAATCTGCGCTCCATGGCTCCAGCCCTGATAGCAGCATCCTATATCTGATATGGAAGGTCTGGCTGATACATTCATATGTAGCCTATATACCCCCTGCTTCACATGGATTACTTCATTTATTTGATCTATAAATCATCTCGCCTCCCAAACAACCTAGCCTGAACAGATCCAGATGGCGTACAGATTAGAGTATCTGTGTATCTGAAGCGCTCTGCTCAGACCAATAGTGAATCAACAGTGATTCCAGAATGGGGCACGGGGTCTTATGCCCAACGCATACATACAGACATATTGTCTATTACACTGATTCAGTATTGCATCAGGATGACAGAGAAAGATGAACAGAGATGGCATAGAGAGAGAGAAAACTATGTGAAGAGCAACTGTAACCCAATGTCATGCCTCTAGCACACAGAGAACCTAGGGCTTCAATTTCACCAGACAAAAATCTAAATGAGCAGAGGGAAGAACAGAAGCGTGTGTGTGTGTGTGTGTGTGTGTAGACAGGAAACCGTGATCAAAGCACTAACCTCTCGCCACGGCAGCCGAGACTTGGGCCATCCATCAGTTGTAACGTTCTCTCTCTCTCGCACACACACACACACACGACGTCAGGCATGCGGTGGGTCCCGTGGGATGGGATGAGAGGGACGGTTCTGTGGGTTGTGTGAGAGCACCACTCCATCTCTATCACAGGCTGCCGCTAGGAGTAACGTAGACCACATACAGTCACCACACCCTGAGAGAGGATCTGGGGGTCTGGGCTCTTATCATGGTGGAGCCATAGAAAAAGAACAGGCATAAATGGGTGGAAAAATGAAATGGGTGGGACAGATGTATCATGTCTCAGGGTCCAGGCTAATTTGGTGGCACAACAAAATTATACAGTGTCCATAAGAAACCAACAACAGCAGCAAGACAGAAATATGATGACACAGGGAAAAATCGTTTCTAAATTAGTCTGTTCCAGACAGGGGAGAACGACTGCGGATTTCACGATGAGGCCGACCGCGGTACTGCAGGAAATGTTTCAAGATGGGTGTCCTTAAAACCGAATACTTCAGAATCACACACAGACAAAGTTATACGGATCATTTAGTTGCTAATGGCAGGCTGCAGTACCCCGGTCGGCCTTCAAGTTGACTTAGTCCATGAGAGGGGGCAGCACTGAGCTAGCCTGCAACATTATTTCCTAGAGTAGCTCAAACTGCGCATTCAATAATTCCAAAACTCCTCCATGTAGCAAGATGGCGACGCACTTAATTTAAAACTTCCTGATCATTAAATATGCCACTGAGCATTCTCATAAGAAACAATGGGGCGATGTCATCGATAGCTTCGCCCATATTTTTAATCCACCAGCTCGCCTTGCCATCATACAGGTAACAAGAAAGCCAACACCATGAAACAGAAAATATTCAGTCATCAGAATATTATTCCTCTCTTCCTTCTTTCCTACAGAGCGAAGCCACGTCCGAATCCACTGGTACAAGCGAAAGGCTGCGCTCTAATCCAAGATGCCTGCACACATGAAAGAACATGACTGCCTTCTTTGAAGTCTCTTGATTCCAAAAACGGAGCGATTGGGGGGAAACCCGCCCGGCGACACAATGTATACTAACAGGGAAAGGAAGGGAGTGACTTGATTGGTGTGCCAGTCAGCCAGCCAACGCACCAGTGGGAGAAAAATCAGGCCAGCCAAGGCTCTCGCAAACGCATTGATTTGTCCCTATTACCGACGGCATTAATTGAGCTTTAGAAAGCAATCGGGTCGCAGGAATCCGGCTGGCTGGGTCTCAATCCGTGGGGAATGTATGATTGAGGAAAAAGGAAGTGGGCCAGTTTTCTTCTGGACTTCTTAGGAGAGAAACTGATCCGCGGTGGATTGATTCTCAGCCTAGACTTAATTGATTAGTGCATATGCACAACCAGCCACATACAGATCAATGGATGAGCGTTTTAATTTAGTAGCTGAGCGAGTGGACTTTAGACTGGCTAGGCACCTCAGATCTGTTTGTGCTGCATGGCCAACCACTATCGTCATGGCAAGAAAGCACAAACAGATCTGGGATCAAGGTACCTTTTTGAGACATATACCAACATTGGCAAGTCAGGACACTATTCATATGGACAATGATAGCCTGGTGAAGCACAGATACCTTTTCAAAGTCGTATTGTGTTCTCTTACCGCCGGAACATTTTGGAAACAGATGCCTTCATCATTGTTCACTTGTGTGGTCTCTCTTAGGTCATCAGTGCCAAATCAACTGCCATCATTAAATTGCTATGGAGCCCTATAGGTGGAGTATGAGGCCTCTGGAGGGTCTGGTCTGTCTGGGTGGAACAGATACAACAGATGTGCACATTACATCAATTATGGTGTGGCCTGCCCTCTACCACTGTCTGACTGACGTTGCCAAGTTGGGAGAATATTGGCCAAAATGAAAATACAACTAAAATGGTTGACTCATGTTCTGGGGACGTAAGAAAGGAAGTCAATTGGTAGAACGACAAAAAAACACAAACGCTCTCAGACATGACATTACATAAATTATGGCGTGGTCTGCCCTCTGCCACTGTCTGACTGACACAAATACGCGCAGACACACATTCCCACATAAACGCTGTGAGAAAAGCTTCTGGTGGACTGGACTAAACAAAAAGCCATATTTTGTTTTTCTTCCACAAAATAAACACGTTCTCAATGAAATGCTTTTCAATCTCCTTTACTTGGACCCACATCTGATCAGGCTGTAATGACGGTTGGCGAAAGGTCACCAACTCTACCTTTTCACCGGTGTGTCAGCGTCATATTACCGGGTCGGGTTGCTAGGGCCACCAGAAAGGCTCACCTCTACCCTTTCCTGGCAGGAAACTGACACCTTGAACCCAATACCCTTCAGTACCTCAGGGTAGGGTAAGGATGTACCCTTCATTTAACCTCTGGCCTTTACCTCTCATCCCTAAACTATCTTCCTCCCCTCTCTCCTCTCTTTTCTTTTTTTCCCCCTCTCTCCCTCTCTCTTCTCTCTCTCAATAACAGGTAGGGTTCAGCTGTGTATATCACCGTGCCCTCTTACTGCTATGAATATGTCAGGATTAGACTGTCATAGCAGGGGTTCGTTGTCTTAGTGAGCTCACACATGCCGACGCACACGCTAACACACACAGCACGTTGACACACTCACACACACGCACACACTCTCGCTTTCTCTCTCTAGCTCTCTCCCTATTTCACAAATATACACTCACAGTAGTGAGTGTATTCTTGCCGTGTATCTTCTTCTACCAGCACAGTGCGGAGCAGAGCTCATGCATTTTTAACAACACACACATTATTACATTTCTGTCCTACATGCACTCTGCAGACAGGAGAGCCACACTGGAGCAACAGGAGAGAGACAGGAGAGAGGGAGACAGGAGGAGAGGAGGGGAGGGGCGAGGAGATGTAGATGATATAGGGTATTCTACAGACCCGTATTTCTACAGGAAGATTGCTGATATTATACCAGTTAGAGAAACAGTTGCCCCATATAAACATGTGTAATTGAATTTGAGGTCAGAATAAACAACAGCCAACCCAAGTTCAGCACTGTGCTTCACACACACACACACACACACACACACACACACACACACACACACACACACACACACACACACACACACACACACACACACACACACACACACACACACACACACACACACACACACACCACTGGAGGCTGCTGAGGGGTGGACGTAATATTGGCTGGAATGGAGTCAATGGAGTGGCATCAACCATCTTTAATGTGTTTGATACCATTCCATTGACTCCATTCCAGCTATTATTGTGAGCCGTCCTCCCCTCAGCAGCCTCCACTGACACGCTAGAGAACGACCAACAATCAGTGTCTTTATAGCACGAGCGCACCTTGCTTTTTGTTGTGCTGCAAGCTACAGCCTGCGCTACTCACTCATTGTTAGCTAACATGTCCTGAGGAACCTCTGAGTTGCATCGCTTGGTAGCTCACAACTGGTGCTGTATATCATTTAACACACTTGAAAATGCGACATGGCTATTTTGAAACTATTAATTGCTTCACTGTTCAGCAAAACAATGTCCAAGGTTACACTTTATTAAGTAAAAAGATGCCGGTTGCTTGCTAGCTAGATAGCTACCAGTAGTTAGCTTAGAGCTGAAGCTAACTTTGCTAGCTAGCAAGCTTACAGCTGAAGCTAACATCGGTTCACTACCCTATTCATTTATTTGTAATAATATGCAAACCATAATGCGATAATGGGCTGGCTGTTATCTTATTGAAGATACAATGCACGCTTTTATGAAAGAAAAGAATAGGCTCCAAATGTTGCTGATCAGTAGGCTAATATAAGTCCCAAATGTAAGGGAAACAGATTGTTTGTTATCTGTAGCCCCATAGACTCCATTGAAATCAGTTGAAACAACCTCAATAACTCAATGCATGGACACTCCTATTGAATATGCATTCAACTGTATTGTGAGGAGGCCTATGCCATCTTGATTTACAGAGTTTATCAAGAGTTACCACCATTCGGATAAAATCATTACCATTATGTTGTTTTGTAGTTAGACTGGTAAAAACAACTACAAAATGCTGTATAAAATGCGGCATAAAATATCAGCCATCGGCCTTCTTGAACACCAGACAATCGGTATTGGCCCTAAAAAACCCATATCGATAATTCTCTAAAACACACACATACAGCAGCATGCCAATGATCCTGCCATCGCAATCTGGGATCCGAGTTATCATGATGGCAGCCATGTGCCGCTTGAGAGGAGTATCAACTATGCATAAGAGCAAGCATTCACTCGCTCTCACACACTGAGACACACACACTGAGACACACACACACACACACTGAGACACACACACACACTGAGACACACACACACTGACACACACACCCACCCACCCACACACCCACCCACGCACGCACAAACATATTAATACTTTTCAATGGAGCATGATCAGGCTTGGCAATGCCATTTCATGCAAATCTGACTATCTGGCATCTTTGAAGTCTTCCCATTGCCCTTCATAATATTTGATTGTGCACCTCTTAGCATGGAAACTATATTACCCATCATGCACTACCACTGCCCAGGCCCTGTGTGAACATAGAGATGATCAGAGAGATGTTCAAAGGGAATCAATACTTATTAGATGCTGATCTAAGGTCAGTTTTCCTCCCAATGAATACATGACTAGCAGAGAGTAAACTGATCCTAGATCTGTGCCTAGGACAGTGATCAAAAAGATGCTCGGGGGGAACCAATGCTCATTAGAGAGGCTAACTAGGCTCCAGCCATGCATGGCAGAGGTATACAATGGCTATAGAGATGGAGCTAGCACTGCTGTCACACACACAAACACATATACACTGCTGTCTGATCGCTGACCAGTGTAATGAGGATCCATCAGAGTATTCCCTACTGCCACCTGGCCCTAGCACTGCTCCAGCACGACTAGCACATCACACACGCGCCATCACAACAGCCCTCATGCACACACACATTTAGGTATAACATGCACACACTTTTAGGTATAAAGTCAAGGTGGAAATATCTGCACATCTGCACACACACACACGCACACACACACACACACACACACACACACACACACACACACACACACACGTGTGCTGTTTACGTGTGTGGATTAGAAGCCATACAGCCCAGAGGGGTTGAGCTGTAGAGAACTTTAAAAAGGCCATCAGAGATGTAAGTGATCTAAGTAAACATCCTCGGGCCAAACTACTCATAATATACTCCTGTCTCATTAGCATACAAACGTTACCACACCATCTCCTCATACTGCTAAACAGACCAACACATGCACCTGCGCACTCACACGCACGCCCACACGCACAAAAACATACCAGAAACACACACAAGCTACCTAAAACGAAGCAACAGCTCCCAAGCCCCTACGGAATACAATTCCATTGTTTCTGAATAATGTGCCACTTCCATTTTGTATGGAGTCTGTCAAAAACACACCACCATCAACATGACAACAGCAAAACAGCACTTGATGACAGGTGAATTGAATGAAGTGTGTGACCTAAGCAGTGGGTGGACTTCCTGATTCAATCAGTCTCGTTGTGTTACTTTTTTTCTTTGTGGATGTTCTCGGAGATTCGGCCAACATCAGATCAACTTTAAAGCGGCAATCTGCAGTTCCAACAATACAAAAAGCGGTCACATACATGTCTTCAGAAAGTGTTCACCCCCCTCGACTTTTTGCACATTTGGTTGTGTTAAAAGATGGGATTAAAATTGATTTAATTATCTTCACAAAATATTCTGTAATGTCAAAGTGGACAAAAAAGGAAAAATAAAACACTAACATATCTTGATTACATTAGTATTCACACCCCTGAGTCAATACATGCTAGAATCACCTTTGGCAGTGATTACAGCTGTGAGTCTTTCTAGATATGTCTGTAAGAGCTTTGCATACCCGGATTTACACTATTTGCACATTATTCTTTTTAAAATTCTGTCAGGTTGGTTGTTGGTCTTATCTAGACAGCCATTTTCAAGTGTTGCCATAGATTTTCAAGCAGATTTAAGTCAAAACTGTAACTAGGCCACTCAGGAGCATTCAATGTCGTCTTGGTAAGCATCTCCAGTGTATATTTGGCCTTGTGTTTTAGGTCACTGTCCTGCTGAAAGGTGGATTTGACAGAACATCTATAATTTTGCCTGTGCTCAGCTCTATTCTGTTTATTTTAATATAAAAAAAAAAATCCCTAGTCCTTGCTGATACCAATAACATGACGCAACTGCCACCATGCTTGAAAATATGACGATGTGTTGTGTTGGATTTGCCCTCAAACATAACAGTTAGTTATCAGGACATAAAGTTCCATAATGCTTTGTTATCAGGACATAACGTTTCTTTCTTTGCCACATAATGTATGTAACGCAACAAAATGTGGAGTGTGTCCAGGAATGTGAATACTTTCTGAAGGCACTGTAGCTATACATACGTGGACTGACCATCCATGATATAAAAATGATAGTTTTCATCATTTTTTTGAGGCTCTTGAGTGTTTGTTTACAATTACATTGTGTACAGTGGAGTAAAACAAGCTTATATTTTTGGTAATGCTGAGCGATCGGTGCTTTTTGAGGTAGGTTCGGTTTCGGTCCGATTAAAAAAATAAAAATGTAATCAAAATTTTCAATTTCATTTCGATACTTTTTTTTGTGGACATTACATGCACTGTATGCATTATGTGGGTTGAATACTGTAACGACACAGACTAAAACAATGAATACAAGTCCCATGATGGAAGTGACTGCCCATTAGGCCTACTACTAGGCCCAGAATTGATTCACATTACTTTACTTTAATAAAATATTTCAGTTGTTGTGTATATTACGTTTGTTTTATTTGATGACGTTCATTTCATTTCAAGTCATCATCTCATCTCTATATAGAGCTACTGCCTATGCTGTCTGGCAAAATTACTATTTTAGTAGTTGTTAAAAGTAAATAATGCATACATTTAGGAGTACTGACGTCCAACTGTCTATCAATCACTTAAATGATGTATATTCGGTTAAAAAATACCTTGAGAAGCAACTGCACTATGTAAATCGCACATTTTTCTGGTCTCTTAGCAATCGTAAACGAAACACAGACCGGACACGCACAATGGATTATGGTCATTGTAGTTAATTATCACGTTTTCTGCGCTAAACTATGTAGAACACTGGCCTGTTGGAAACTCCCTATTACATCGCACAGTTCGGCATGATCTGATTTATCTATAGAGAAACTGCAGCGCAATCTGCGCATTGAGCTCACAGAAGAAGAAAAAACGAACAAAATGGAATTCAAATAATTGAACCGATCTCGGTCAACTAGTTGTTTCAAAAACGAAAAATAACCGACATTTCGGTTAATCGCTCAGCACAACTTTTTGGTTCTGATGGGGTACGACAGTTGAACTAAACTCATAAGTTACGTTCTACAAGAATCAATGGGTATATGTCAAATGTAAATATACTGTATATATCATTAATTTAAAAATCTAAACATGGATGTAGCAATTGCGATTTCATTTTCTGTGCTTTAGAATATAAAGATCAGCAAAATGGTGCAGGAAAATCAACATGAGAGAATACACCCTGGGGGATTTTTTATTGATTCAGTTCATCAATGAAGAAATCAACAAATGTATAAAGTGAGGCCAAGAGATACAGGGTGGCACACGCACACACACACACACACACACACACACACACACACACACACACGTCTGAGGCCACCACCGCCCAGGGGGTGTGTTGTCTGCCTGTCGGTCGGCTGACAGAGAGACAGCTACTGAGGGATTATGGGAGCAAATGGAATTACCTACCGTCCAAACGCCAAGATAACCATTTCATTATCAGTGTCTCACACACACCAGCAGAGCGGCATCAAACAACCTCCAGAGGGACAACACACACACACACACACACACACACACAGACGGGGGCAAAGGAACAGCTGACAAACGCTCTGTGGAAAAGATTCAAATATTTGAAGAATCAAAGAGTTAGCAAAAGAGGAAGGTGGGAAAGGAACATGTAATCCCCAAAACTATGTTCTGAGTGACAAGTTAAAGCTTCCTCTCCCTGAATCAAGGAAAGAATCCCATGTAAAGTCCCTGAGAAATAAGTCCAGCTTAATATTAAAGGAGTCAATATGAGATGATTGACCTTTTCCCTTCCCCTGGGTCCA
Source organism: Oncorhynchus clarkii lewisi (assembly GCF_045791955.1). Taxonomy (NCBI): domain Eukaryota; kingdom Metazoa; phylum Chordata; class Actinopteri; order Salmoniformes; family Salmonidae; genus Oncorhynchus; species Oncorhynchus clarkii. The sequence continues at coordinate 24,443,568 of NC_092165.1, read as the reverse complement.
GTCTGTATGTCCAGCTCAAACATAGAGCACTCTTTGACAAATATTCCACTGGCCTATGACACTGTAATACTCACACACCTGTTTTACTAAGACCTGAGAACCCCCCTAACACACACACGCATACACACATACGCACACACACACACACACACACACACACAAACATGCTGACACACACATTCTAACCCTTTCACATCACTAACTCTTCTGTTTTTTTCTCCCTTTTAGTGTGTGTGTGTGTGTGTGTGTGTGTGTGTGTGTGTGTGTGAGTGAGAGTCCCATTCTCAGTCCCAGCGCTGATCAGCATTTGATTATCAATGTCTCCTCAAGGTTAGCAAGAGTAGACACCTCCTTAATGCAATCAAACCTGATTAGATAATTAGCATACTATTTGCATAATTTTTCTGCAATTCATTATCCAGCTAGTGAGTTCATCTATGTCCCCTGAGATGATCCATCTCTCTCCTCCCCTCACCCCACAAACTACACACACACACAAGACAAATTGGAGCCATGGAAAGAGAGGAGCGTAAATGGCTGTCCCTGCAATTCTCTGTGTCCCCTCTAAACCCGCTTATGTTTTCGTGGCTGTTTGTCGGCATATGCCCGCTGCCAACATGAGGCATGGCAACCGAGCTAAGCCTCAGTGTGTGTGTGTGTGTGTGTGTGTGTGTGTGTGTGTGTGTGTGTGTGTGTGTGTGTGTGTGTGTGTGTGTGTGTGTGTGAGAGAGAAGTTCAGGGGTGTACCATTTGAAATCCAAACTGTTCTGGGGTCTCTCTACTACCCTCACTCTGTGTGTGTCTCTGTCTCTCACTCTCTCTCCAGCTGGTGTCTGCAATCTCTCACCCTCTCATGGCTGCATTACAGCATCAGTCAGTCAACCATAGAAGAGACAACTGTCTACCATTACTCAATGACACCACTGATATCCTTGAGTTTACCACCGTTTTCACAGTGCAGAAATATTGCCTTTACATCACCTTAATAACTGTTACAAAAGATGTCAATGATAGAGAATGAAACCGTAAATTATACATTGATTTGGTTAAGTAAGCGATAGCAAATGAGAACCTTTGCTACATCATGAATTAAAAGGCTAATTAAGGGGTGTCTAAGGCAAGGCACCATCATTTGGAAACCAATGAGCTATAATATCACCAGCCAGGTCACCCATGATACAAGTCACTATTCAACGTCCATCCATGTCTGAGGACATCGGGAGATGACGTGGAAACCGGCCACTAGGGGAAACAGAGAGCGCTGTTTCCTTCAAGTAGGTTTTGGTTTTACTGAAGGTTTTTTGGACAGGGATGGCGGATGGGTGTAAGCAACTGCCTCCGATTCCAAAGGTTGCGAGTTTGAATCCAGTGATAGAAAGTTTGATCCCAAACCTTAACCCTTACCTGTAAATGAGAACTTGTTCTCAACTTGCCTACCTGGTTAACCTTAAAAAAATAGGAGTTAACTTTGAAATCTGACTTTTGAAACAACTTCTAAATTTGACATTTGAGAAACATGGATGAACGTCTAATTTTGACATGAGACCGTGACAGCTGGTAGAATATCACATGCACTCACTGGACCCCTTTTATAAAAAAAAAACTAAAAAACATTAACATGGGCCACAACCTCTGCTGTTTGAGGCTTTACGGGATAAATATGATATTTTTGCTTTGTTTATAAGTTTACAAGCTTCATATGATATCAGAAAGAGATGGAGAGGTCTGGGCCAAAACAACAAAACCTCTGCTTTGGCCAAATACAGACCATGAGTGCTAGCACAGTCTTTATCATACTATAAACTAAGGTATTGCTTTTATCTATTATTCATTGCAACATTGAGCGCCATTCCTTTTTGCATTGTTGGCCTAAGTGGCAATCGAACCCACGACCCTGTCAATGCTAATGCCATGCTCTTAATAACTGAGGCACACAGGAAAGGTCCCACAGTGTGTTACGGTACTTATGACATAGAGTAGCTATAGCATGCCATCGAGAGGAGGGTAGAAGTGTAACCTCTACGTGAAACCAGCTGAATGTAAGCACTACCTGCCCTCAGCAGTGTTAGAACAGCTAGCCCACAGTGACTTCTAGAGAATTACCACCATGAATCCCACCACATCAAAGCCTGCTAGTGTTGGGAAACACTGTCAGGAGAGGGGAGAGGGAGAGAGATCTGGAAAGTAGGAGAGAGGAGGGAAAGAGACCGAAAGGAGAATAAAGAAACAATGAGATAGAGAGAGCAAGGCAATATGCGTGACTCCACACGACAGCTACACACTCTTCTATTACACCCCCCCCCCCCCCCCTCCATCTTCCTCTGTGAGTCCCTCTGTCTTCTTGTCTACGCAGCTGCGACTGGATGCAAATAAAGCCGTAATGGAGGTCCTGTCTGCTTAACAGGAGCCGACAGGGGGGCTGATGGGAAATAATGTCTGCCGTCTCCCGGAGGGATTAAACACAGGAAGCAGGAAGTGAGACAGACAGGAGGAGCAGGGAAGGAGAGAGGGAACAAGTTCAGCACTAGAGGAGGATATTGATACAACACAGGGGTTTACAGTATAGCTCTCTGGGTTACATTTTGGGCTAGGAATGGGGAAAGAAGAGGATTGCTCTGTATTTCATTTTAGGTAAGGTAGGAACAAACACACACAATATCCCTGTAGTTCGGCCAATCCTTGTCCTACACCTAGAGGGCCTCTGTGTGTGCAGGCTTTGGTTCTGACCCAGCCCTAACACACCTGGCCTACTACCAAACTGACTTTACAGTCTGGTTTTCCTTACTAAAGACTGTGACTTTGCCTTTTAACTGATACTGTGACAGCTGGGCATTTCTCTGCTTTCATGCTAATTGTATCCCTTCTTAATGTCCAGGGAGCTCTGGGTTATTACAGTAAAGTCGGTCAGAGCGGAGGAGGCAGCCAATGCTTCACGTTTCTCTACATCATCAGTCTCTCACTGTAAAGCAGTCATTGTGATAAGCAGAGTCAGCATTAGCGGTGGTTTGAAAACTACAAAACCTTTTTTCAGGCTACACACATCTTACTGGTGTGTGCTCATATCATTTTTCCAAAAGGCCCATTGGTCAGAGTCAGCCAGCATGTGCCCCAATGGGCTTCTCTTTGTGTGTGTGTGTGTGTCTGTCAACACAGTACAAACCAGTGACAAACTTAAAAGCGACCACATCTATCAAAGTATCACATTCTCGCTCTCTCTCTCCACATTATTTTTCCCCCACTCCATCTCACGCTCTCTCCCCCTCACCTACAGTATTCCTCTCTCTCCTCATTCATCTTTCCCCCACTCCATCTCATGCTTTCTCCCCCTCACCTACAGTGTTTCTCTCTCTCTCCTCATTCATCTTTCCCCCACTCCATCTCACACTCCCTCCCCCTCACCTAGTGTTTCTCTCTCTCTCTCTCCTCATTCATCTTTCCCCCACTCCATCTCACGCTCTCTCCCCCTCACCTACAGTATTCCTCTCTCTCTCCTCATTCATCTTTCCCCCACTCCATCTCACACTCTCTCCCCCTCACCTACAGTGTTTCTCTCTCCTCATTCATCTTTCCCCCACTCCATCTCACACTCTCTCGCCCTCACCTACAGTGTTTCTCCCTCCGCTCCCTTTCCTCTCTATCTCACAAAAGGAGTGCATTTGAAAGATATTGCAGCGTCACGTCATATCTTGTAATTGCATCATTCACCCAAGGACATGTCATCACGGAGACAGTTCAAATGTCAGTCCGACATTACATTGTACTTTAGATATGAAAAGCAGATTATCATGTCCTAATCCATGGACTCCACCGCAGACAATGGAGGGAGAGAGTGGAAAACATCACTCCTGAACATCCTTGCAAATCTCTCCCAGCCTATAGTCATCAAACTGAGAGACTTTCTCCTCCAATCTCATTCCGTCGATAATCCAGTACTCTAAACATCTATAGCAGATCATTCCTGAATTCCATTTCCTCTTAGTACACTTACGATATATTCCTAACGACAGCGCCACACACTCCCTCCCTCACTTAGACTCAGTGAGCACTCTGTTTTCCTGCTTCAATTAAGGATAATTTAATTAATTTGCCTAATCCAAGCACCCTTGGTGAGCTGCCATTAGGCAGGAAACGCTAAACAGAGAGAGGTAAACACAATACAGCAACACACAGAGACACACGTCACACCAGGGGAGTGTCTTATGTTGCACTCCAGCCCGCTGTTATCACACACATCAAGGAATTAGACAATAGCGTAAATACCCTTGTCTTTGCACACAGAGGAACACATTTGAAAGAGCACACGGTATTTGACATGACACTCACTCAATCGAGCCCAGGGTTTCTTAAAGCGAGGGTAAGAGAAAGACTGATCTGTACCTTTGCTTTTAGCTAGGGAGAGGCGAGGAGGAGAGAGGGCGTAGAAGACAGAAGGTGGTGTGTCCACAGCGGAAGAGGAGGAGAGAAAAACCAACAGTGAATAAGTTTGACACGGGAGAGTGCTTGATGAGTGGAGAACACAAATTAATATGTGTATATTAATATCTGCGTGTCATTCATATCAATACACAGTAGCACATTGGCACTGTAGTATTGTCAGACTACACGACGCTTCAAACTCAGTCCTTCACACACCAAACACACCAGGCAGTACCGTAAGCCTATGTTAGTCAGTGCATGCAAAAACACAAATTTCTTAGATTGCAAAAATACTTAATCTACTGGTTTTTATGTACTACTGTTATTAACACCACAAATCAAGGAAAAAGTGCATATGTCATCGGAAGAGAAAATCTTCAAAACATCACAACAAACATGCACACAGCACACAACCACACGGAAATGATGGCGATTAGAAAGAAGAGAGGCATACCTTGCTCCGCCATCATCATATGTGAAAATCCTTGAGGGAAGGAACGAATGACAGAAGGAAGGGGGAAAAAAGAGATAGAGAGAGAGAAAGAGAGAGCACTTCAGAACCTATATTCCAATACTTTGTCGGTACAGTATTGCGATGTCCCATATTTTCCCGTGAAGGAAAGCATGGCATCAGACTCACAGACAAACAAGCTTCCCACAGCTAAGGGAAAGCTTCCGTAGTAGGACTAAAGTAGTTGAACTAAAGAAGTAGCAGGGCTGACATCTTTGTAGGAACATTTTGGTTATGAAGACATGACTGACCCAAAAAAACGTAAATACAGTTTCCATCCCAAAAATGTTTTGTGCGTTTTTATTTCTATCATGGATAACAAGTGTCCAACGAGCCTAAATTATTTTGCGTTATTTCTAAGATGAGATGGTTTTCCTCAGAACACTTACCTGGAATATTATTGTTGACCTCTGGATTCACCGTGGCAGAAAATTCGAAGCAAAATGACAAAAAGGAAAAGAGAGAGGGAACGAGTTCCACAATTAGAAACACTCTTTTTGCATTTGCATGGAACCTATCATGCAAACCTAACACACCTGACACCATACACAGACACTACACTGTGCATGTACAGTGCCTTCGGAAAGTATTCAGACCCCTTGACTTTCCACACTTCGTTACGTTACAGCCTTATTCTAAACAGGTGCATCCTGTTTCCATTGATCATCCTTGAGATGTTTCTACAACTTGATTGGAGTCCACCTGTGGTAAATTCAATTGATTGGACATGATTTGGAAAGGAACACACCTGTCTATATAAGGTCCCATAGTTGGCAGTGCATGTCAGAGCAAAAACCTAGCCATGAGGTCAAAGGAATTGTCTGTCGAGCTCCGAGACACGATTGGGGGAAAGGTACCAAAACATTTCTGCAGCATTAAAGTTTCCCAAGAACACAATGGCCAACACGATTCTTCAATGGAAGAAGTTTGGAACCACAAAGACTCTTCCTTGAGCTGGCCGCCCGGCCAAACTGAGCAATCGGGGGAGAAGGGCCTTGGTCAGAGAGGTGACCAAGAACCCAATGGTCAGTCTGACAGAGCTCCAGAGTTCCTCTGTGGAAATGGGAGAGCCTTCAAGAAGGACAACCATCTCTGCAGCACTCCACCAATTAGGCCTTTATAGTAGAGTGGCCAGACGGAAAGCACTCCTCAATAAAAGGCACATGACAGCCCGCTTGGAGTTTGCCAAAAAGCACCTAAAGGACTCTCAGACCATAAGAAACTAGATTCTCTGGTCTGTTGAAACCAAGATTGAACTCTTTGGTCTGAATGCCAAGCGTCACTTCTAGAGGAAACCTGGCACCATCCTTACAGTGAAGCATGGTAGTGACAGTATCATGCTGTGGGGATGTTTTTCAGTGGCAGGGACTGGGAGACTAGTCAGGATCGAGGCAAATATGAACGGAGCAACGTACAGAGGGATCCTTTACAAAAACCTGCTCCAGAGCACTCAGGAACCTCAGACTGGGGCGAAGGTTCACCTTCCAACAGGACAATGACCCTAAGCACACAGCTAAGACAATGCAGGAGTTTCAATGAGTGGCCCAGCCAGAGCCCGGACTTGAACGCAACATCTGTGGAGAGACCTGAAAATAGCTGTGGAGCAACGCTCCCCATCCAACCTGACAGAGCTTGAGAGGATCTGCAGAGATGAATGGGAGAAACTCCCCAAATACAGATGTACCTAAGCTTGTAGCATCATACCCAAGAAGACGTGAGGCTGTTGTAGCTGCCAAAGGTAGCTGCCATTTTTTAGATATTAGCAACATGTTCTATAATCCTGTTTTTGCTTTGTCATTATGGGTGCAGAGTGATGAAGAAAAAAAATATTTTATTCATTTTAGAATAAGGCTGTAACGTAACAAAATGTGGACAAGGTCAAGGGGTCTGAATACTTTCCGTAGGCACTGTATATAGTGAGAGTATAGCACAGTCAAATATATTACATTGAAGTGAATATATTGTTGTAAGAGAACATCATTGTCATCATCTCATCTGAACACCACTTGATCCCCAAAAACACATTCTGAAAAACATTGAGGAAGCATGATATCTTCATTCAGCTTCAGTCACACAAACAGGTAAACACACACACACACACACACACACACACACACACACACACACACACACACACACAAAGACACATACACAAACTCAGCTGGGACATAAATCCAAGCTGGTAGAAGCCCCAGTTCCCTGTAAGCAGGTTGTGAATTTATGATGTAAGCGATTAGAGCAGTAGTAGAGGGGAGGCTGTGTCCATACTCTTTGTCCCAGCCCTTTGGTTCTCTCTCACTGCAAACACAAACGCACCAAACAGAGGGTTCCCTATTAGAAGACCTCTTCCTGAGGAAGGCTTAACGTTCAGAGAGTTTTGTTTTTTTAAACACGTCTGTGCATGTCGTGACAAACCTTTGACTTAAGCCAGGCATAAGTACGCTACGCGATGTTGGCCTCGATTTAGCTGTCCCAGACAGCTTTTTGAGATCAAAAACAAAACAAAACAAACAGAATCCCCAAGTTGTTGCCTACTCGAGGAGCGCGGCCGTCACCGATGCTCGTTTAATATGAGCGGGTCAGAGATGCAATCTGAGGGCTACAAATCCTGTCTTGGAGCCATCCCAGACGTCCAGATATTTTCAAGCATGTTTAGTTTTATTGACACACAATCTGCAATGCTTTTGTAGTGTGAGATGTGCGATGACGAGGTTGGAGAACGGTGATCAGCAATAGCCAATGAGAGCTCACCAGAGAAGCCAATGAGAGGGTGACCCATCACCCAGAATGTGTGTGGGGCTCTTGAGCAAGCGTCAAATGGACCTCTGAAGTTGACAAGAATGTTATTCCATTCAAAATGTATTGGCCACTCTGCATGGCATGTGTGAATGTCTGACTGAAGAGTGTGAATATCTGACTGTGGCTGTTTTGAGCCGCAGACAGCTCGTTCTAACTACGTTAGCAATCTAACCGCATCATTTTGCGAGACAGCGTCATATTGAGAATCCTCACGACCAACTGAAGAATATTGTAGTGTGTGGCACCACGGTCTGGGCATGACAGAAAATGACGGGAAAGACGTTTGTTTAATGATTCCAAAAGCCATCCAAATGTAGCACGCGTCGGTCAGAAAATCGCTTCAAATTTTTGCAAAATCGCAGTTTTTGCTCATATTGCATTCTACAGTACCTTCGGGAAAATACCTCTAATCTTTTGTGACAACTGGTGCGTCCTCACATTCAGTGTCAAACTGCATGTAACTGCGTTGATAGTCATAGATTTACAAGTTATTTTGCATGCAGAACAACCCCAGGCAATAATCTGTAGCCTAGTCAAACTGGCATTGTGTTCAGCTTCGCATGGTAACCAACTCGAGGTAGGCGGCCTGTTCCTGATCTTCCACATCAAATACTACAGTGGCTTGCATGATCTTACGCTTTATTAGTTAAGTGACATCCTATGTAAATTGATAGGTTATTGTCATCTATACGCTGCTGAACACAGTGTTTTACTGGAATAAAAGTAAGCTACAGGAGACAACTTTCATCTGGCTATACCTGCTGAACGAGGCTTACAATATACATATGTTTTATGTTCAGTTTCACCATCAGCAATTGTTTTGATAGTTTTGCTTTAAACAATCAGTGTGTGAGGACAGACGATGGGAGACGAGAAGCAAGTATAGGGAGTGAGTATTTAATAAATAACCGGCATGAAACAAAACAAGGACAGCGTCTGGACAGGGGAAACAAAACAGCATTAATGCTGACATGGGGATGAAACTGAGGAATAGACAGATATAGGGTAGGCAATCCATAACTGATGGAGTCCAGGTGAGTCCAATGAAGCGCTGATGCGCGTAACGATGGTGACCGGTGTTCGTAATGATGGGCCGCAGGTGGAGCGGGAGCAGGCGCGACACAGTGGATATGGTCAAGTTGATCATTTCATAACGAGGAAAGCAATCCCTTTTGCAAGGCGCACTGCATGGCCGAAGCGAGAGGAGAAGAGAAGATCAGTCCGTGAAAACTTCCGAACAGTCAAAACCATTCGATTTGAGGGCCTCCCGGGTGGCGCAGTGGTTAAGGGCGCTGTACTGCAGCGCCAGCTGTGCCATCAGAGTTCCTGGGTTCGCACCCAGGCTCTGTCGTAACCGGCCGCGACCGGGAGGTCCGTGGGGCGACGCACAATTGGCCTAGCGTCGCCCGGGTTAGGTAGGGCTTGGTCGGTAGGGGTGTCCTTGTCTCATCGCGCACCAGCGACTCCTGTGGCGGGCTGGGCGCAGTGTGCGCTAACCAAGGTGGCCAGGTGCACGGTGTTTCCTCCGGCGCATTGGTGCGGCTGGCTTCCGGGTTGGATGCGTGCTGTGTTAAGAAGCAGTGCGGCTTGGTTGGGTTGTGTATCGGAGGACGCATGACTTTCAACCTTTGTCTCTCCCGAGCCCGTACGGGAGTTGTAGCGATGAGACAAGATAGTAGCTACTACAACAATTGGATACCACGAAATTGGGGAGAAAAAGGGGTAAAAAAAATTTAAAAAACATTCGATTTGGAAATGAGGGTGAAATCCAAAGTTGTGCTATATATTAATTGGCTATGCAATAGCTCATTTGTAAACAATAAATAGTGATACATTACTAGCTCAAACAATTAATCAGCAAAAATGATAAGTTAATTAGTGGGTGATGGTCATTTCAGATCCAAAGTGGGGGACAAAAAAACCCTGTCTACATTGCCCCTCCCCCCTAATCTGATAGTGGTAGTGGGGCAGTAGATGCCTAGTCTCCCTTATGGCTCAGCTCAGGCGCCTACATAGTACATACACCATAGATGTCCCTAATTTACACACACACACACGTCAGCTCAGACAGATCCAGCTCAGAGAGGCCCAGCTCATGAGCTCCACCAGCAGCAGATTTGAATTTTCGTATCAAACCGAATCGCACCGAATTAATTCAAACTAAAACGCACATGGCCCTTGTTTTAAATGATTTTGACTGTTGTCATATTGTTTTTAAAAATCCCTACTCATGGGCCCAGAGAACCCTCACCCAGGTAGGGTTTTAAAGCTTGGGCATCGGGTTGGGCATGGGTTGGTACCCTGGCACTAAATCCAGACTCAAGCCAGGACCAATAAAACAGAACTGGGGTATGAGCAGAGACAACAGCAGCAGGAACATGGTTTCACTTTAGCATATCAAGGGCAAAATAGAAACCAAGGGACTGTTCGTGTACTTTTGCCATCACTGACCTATATTTTCCCATTGTTTCCTAATTGAAACCTTAAAAAATATAATACTTACAAAACTATTAAGATTAAATTGAAGCCTTGGTTCTTTCCCACCAATGTGCCCCAGTGTAAGTCTCCTGATTAGCCCGACCACAGGCAGTGATTAGGGAAGGAAATGAACACCAGTCTAATTGAGTTGGTCGCCATTAAAGGCTTTCAGTGGGCAGCAATCAGAGATCTATTAAACATTCATTTAAACGATTTCACTAGCCAGTTATTAGATATGTATTAGAGATGTAAAAGTTAAATTCAAGCGATTTTACCGGACAAGTATTAGATATGTATTAGGTATTAATTTAGTCACCGAGCAAATTCCATCTGCCTGAACACAAGACAAGCTGTTCAAACGGTGTGTGTGTGTGTGTGTGTGCGTGCGTGCATTTGTATTTGTGCGTGTGTGCATGTTCAATGTAATCTCCTTTAAATCTCCTCTTCAGATGGGGTCCTCTAGTATTGTCTCGTATCAATAGAGTGTTGAAGCCCACAATGTGACCTCCTGGCAGTGGCATTTAAATGGCTCAGTCCCAAGAGAGGACACGGGGGAATTGAGGAATTAGCCAGATTAGTAAGAAGAAGGGTAATGTGGACGGTGTGATAATGTGGTCTGTGTGTGTGTGTCTCCCTCTTCATTTAGCTGACCTACTTTTACGCTGACAGATTATTTACACTGTATTGCTTTTTTTTTTTCCACCAGTGAACACACAGACACTGTATACACACACACACACACACACACACACACACACACACACACACACACATCTGTCTAGTGAACAGGTCTAGTGTATACTATGAAAATATCTGTTTACTTTTCATTATTTATTGAACTATAACCTGGCAGTTGTTTTAACATAAGCCTCTACCTTTAAACAAATGCCTTGTGGGAAAGCCAAACATCTGAAAACAGATTGATGTTCTCACTACTGCAGCTCAGTAGGGCTTTAACAAACGTGTATCTATTTACTTATCACTCTTCAAATTAAGTAAAAAGCCTCATCATTTCCCTCAACTGGAAAAGTCAATACCTGAGGTGAAGGGCTATTTGTTATACAGTAGGGTTCTTAAAGGGAAGAGATAGAGCTATACTTTACTCTTTAGGCCTACAGTTAAAAACTTAAAGGAATGGCTGAGAGCCATCCTTCATACAGTATAGTATTTATTATTTCAGAAAGATGCAAAACTCTGCCACTATCTGATTATTGCCTGAATTCAGTTCAAATTAGGAACAAACTAAGCAGTAAACAGCTGGCAAACACACACAAACACAAATACACCATCCCACACAACACCATCCAAATTAGATGACAGATTGAGTGTTGGTGTTGCCAAACTCTTATTATTATTATTATTATTACTAGGATGATAATCCCAGATTACTGTACTAGTGTAGGCTAGGTGCTTCAGCAAACCATGTTCCAAGCAGACAGACTACAGTATGGCCGTTGCAGAGCGGAACATACGCTGCGGCCATGGCAATGGTCATTTGAGCCATCTGCCCCGCCTGGGGAAGTGTCAGGTGTCTGTTGCCGTGCCTACGGCAGTCACCAGACTGTGTGTACAGTACATCACACACAGCAGGTCTGTCCACACGTTAGCTCCTTTTTTTTTATTTGAGGAAAAAGGCCTACAGTGTACAAAACTTTGGTTTTAGCGACAGGTTTTACTAGCTTACCAGTCGTTTATTAAAACCATATAACATGTACTTATTTTATTGTGAAAGCAGTGCATCTATGTAGGCCTACCGCAAAGCTGTTAAGTGTAAGAAAGTGGGTGAGTGTGTGTGTAGACTGTATTTATGTTTTGTCTGAGTGTAGATTCCGTATTTTGACGATCCAGCGGCTGTATATTTTAAGCGGCAGTACATTGGCGTGCCATCCATACAAATACAGCTCGACCCCAGTAAACAGCGTTATTTATTTTAGGATTGTCTGAACTCCTTGTTCACGGCCCGACACATTACAGGGCTGGTCGACACACACGCACACAAACACAGTTCCAACCCCTGACTCAGCCCCCTATCAGAGTGCGTCTATACCGTCTCTAGCTAGCGATAGCTCTATGGGCCTTTCTGATAGAGACGCAAAACTCAGACATGCTCCTTAGGTTTTTAACATTGTCGATTACATATAGGTCAGCCATTTTCTTTTCTTGCTCCCTTTGGTGAGGATGTGTTCACAGTGAGAGAGAACCAGTCGCCAGGGCTTGACACACACACGCTGTCACACACACGTTGTCACACACGCCGTCATGCTTCCTCACCCAGTCGACTGAATAGCTTCAATTCAACCGAAGCAGCTCAACGCTCATCCAAGACAAGATAGAGGAAAAAGAGGCCACTCCCTTTTAAAAACATGTCCTGACATAAAAACAGACAGATTCACTGCTGTTTTCTCTGTTGGTTAATGTTTGGGCTTGATGCCAAAGCAGATGCAAATTGCCTTTACGCTCTGTAAACCTAACCTACTACAGTGGCAGGCGAAGAAACAAGAGAATACTAGAAACAGTAGTATCCTTCTATACTTTAGATTTTCTCACAAGAATGTAAAGGAAAAGGAAAAGGCTGGAGTTGTTCATTATTTTCTGATTACACCCCCCCCTCCCCCCCCCAAAAAAAAAAAAATCCTGAAGAGTTCCTATAGCTGCAATATCAGGATTGTTGTAAGAGGACAGATTCAATTCCAATTTAGTTTAAAACAGATCAAAATTTATATTTTATTTCAGCAGAAAGAAACAGCAAGTGAACTGACATTACCTCAGTATATTATAAGTGCATGACCACATTGCATACAGTATCTCACAATTGAAAGAAAGAAAACCCTCTTCCCAAAACCCTCTGCAATAAAGCAGATAACGTTCACTCTCCCTTTACAAATAAAAAAGGCCTTTCTTACGCTCCTTCTAAGAAATCGTAAGAATAAAAAAACCTAACCAAAAGGTTTCTTTTTAATAAAAAATCAATTTGGGGTCTAACCAATACCAGCTGTGGAGGAAGAAGAGAGAGATGGAGGTTGTGATTGAATCAAAGCAGTTCCAGAATGCTCTGCAACACAAAAGGATGTGATTTTAACACCTGTCATCGCATGATTGGTAAAGAAAAGGGCTCAGGAGGCCCCCGTTCTCTCTATAGGCGTCCTTATCAGTCCCTGCAGGGAGGTCCCATTAACCTGCACCTTGGTGGCTAACCGTGTCGCTAACCACGCTTAGATTAGCACACACACACAGGGACAACATACACTGAGTCTGAGAGAGACGACTTAGTAAACAACAAAGCAAAAATGCTTAAAATGAGGTCAGTGAAGCCTCTGGAATAACATGAAAATGATCTATGGATTAGGACTGATGAAGGAAAGACAAAAAGGTGAAATTAAATGGATAAAATCTGTGTGGCTAAAAGTGAACATAAGGCTATGCACAAACGTAGACATTCAGGAACAGTAAAGGAAATACAAAATGTATAAGATCTTACCTTCATTGCAGAAGCGGCCCTTGTATTCTGTTTTGGAGCAGTCGCACATTGGTTCCCCATCCACCACGGTGCAGCTCCCACTGTTCTCGCACGGGTTCTCGGTACAGCGGCCCTCCGACTCCAGACGAACCCTCAAGCTGCTGAGGAGAACTGGTTCCGTGTTCCCGTACTTCAGATCTGAGATTGTTCCTCTGAAGGGTGGGGCATCACGTGCTGTGGGCAGCGTGAGCGCTGACGTACGGATGTCCAGCGGCACGCCACCCAGGAACAGATCGCTAACAATTTTCATGTGCTGGCGGCTACCTCCGGTGGGCCGCACCTCGTCCGCCTTGACCTGGCCGTCCAGCCCCAGCACCGTCCGCAGGCCGTAGCGGCTCAGTGTGGCAAAGTGCCAGCTGCTGTCATTGACCCGCTTGTCGGACACCACGGCGGTCTCGGCGCAGTCGATGCTGAAGCGCAGCTGCAACTTGCCCTCCACGACCATCAGCTGCAGGAAGTCGCAGTAGCCACTGTCGTCGAAGTAGAGCAGCAGTGCCGTGGACACGTCTGTCTTGAACTGGAAGCTGAGGTCGCTACGCGTGCTGGCGTCCCAGCGGAGGTAGCGGGCCCACTGGCCGGGGGCCCCTGTGAACTCCAGGCTCAGACACACACCCAGGAAGGCCGAGAGCAGCAGCTGCAGCCTCGCAGACAAGCCCAGCACATCCATGGTCAACAAGGAGGAGGAAGAGGACGAATGAGTTTATATTCCTGAAAGCTTAGATAGCATTGGATTTGATTTAAAAGTCTTAGAGTAAGTATCCAATTCTAGAGGGAGTATCCACAGTTGTATCCAAAAGTGTACTCAGATATGTTTGACACTGCTGAGAGATTTAATACAAAATCAGCAGGGAGTTGGGTGGTAGTTGGGATAACAGTCGTAGGTAGGCTAAGTAACAGTCGTAGGCCATGCACATGAGTAAACTATCCAATCGCTGACAAGCTATGGACAGTAGGTAGAATTGCAGATGCCTTTCCTCCTAGTTAAAGAAAGGAGGAGGGAGAGAGAGGAAAAGGGGAGAAGAGTCTAAACTAGTTTCTCCTTCTGTTGGGAAGGAAAGTTTGACCTTTGTAATCCTTTAAAGTCCAAAGAGATTGCTATGGGTAATCATGGCGTAAGGTCCGATTGGACTTGCTCTTCTGGTTGTCAAGGTGATCGGGACGTCCTTCTTCATGTTGCCTGCTGGAATTTGTAGTTCACAGGGGAGCCTCTGGATCTCCTCAGTTCCATCACTGTCAGAAACAGGAAGCATAGGATTTACACACAGCACACACAACATTGATATTCAGACCATCTGGAAAAAAAACTGTGGTTTTCAGACACAGATTGATATTTTACAACAGGCCTTTTTTCCCCTCACTACTATTTCAGCAAGAGGACCCATCTTTATTGATTTCACATTTGTCCAAACTGCTAGTGATGGTCATTCCGAGTCTTTTTGGTGAGCAGGATCATGTAGCTATGTTCATGTAAAAAAAGCTGTTTATTTGACTCCCAAACGGTTCTTCATTCAAAATGTTTGAGAATCAACCAAAAAAACATGAAAAAAATTGCAAATCTCTAATGTAAAGCCTCTAATGTAAAGCCTCTAATGTAAAGCCTCTAATGTAAAGCCTAGTGATTAGTGCTTTTTGAGTTCGGTTCGGTTTTGGTTTGATTATAAACAAGTATCACTGTTTTTTAGACATTAAATGCACTATGCATTACAGATGTCGAATTTTAACTTAAACACTTTTTTGTAGCAGATTATTTTCCTGATGCATCAGGAAATTCAAATGAGCCTCGGGAATGGCTAAGATTAGCAGTTAATTTTCTCTTCATGTGGGGGGCAATCGAGTCATTGGGATTAGGGCTGCTATCTTCAAATAATATTCTCTCTCGCACGCTCTCTCTCAAACGATATAGGCCTAGGTCCCATTACTGCAACATTCAAATGTACAGAAATATCTGAAATGCAGCCATACACATCAACAACCGTCCTTTTATATAGCTTAATAACACAAGATAGATACTGGTCTCCACTAATCTACGACATACAAAGGTTGAGTGTATCGTAAGGTTTACGAATTAACTGTCAAAATTGAGTTCAATCATGGCCCGGGGTGGGCTAGAGGTTAGGGTCGCTTCCTTCAGTGTGCACATAGGCCTATGGTGTCCGCGTGGGTTTGATGATTTCGCCCCAAGCCCTTTTGGCACAAATAACACAGTCTCCCAAATGACTTGATGTAGTTACACATTTCAAATATGGACAGTCCAGGATTATTTAAACTCTTGATCTTGATAAGCTTAGAGGCTGCATGGCTTCACCCAGGTGGGTGCTACAAGTTTGTTTCAGAGGAAGTTTACCAAGGAGTCTACAACAGAGGAGGGCAAGAGGTGACGTGACCTCTGACTTGTTTCCCTCCCGGATCTGGCCATCATTTACCCCCTGCTCAACCCTTCAGCCGGGCTCAGTCGGACGAGATGTGGACTGCACAGGTGAGGAAGGTACGCATGGAGAGCGGATCGGACACAACGGCGTGACCTGTTGGACTTACACCTGCCTCTGTGTATGACCGTGGAAGATTTTCCACCCAGAACTGTCAAAACTAGCAAATGTTTTGTTTTGTTGTTTTAAGGGCGTCTTTGAGATTATTACTATATTAAAAAGTGCTATAAAAATGTAATCTATTCATATTATTATTATATAACATTAATAATAAATGACCATACCAGACACTTTTGGATAACATAAATAGTGAACAAATAAAATACTAAAAATACTAACACAACATTAGTTTCCATTCATACAAAGTGTCAAGTAAATTGCCACAGTAGATTTGCAATGGTAAATGAGGGGATTATTTCTTTATATTGTACAGAATGCGTGTTAAATAGATAAATCGCCCTTAGTCTGTTCAAAAGGACTATGTTGTTCCGATGACAATGCCAACCAGAGGGCGAGCATATGGGGCGGCAGGTTAGAGCGATGGACTAGTAACCGAAAGGTTGCAAGATCGAATCCCTGAGCTGACAAGGTAAAAATCTGTCGTTCTGCCCCTGAACAAGGCAGTTAACCCACTGTTTCTAGGCCATCATTTAAAATAATAAATAATGTTCTTAACTGACTTGACAAGTTAAATAAAGGTTTAAAAAAATATTGAATGACTTTGGTTGCAAGCAGGACTGAGGCAGAGGTGAAGTGATTGGACTCACTCTTTGCCAAAATAAGCTCAATGGCCTTAATATGCGTCAACCTTCCTGCCTGTGGGTCGACTCCCATTGTTAGGGCGGAGACATGAGCATCTTGTCATTATATACAGATCTCTGACTAAGGAAGCACAACATAATCTTTTAGGGAGCAGTATAGGTGACCAGTAATGGTTCCAACAGCTGTGCAGGTGAATTCCGCGCATATTGATGGTTTAACGAGACAACAATTGGCGGTAATCTAGTGCCATCATCGCAATAGGCCCCTTGTTATTTGATTATATTCCAATATGA
Source organism: Oncorhynchus clarkii lewisi (assembly GCF_045791955.1). Taxonomy (NCBI): domain Eukaryota; kingdom Metazoa; phylum Chordata; class Actinopteri; order Salmoniformes; family Salmonidae; genus Oncorhynchus; species Oncorhynchus clarkii. The sequence continues at coordinate 24,426,366 of NC_092165.1, read as the reverse complement.
TTAACCAATATTATTAACCTATCAATAATCACATAATAATAGGTGTGAAAACCAATAATCTACTGTTTGTGTTGCCCTGGCTAAATTGATGAGTTGATTTGATAAACAATCAACTTTCCTCCAGAGTCGATGATCGCTAACGTTTTATAGTTAGGCTATGTATAATTTGCAGAGGTGGGTAGAGTACTGAAAACCTGTATTTAAGTTAAAGTACTGTTACTTGGATTGTAATTTACTCAAGTTAAATTAGCCTTAAGTACATAAGTAAGAGTAACAAAGTATCCAGTAAGAAAACTACTTCAGTACTAGTTACACATTTAGTTTGGTTATTTTTAGTGTAACATATTTGACGTGAATTTAATATTAAGACCTGCCAGCACTATCTTGCAGATGTCCCCCAGCACAGGTACACACCAATGAAGACTGACGTCAAACAAGGTACGTGGGCTGTACAATTTCAACTACGTTCATTCAATGTTGACTTAATATCAATGTGAACAATGTCATAAAAAGGTATATGGTACTTGAGACATTGGATTTTGTTTACAATTTCAATAGCATTAATGAAAACGTTTTTCACAATATCATTTCAAGTACATGTGATGTTGAATGCATATTATACTGAACATATATAAAAACGCAACATACAACAATTTCAAAGATTTTACTGAGTTAAAGTTCATATAAGGAAATCAGTCAATTGAAATAAATGCATTACGCCCTAATCTATAGATACAGATATCCATCTGCTGATCACACAGATACCTTAAAAAAAAGGTAGGGGTGTGGATCAGAAAACCAATCAGTATCTGTTGTGACCACTATTTGACTCATGCAGCATGAGTTGATCAGGCTGTTGATTGTGGTCTGTGGCATGTTGTCCCACTCCTCTTAAATGGCTGTGCGAAGTTGCTGGATATTGGCGCGAACTGGAACACGCTGTTGTTCACGTCAATCCAGAGCATTCCCAACATGCTCAATTGGTGACATGTCTGGTGAGTATGCATGCCATGAAAGAACTGGGACATTATCAGCTTCCAGGAATTGGGTACAGATCCTTGCGACATAGGGCCATACATTATCATGCTGAAACATGACAGCGGGTGAATGGCACGTCAATGAGCCTCAGGATCTCGTCATGGTATCTCTGTGCTTTCAAATTGCCATTGATAAAATGCAATTGCGTTCGTTGATAAATCTAGATAAGATAAATCTAGGTAACTGAGGTGATTTGGTCAAATGTAACGGAGTAAAAAGTCAGTTACTTTCTTCAGAAATTACTTGAGTAAGAATACAAGTAAAATACTAGTTTCTCCGAAAACTCAAAGGGCAGTAGTAGACCAGACTCAAACCCATGCCTGGTCTTGCACGTGTGCCGTTGTCAGCGGTTGTACTGGCTGGACCACACAGGCACTGCGATAACCATGAATGTATGTCACCTATTGGTTGCCTTGAACATATAATAAAACAATTGATGTAATAAATATGGATTTTCCTTAACAAAAATGACATCTAACCCCTACAAATAGGGTCCATTTAATCCCCATAAGAATTCACACGAGACGCGCTTTAACCTGCAAGTAGCTTACACAGGCTACTTGAACTAACCCCAGTGGACCTGAAGTCTAAGTTATTTTAGCCTACAAACACCGCTTCCATCTGCCCCCTGGCGACGATTCTAATTATTTCTTACTCACCAAGCAAGGAGTTTTTGTACGGAGGTCAACGAGAGTGTCGAAATTTGGCTTATTTGATGGAATATACTTTTTGTAATGGTTAGGTTGTTAGGAGTATACTTGATATAACTAGAACAAGTGACATCCCGGCAACCTTTTGAAAAACGACTTTATATCGAAGTTGTGCCTGGTCGCCACTAGTTGCCATAAAGTCATAAACCCGCCTATTTCTACAATTTATCTTCTTAAAATGTGATTTTAAACCTAACCCTATCCTAAAGTTAGTTTAGACTTTGTGGCTGTGGTAACTAGTGGAAACCGTTGTGCCTGTTGTTCACACGCGTATCTGCCCTCTCGTTGGTTAGAATGGTTCAACCTAATCTTGTCTCCTCCTGCCTTCCATTTTTGAAGATATGTATTTTCATTGTTATAGGGCCACTAGAGTATCTGGTCAATATAATCAAAGATTATGGATTTACTGACAAGAGACATGTCTCTCCGTACAAACAAAGGGAGTCGTGTCACGCCCTGGCCATAGAGAGGTTTTTATTCTCTATTTTGGTTAGGCCAGGGTGTGACTAGGGTGGGCATTCTATGTTCATTTTCTATGTTTTGGATTTCTGTGTTGTTTGGCCGGGTGTGGTTCTCAATCAGAGGCAGCTGTCTATCTTTGTCTCTGATTGAGAACCATACTTTTTTTCTGTTTAGTGTGTTTTGCACCTGATGGAGCTTGTTATTTTGTTGCTTGTTGTTTAGTGTTCAGCTTTACCATTAGAATGACGAACACGTACCACGCTGCGCTTTGGTCCTCACACCTCCTTCCACCAACGGCCGTTACAGAACTACCCACCACCAAAGGACCAAGCAGCATGGTAAGGAGGAGCAGCGCTATCTGGAGAAATGGACACGGGAGGAGATACTGGAAGGCAAGGGACCCTGGGCACAGGCTGGGGAGTATCGCCGTCCACAGGAGGAACTGGAGACAGCTAAGGCTAAGTGGAAACACTATGAGGGAACACGGCTGGCAAAGAATCCCGAGAGGCAGCCCCAAAACTTTTTGGGGAGGGGGGGGGCACACGGGGAGTGTGGCAGAGTCAGGTTGGAGACCTGAGACTTGTGCTTACCGTGGCGAGCATGGGACTGGTCAGGCCCTGTGCTATGGGGTGAAATTGGAGGTGAGCGAAGGAAGCGAAGCAGAAACAGTGAGGGAGTTGATGGGGAGATTGGAGGAGACAGCAATGAGAGAGCTGCTGTGTTGGTGCATGAGGCACGACATTCGCCCGTCGGAGTGTGTCCTCGATTTGATGTCACCTGAGTCAGCTCTCCTTACTCGTCCTGAGGTGCGTGCTAGCCGTCTGGTGAAGACTGTGCCAGCCCCACGCACCAGGCCTCCTGTGCGCCTCCCAGCCCTGCACGTCTTGTGCCAGCTTGGCGCTACAGATCTCCAGTACGCGTTCTGAGCCCGGTGCGCTACTTTCCAGCTCCCCGCATCTGCCGGGCTAGGGTGAGGATCCAGCCAGGACGGATGGTGCCAGCCCTGCTCTCCAGACCTCCAGTGCGCCTCCTTGGGCCAGGATATCCTGCGCCGGCTCTAGGCACGGTTTCCCCAGTTCGCCAGGAGATCCCAGTGCGGCCTGTTCCAGCTTCCCGCACGTGCATTGGGCATTCACGTGGGCATTCAGCCTGGAAGAGTGGTGTTAAGGCTACGCACCAGATCTCCAGTGCTCCCACACAGCCCGGTCTATCCTGTGCCTCCTCCACGGACCAGGCCTCCAGTAGGTCTCCCCAGCCTGGTGAGTCCTGTGCCTGTCTCCTGTCCGGAGCTGCCAGAGTCGCCCTCCTGTCCGGAGCTGCCAGAGTTGTGTGTTTTGCACCTGACGGAGCTGTTTCGGTGGTTCATTTGTTGCTTGTTTAGTGTTCAGCTTTACCATTAAAATGACGAACACGTACCACGCTGCGCTTTGGTCCTCACCTTCTTCCACCAACGGCCGTTACACGTTATCCACACAGCAGCATGGCGGGCTGTCTGGCTGCCACCTATCCTTTCTTTGGATTGGTGGATGTATCTCATTATTGTAATCCTTTTTTGAATATTCAATGAGAGTTGTTGACATCAAGCAACTGTATTCAATGGAGGGACCAGTACGAAGACAGTATGAAAATGTATGCACTCACTACTGTATGTGGCTCTGGATAAGAGTGGCTGCTAAGGGACTAATGTTTAAAAAAAAAAAAAAATCTATGCTACTAGCCTCATGAATATGCATGGCCAAGTGTTTTTTCTCAAAGTTGCCGGGATGTCACGTGTCCTACTTATATCAGTACACTCCTAACTTAAGCATTATGAAACTTCTATTTGATCCAATTAACCTCACGCAGCAAATAAACCATTCATTTTTTTTCACCATACAAAATCTCCTTGTTTGGTGGGCAAAACAACCTGCTGAGCTGGGCCTCACTTCCTCTCTCTCTCTGATATAATGGATTATCTGTGGTTCTCTGTCTCCGGACAAGTAGGCACGCCAAACTATGTAGAATGTTGGCCTGTTGGAAACTACATCACACAGTTTGGACTTGATTTATGTGATTTATCTCTATAGAAACTGCAGTCAGAAAATGAGCATTGAGCTCCCTGAATTTTTTTTATGGAATTCAAATAACTGAACCGACATCCGTCAATTAGGCTAGTTGTTTGAAACCCCCAAAATAACAGACATTTCGGTTAATCGCTAAGCAAACGTAGGCTGCCATGCATTATGTCAGATTTTGAAGATTGTGATATGCGTGTTCAAACAAGATATATTTTTTTACAAACTGCAAACATTTTCGTGGCCCCGAATGAAACGCTTTCCTCACTTTTGTTTCTGTAGTAAGGATTCATCACCTTCAGAGAATGACTGTTACTTCTATGCAGATAATCGTTGTTTGACGCTAAAAAGAAAAAAAGCAGTTAAGTAGCACTATGCAAATCAGGGAGCCAAATAAACGGCTCTTTTACCGATGCGATTCTCGTCGTTCACCAAAAAGAGACGTACGTTTGCAAACGAGCCATCACTAAACACTGCTAAGGACATGTGAAGACATGCCAATTTGGAAACACAGACAAATACTGTACTATTGAACCATAACAAATAAAATAGCAGGATCTGTGTGCATAATTCATTGTATCTGATGTTAGAGATACAATTACCAGTCACCAAACCTAATTAAAAGTGGCAGTTTTTTCCCCTCTGTAAAGGTCTAGGCCCTATCTGTCATCTGCTAGGAAAATTAGCACCATTATTCTGCTGGCAGCCCCCGACTATCAATCAGGCCAGCAGAGATGGCCCTTATCTGATGGCCAGGGGAATGAACGGGGCTTTCTGCTGACTGCACCATACAGATGGACTGAGAGAAACCACAAAACAAAGGAAGGAGAGACACTAGAATACTAGAGACCTAAATACGCAGGGCCAGAGACAGTAGAGACCCCAATGCCTAAACAGGTACAACGTCTAGAGAGACCATGTGACCATGTGTTGGACAATTCCCTCCATTTCTCCCCGGTGAACTTATTCTTTGCGTCAAGATTGTTGCTAACATGTTTCCTAACCTAACTATCCGATCATTAGCCCCATCAAACATTGAGTTTTGTAATATTAAACACAAGATTCAGGGTCTGGTTGATGTAATTTATTTAGAAATGTTTGTGTTTAATTCTATCGCCAATCTGTTCTAGGCTAGCCTACTGGAAATGCATTTTTACGGGCCAGATTTCTGTATTTTGGGACTATATCAACAATTGACTAATTAAAAAAATACCAAAACATAGGGTGGAGTTCTCCTTTAATGTAACAGTTTATGCCAGGTCCTTTTAGGATTCATTCATGAGAGCTGTCCTCGAGGTAACAAAATACACACTAAGTTGACCCACATTTCCATCTATCTTGAGACACAGATAAGGTTCTAGATAACCATAGGCTTGCACTACTCCAAAATGCAGAGATAGAGAAACCAAAAAGACAGAGAAATTGAGATCGATGGACAGAGAGAGCAAGCGAGTGAGAGAACCACTGTCTCCACTGCTCCCCAACCCAAATAGAAGACAGGGTGTACAGTACGCCAGCGCTACTCTCAGACACACAGTCAAATCCCTGCTGACATATCAGCTTGATGTGTGTCATCGCTGGGATATGCTGCTCTGTGACACTGTAGTGATGTAATGACAAGCCAGCGTCTGGCCATCAGCAGCCTGCCCCACGACCAGAGATATCTACAGTAGCCTACACTCACCAGGAACACACACATAGAAAGTTTGGCTTCTACCCAGTATGGTTTAGTATACCTATCCAGGCCAGTTAAACGCAGCTATATTTCTCCCCCATGTTGAGAGGGACTTCAAGTATTACGATAACAATAAGCAGGGTTAAGTTCCACCGCCCCATACAGAGGGTAACCGAATAGGCATCTAACCTAATAGGCACCCTGTGTCCCTGCCAACAGTCTCAGCCCTCGGCTCGGTACCACAGGACAAAGGCCCCAGCAGTCAGCATGGGCCCACTGGACCGGAACACACTGGGCGGGGGGGGGGGGGGTCTCGTAACTGATACTTCACCCTGGCAGTAGCCCACACACCTTCTCCCTGCTGTGTGTGTGTGTGTGTGTGTGTGTGTGTGTGTGTGTGTGTGTGTGTGTGTGTGTGTGTGTGTGTGTGTGTGTGTGTGTGTGTGTGTGTGTGTGTGTGTGTGTGTGTGTGTGTGTGTGTTCTTTTGTTGCAGGTGGATGGGCAGGGGTTAAAAGGCTAAACTGCATGGACCATTGTTCCCATTGATAGGAGTCCGCCGCTCCTCACAGGGAAGACACACACAGGGACAAAAGCAGCCGGGGTTTGGCCTCCCATTAGAAAACAATAAGCGGAGGGATGGAAGGCAGGGGAGGGAATCTGAGAGAGCCATGTTAATAAGAGCGGTCTCTTCATTGGCCCTGACTGTCAAACAGACACACCTCACTGATGTGTCTAGTACCACTGCAGGTGCATTGAGTACACACACTGCCGTGGCTTCACACACACTCTGGATGCTGGAACAAAATGTCCTCTGTGGCAGTCAGCTGATATAACGGAAGAGGAGGATGCGTTCTCTCTCTCTCTCACACACACACACATTTTACTGTGAGATTCTCCAATTTCCCAGTCCTCCACCAAACATCTCGTCCTCCATGCAGACTTTACACACACACACACACCCTATAAACAGTGAGTCACCTATATCCCTGCTTCCAACCGACACACACAAATATACACACACCTTCGCTCCCCTGCAGTACACACACTTTCTCTCTCTCTCTCTTTGATGTGGAGGGGGTACACAGTCCTGGAACGGTGTGTGGATGACATCACCACCAATACGGCAAGCCAGAACTAAACCAGTCATGTGTGTGGGATGGGTATGAGAGAGCAAGAGAGAGACTAATAGAGGGGAGGATGTATTTTCTGGTGAACAGACACAGTCTAAATCATTATTGTCTAATGACTAATCTAAGAGCATTGGGGGAAAGCAAGGCTCCCCCTAAATTGTTCTCACCTATCCAATTTAGTTTCAGTGATGAGCAAAGGAAGGGATGGGGAGAAAGAAAGGAGAGGGAGGATTTGTCTATTTGTACAGACTGGCTGGCACAGACTAAATAACACACTTTACTCAATTGTGTCCGACATCAGCAATTACAATGAATAAGACCAGATACAGAACAAATAATACACACACTATGTTTTGTTACATCGTTATTATTAAGAAAGAATGGGATGAGAAAGTAGCGACGGAAAGAAGGGAAGGGGGAGAGAGGGAAGAAGGAAATGTATTTGTAACAGTATTTACACAGCCACACAGACAGGTACAGACAAACAGGTACAGCCTAAATAATCATTCATGCTACAGCATTCAGTGGGTGGAGGCAAAGTTCCCCACCATGTTGCTAACACCTATCCAATTTCGTCACACTTGTGATCTAAAAAAATGGAGGGGGGGATCCATTTGTTAATATATCCTACCAGCTACAGACAGACAGGCAGAGACATAGGTGCATACTGGTGCACAGCCTGGGTAGAAGGGAAAAATTGACAGATTGGTCCATTTTAGAATATGATCAAACGGACATGATTTCACCAGTTTCACCATAAAAAAGGGAGTATAGGGAGAAAAATACCCCCCCCCCCCCCAAGTATTGTAGTATTTCAGTGGGCACAAGTGGCCACAGCCAGACGGGCAGAGCCATGAGTCCAGCCCGGTGCCCAGCATGGGTAGAGAGAGTGGGCATTCAGCTCTCTGCAGGAAGAGAGACAGAGACACACCTCCTCTGGGTGACGGGGGACGGAAGGGAGGGGAGAGCCGTTCTGCTGCAGCACCTCTCTCCTGCATTACATCACCCCCACACTGCTACACACACACACACACTGCTAGCAATATACTGCTGCCACACACACATGCACACACACACACACACACACCCACCCACCCACGCACACACAAACACTGCTAGCAATATACTGCTGCCACACACACACGCACACACACACTGCAACGATGCTACCAACACTAAGCAATCAACCGAGGTCTGCATCCAAGAAAAACCATGTTTGATTTATCTATCGTTCTAAACGATTAATAACACCCCGTCTCCTGCATTACATCACTCTACTGCAACACTTGCTCAGCCAAACACACACACACACACAGTTAATGCATATGCTGGGCCAGTCCTCACACCATAGAGAACATTACTGTTTAAATTAATCTAGTTGATCTTTATCTTCATTTATCTAATTCAAATAATCCTTAACCTGCATTACATCACTCTGCAGCAACACACACACACACAACCAATACTAACCCATGTCTACATGCATGTATAGACATACTATGAATAATAATGCTGGTGATATTCTTAATCATTTCACTACTCTACTTCTACCATACATCATTCTGTAGTAACATCTGCATAGTAGGGGAAGACTCAGCATGCACCCCAGAGAACATATAGTAAACACCTTTCATTTGACAAAAGTAAAAAAATCTATTTTATATTTGTTATAAATGGTGCAATAGAATTAGTTTTTATTATTATTGTTAGTATGTTGCTTTACATTTACTATATAATCTCTTGCACCCTCAATTTTGTTTCGGTCATTTGACACCTATGTGTAATTCGTCCTTGTGTGTGTGTGTGTGTGTGTGTGTGTGTGTAGTTTTACGCACACATACGCACACGCACACCAACAAGTATATGCACGCGAGCGAGCGCGCGCGCACACACACACACGCACACAACAAATAGGCCTGTACAAAATGAATTAGATAAAATTGCAGGGCCTTTCTCAGAAGCATGAAATTACTGTGAGCTGTTGAACGTCGTTTTATTTAGGAAGGCATGACGCAATTTCTACAACCGGAGAATATTTTTCCTCCCTCCGCATCTTTAATCACGCCCGTTAAATATGTTATTATTTGAACTACATTACATTTCGTGTGAAATAGGCCTACGCATTCAGACAAACATAATAGGACATTTTTAATCTGCGTCAAAAATCTGTTAGAATCATCATACAATTTGAAACACTGTTTTGTATTTATTTATATGGAAAAAGGAGCATCCTCAATGATATTGTGAGTAGTAGCCTATTATGTGAGTAATATTGTTCCCCCTCTCCCGCCCATACGGATTAACGTTACCTTGAGAGCCCTTGGCCGTTTTCGGTTGATTTGTCAGAGCAGTTAATCGCCTGCCAACCAGCGCCCAGAAAGCAGGACAGCCAAATTAAACCACGCACCAACCACCGCCCGGCACCCCGCAGACAGTACAGCCAAATCACACAACCGCACAATAACCACAGGAGCAGGGCAGGGAATGCGCATAGCACGACCGCATAGTGTCTTTCTGTGTTGGCCTAAATGGGAGAAATGTCGATTAGCCTAGGCCTACTTTCATGAAATTATTTAATAACACAAATATGTATTTTTATAGTGGCTATCATATTTTATTTAACGGGCATTTAGGCCTAATAGTTGGGTGTAATAATATCCGTGGAAAACATTAACGTAAAACAAAAAAGTGTATATTTTGTGGGGGGGAAAAAACGGCATTTTATCTAGATAAAATATTGTTTTCTTATTAAATGGTGAATCATGTTTTTTTTATGTACCAATAAAATAAAACACTGAGAGAATCTCTATTTCAACTATAATTCTATAGTAGTGCATTGGACTGCCGCTACCTTTTAGGCCTTGCTTGCTGTGTGAGAAAAGAGACGCATTTCACAGGGGTCACGCCCATTTCTGAGGCATTTCTGCCCGTTGAAAAAGCCTGATAAGGAGTTTTCCCTGCATTCTGATGTATTCACTAAGCCTATTACATTGTAAATCCCAAACATCGAACGTGTGCCACAATGATAAATTAACTTCAAACGTCACCAATTCTGCTGGCAAATTGCAGTGGATTTTATTATTATTTCATCACGACTGGCGAAGGTGCTGATCAGACCTTTATTGGAGAAAAATCATGAGGTCAAAACGTGACAATTTTAACCACCATTTTGTGATCTCTTATATGATTTTCCTACAGTAATTGATCTATTCCTGATTTAAGACAAAAACATGAAACTATAAATGGTGTTCAAATGCATGATTTAAAACAAAGATGCAGGGAGATAATAGTGGCGTTATATTTCTACTGCAAAATTGTTGTCTCTTTTTGTGAGCTGTTAGATATTGATCATCTCAAATCCAACATGCATTCTTCTAAAATGTGAGAGATTGGCTGCATTACATGGTTCATTTCAAAGAAGAAAAAAACACCAGCGTGTTCATACATGTCAGATTTCATGGAGATCACCAGCACCCTAAAAACACCCTCCCTCGACGTTCTGCAGAGCTCACGAGCTCATTTGATTCCGTAGGGAACGAATTCTACCCGCCGTCTAAAAAAAATATCACGTTTCCTGCGTTATTTTTACAATCCAAATACAGACTCATCTGATGATAAATATTTGACTCTAACGTGTTACATTATTGTTTCCGGTTGTATGGTATGTTTTGTCTGCTACAAATGAACAACCCATGTCTGTGGAAAAAAATGTCCATACGAAGACAACAATGCTTTCTTCTCCACGATATTCTAAATGGAGATGGGTCTATTTCGTTAAAATGAGCATACACGAATTCATCTGTAAAATAATATAATTTTAGAGGGAAAAGGTTGGAGGGGAGGCCAAATGTCTGGTCTCCATTATGGTGTCTGCAGTGTAGGGGCAATCAATGGAACATAGAAGGTCATGTCCCCATATCAAATTCAAAGCAGCATTCCCATGTCTGAATTGTCTTTTATCTCACAGTATCAAAACAGACATATTTTTTTGTCTTATATTAGACATAACCAATCTGTTGTTTTCCCTGACTATGCAGAACCGGTTCGTTAAATGAATTTGTTTACTCTGAACCGTCATTGACATTTTAAAATAGCCCCATGCACGCTGACGGTCGAAAGACACTGGACACTCCTGTATCCATTATTCAAAGCTACTTTTCAGGCGATAACTAAATGCGTGGTTTGGAAGAGAGTCGTAGCCTAAGCAAGCATTTATTTAGTGTCATTTTTGCTTGTTATGATGCCTATAATGCTCTGTGTTTTATAAAAGATGAATAATTCCGATTATAAATATTGCCTGTGGCCACGAGCTGAGCGATGTGACCGTAATTCTGTCAGTCCCGCGGGGCTTGTCCATGCCTGTCACCCTGGCCTCGTTGACCGGGGAATGGGCAGAGAATCACCCGAGCCGTCATGGCCGGAATGCCCCATTTATAGGCCTACCCGTAAACCACCCTGCAGCAAAAGCGACCTTATTCGTCGATATCATTATGTTTCCAGTCAATTACTAGTATAGTGCAATGCTTAGTTTATGATTAGGTAGTATTGACCACATGTCGACGTTCTCAACGTCCCAACTTGTTCCAGAATGTCGACAGCCGAAACTACAAACATGTTCAAAATGTCTACTTTAACATCCCCATTCCAATCCAAAGGTGTTCGGAAGGAACGATTAGAACTATATTTTGGATGTTTGCTAGTCATGACAAGAGGAGCCTTTTGGCAAGTAGAAAATAGAGCACGACTGACCTTAGTTATGGGATAATATCCAATGCTTAATAATCCGACAATAAACTCCGGTAATGTTTAAATCCAGGTTCGGTTAAAAAAAAAAAAAACGAGTAGAATGAATAAACACGGTGCCGATTAAAGCGATACTTCTGACACAGTACCATACGTTAAATCGGGGCTATTGGGCTGTTCTTTCCTCTGTCTCTCTCCGGTCGGTCTCCGCTACAGTGCATCACAAGAGCCGCGCGCTCGATCCGTGCGACTGGCGACGGATCTCGGGATGTTCACACACACTTTGCACGGGTCCGCCCTCTCCTGGTCTCTCCTCAGCACCACCTCTGCGCGCGCCCCATTTAAAGGCGTAGTCTGGGAGAGACACAGCAGTGAAGGCATGATTTTCACAGAGTATGCCGTGGCGTGTGTGTCTGGAATAGGCTACAGTTAAAAAATTGGTAGAGACGGTAATATTTGCATAGCTTGTGTTGCACAAACAGAGTAATGTGGAAAAGTTGCCTAATTACTAATTTCTTCCTTAACTGACAATTATATGGTTTACAAAGAGATGCGCAAACCCAAAACGCACCTCCAGATAGGCCTACATAGCCTATTTGTATTAAAACATTGAAAAATAAACGTTTTGTATAAAACTGAGACACTTGGAAGAGACTGCCTGCGCCTGGCGCTGCGCTTTTTCATATTCCAGACACGTGGGTGGATCTCAATAGACTGTGGAAGATTTCTCTCCTGGCCCCTTTTTCCTTCAACTGATCTCATAGAACGGGACAGGTGAGTAAAATAATAATAGGCTACCTACCTCCATAGCCGGCCTCCGCCATATTACTTTCACCTATCCTGCCTTTATTTCAGTGCAGATCAGTGCTCTGACAATGTCTCATAAATGGATGAATAAAGTAATTCAGATTGAAATAATTGAATAGATTTCATTGAATTATATTGATGAAGTAGAGCAGAGTGGAAGCCACTTCAGACTACGGAGAGGCAAGCTTTTAGCGTGAGGCAGGCCTACAACCTCAGAGCTGAACTCAAAAGAACACCACGTGGAGCAGGACCATGGAAAGCACAGGCCTTGTCACAATCGACAAGATAATAGCTATTCTAAAACGGAGAGTGACACAGACAAACATATATATTTTTAAAAGGCCCAGTCACACACATTTCCTAGGTGGCAAAGGTCCGGATGGATAATGTAATTTATTTGTTTGCGACTCCAAACGGTTCACACCCCTCTTGTTGGCGGAGAGAACATTTTGCGGTTTTAAATCTAATTTCCTGCAGTTCTATGCATTCTTCCATGTCGTATGTTTGTTTATATGATACCAGGGGTCGAAGCCTGGGCGAGTAATTTTTTTTATCTGTGGTCCAGTTGAGTATGGAGGTCATAGGCTAATACCAAGCACGAGTTCAGCATCTAGACCTACTCTTAGCCCAACCATAATATCTCGAACAACAGGTGTTAAACATGACATAGACCCATAGCCCAAATGATCCATCACAAACCTGGCGGATTATTTAATTGAACCTCGGCCCCAGCCATGGATCGAACTCTGCTGGCCGGCAGAGCAAAGCCGCTCCAAAGCTCCATGGCCATGATGGATGGATCTGCTGAGCGGCTGCGCCGGTTCACAAACACTCTCACAGTCACAGTAAGCATGTTAGCTTAGCAGCATCTCCCCTCTTTGGAAAATACTGTGCAGCATGGGGCCCAGGTATTGTATATTTGATTTTGTTGTCAATTAACCATTTCTTTATGGATTTGGATTAGTGCTTGATGGTATTGTCTTGGGGCCAAGAGTCAGCCTCTTGGCAGAGGTAACCAGGTTTTTGGCTAAAATGTTCATAATGGTGTTGCCCTTAAAGGTCATGAACAGTCCAAATCATGTTTTTCATTCATGCAAGAGTCATGCCAAACAAGAGATTCATTTTTTTTTGTTAAATTCAATGTTGTTTAGGTTGCTTTGCGTGTCACCAAATTTGCGTGACATGATTTTACTGCAACACTGCATCCAAGTTTCTTGACATAGGCGTTTCAAAGAGCTGTCAGTCAAGGCGAGCTCATGAATATAAGCTCCCTGTCCACTCAGCCTGTCTTTTCAAACTTCCTAGTTTTTAGTCATGAAAGAAAAACATACTTTTTTAAAATGTTGAGCATTTCTATCACCTCAAAAATATTACGAATTATATTTTAATACCTCAAAAGGCTATTTTAAATGGGAATCAGAATGACTGTTCGAGACCACAGGACTAGTGGAAGCAACAATATTGCTCAGTATTTGCATAATTTATTTATACAGTCTTTTTTTGCTGATCTTTATCAAGGCTGCCAATAATTATGGACCTGCCTCTATATGTATTACCATATAGGCTCGGGGGGTGGCCTTTACTTCTATAGCCCATAGAAACACATTGAATAACACATTAATAAATGGCAAAACAGAGTCAACAAATAAAACATGAGGAATAAGGTTTAAGTGTCTGTCCTTAATCTAGGAGATATAAAGAAAGCTCAGAAAATATTTTGTTTTTTGGATTCAAATTTGACACCTTTTTTCTGTTGGCACAAAACTACCTCCATTCTTAAATAAAAAATTCAACCAGTACCTTGTTACTTTTAGATTCTTATGAGGGTCGTAGAGCAAAACAGAGAACACCATTGTGTTCGTGTGAGAATTATCTTTCCATAGGTTAGATTTTTGTAGGCCAAACCATTTGGTCACTACAGACTTTATAGTGACTAGACCGATTTTCGGGAATGTCTCATGGTCTGACAAACACTGCTGTAGCTCATACACCTTCCACCACAGATGCAGAAGGCCGCCATTGGAAGATGAGGTAGATTGAGACAGAGCTCATGCAACATATCTCTACTTTAAATTGATGGATTACGATGGGTATTTTTTTAATTATGTTACTTAGATTGCTTGGGTGCATCAATAGACTTATTAAAAAACACAATTAGGCCTACATTTTTACCGAAAACCAATTCAATGTTCAATGATTGATACTAATATGTTTCTTAAAATCAATTTAAAAACATCCCACGTGTCTGTGCGTGCGTGTGCTGGAAGGTGGGTGGGTGTGTTCTGGCACAAAGGGACTAACCATGCCCACGCCTCCAGATTGTGTGGCCTTACTGCAGGACCCAGGGGGCGGCATGACACACTGCCCTCTACTTTTGCTTAGGGCTGTAATTTAAAAATATATATTTTTATTTATTTAACCTTTATTTTATCAGGGAGTGATACTGAGACCAAGGTCCTTTTACAGATGAGCCCCGAATTACATAAATTACAGAATATACATACATCAAAATATAACTACAATATACAAGTATAAATAACAAGGTGCACGAAAGCGAAAAGCTGATTTACCTAACTCAGTAGAGACCAAAGGAATTTCGAAAGTTAGCCATCCCTGCAAAGATGATAGGTACAGTGTGACTATTTGTAAAAAGTGCTTTTTAAATGAAAACAGCAATGTATCAACCTATGTGACATCAAAGAGGGCCCACCAACTTTCTGGTAGAGATGGCAGTTATGAGTACTAAAATTGTCACCCATAATAAAGTGCAGTGTGCTATAATAAACTGCATCTAACAGCTTTAATGAAGTAGCAGCTGCGTTTAAATAGAGGATGTCGCCATAGTCTAGGACTGATAGGAGCGTTGACTGAATAATCTGCATTCTACTATTTAGCTTAAAGGTATTTAAAAAAATATTCCCCTCATCAATCTACACATAATAGATTGATGTCTGCAAATAAAAAATAATAACGGAATATCACATTTACATAAGTACTCAGACCATTTACACCTTTGGCAGTGATTACAGCATCAAGTATTTTGGGGTATGACGCTACAAGCTTGGCACACCTGTATTTGGGGAGTTTCACCCATTCTTCTCTGCAGATCCTCTCAAGCTCTGTCAGGTTGGATGGGGAGCATCGCCGCATATCTATTTTCAGGTCTCTCCAGAGATGTTCTATCTATCGGGTTCAAGTCCGGGCTCTGGCTGGGCCACTCAAGGACATTCAGAGACTTGTCCCAGGTCGTTGTCCTGTTGGAAGGTGAACCTTCGCTCCAGTCTGAGGTCCTGAGCAGGTTTTCATCAAGGATCTCTCTGTACTTTGCTCTGTTCATCTTTCCTTCGATCCTGACTAGTCTCCTAGTCCCTGCCGCCGAAAAACATCCCCACAGCATGATGATGATGATGCCACCACTACCTTCACCATTGGGATGGTGCCAGGTTTCCTCCAGACGTGACGATTGGCATTCAGGCCTAAGAGTTCAATCTTGGTTTCATCAGACCAGAGAATCTTGTTTCTCATGGTTTGAGAGTCCTTTTAGGTGCTTTTTGACAAACTCCAAGCGGGCTGTCATGTGCCTGTCGTGGCTTCCATATGGCCACTGTACCATAACGGCCTGATTGGTGGAGAACTGCAGAGATGGTTGTCCTTCTGAAAGGTTCTCTCATCTCCACAGAGGAACTCTAGAGCTCTGTCAGAGTGACCATCATGTTCTTGGTCACCTCCCTGACCAAGGCCCTTCTCCCCGATTGCTCAGTTTGGCCGGGCGGTCAGCTCTAGGAAGAGTCTCGGTGGTTCTAAACTTCTTCCATTTATTAAGAGTGATGGATGCCACTGTGTTCTTGAGGAACTTTAATGCTGCATAAATTTTTTGGTACCCTTCCCCAGATCTGTGCCTCGACACAATCCTGTCTCGGAGCCCTACGGTCAATTCCTTCGACCTCGTGGCTTGGTTTTTGATCTGACATGCACTGTCAACTGTGGGATCTTATATTGACAGGTGTGTGCCTTTACAAATCATGTCCAATCAATTGAATTTACCACAGGTGGACTCCAATCAAGTTGTAGAAACATCTCAAGGATGATCAATGGAAACAGGATGCACCTGAGCTCAATGTCGAGTCTCATAGCAAAGTATCTGAATACTTATGTAAAAAAGGTAATTCGGTTTGGAATTTTTTTATACATTTGCTAACATTTCCAAAAACCTGTTTTTGCTTTGAATTTACTCGGTATTGTGTGTAGATTGATGAGGAAAACGTGTTATTTAATCCCTTTTAGAATAAGGCTGTAATGTATACAAAATGTCAAGGGGTCTGAATTCTTTCCGAATGCACTGTATTATGCTAAAATCATTATTTTAGTTAGTTATTCGTTAGTTAGTTCGTTAGTTATTTTTATGCACTTTAGAGAACAACGTACACTTAGTTTTACCTGCGTTCAATACACATTTCAGATCAACAAGGTTGTCACGACTTCTGCCGAATTTGGTCCCATTCCTTGTTCGGGCAATGTTCGGCGGTCGACGTTACCGGCTTTCTAGCCACCGCCGATCCACTTTTCATTTTCCATTTGTTCTGCCTTTGTCTTATCACACCTGGCTTCACTCAACCAATTCCTTGTTTATTATTTAATCCTCTGTTCCCCATGTTGTGTTCGTGAGTGATTGTTTATTGTAATTCGATCCATGTTTGTGGGCTATCATTTGTTGCCTTGTATATTTGTATTTTTTGAGTAAAGTACTTTGATTACTCATATCTGCTGTCCTACGCCTGACTCCCTACACCAGCTACACATAGGACCACTATAAATGTTTTTCTGTAATATCACAAAGGCAGACTGTAGTTTGAATAGAGGCTGGTCAAACCGTGGGGGCATACACAACAGTATCATCAGCATACAAGTGCAGGTTACAATTTTTCAATATTGGTAATTGTTACCAATTGTTACTCTAACTTCCATATGACGCGCCCTGCTTTCGGAAAATCTGATCATGACTCCATTTTGTTGCTCCCAGCCTATAAACAGAAACTAAAACAGGAAACGCCCGTGCTCAGGTCTGTTCAACGCTGGTCCGACCAATCTGATTCCACGCTTCAAGATTGCTTCGATCACATGGACTGGGATAGGTTCAGGATAGCGTCGAACAACAACATTGATGTATACGCTGATTCAGAGTTTATTAGCAAGTGCATCGGTGATATTGTACCAACAGCGACTATTAAAACCTTGCATGTATAGAGACAAAGTAGAGTCGCAATTCAACGGCTCAGACACGAGAGGAATGTGACAGGGTCTACAGTCAATCACGGACTACAAAAAGAAAACCAGCCCCGTCGTGGACCCAGATGTCTTGCTCCCAGACAAACTAAACAACTTCTTTGCTCGCTTTGAGGACAATATAGTGCCACCGACACGGCCCGTTAACAAAACCTGCGGGCTCTCCTTCACCGCAGCTAACGCAAGTAAAACATTTAAACGTGTTAACCCTCGCAAGGCTGCCGGCCCAGACGGCATCCCTAGCCGCGTCTTCAGAGCATGCGCAGACCAGCTGGCTGGTGTGTTTACGGACAAAATCAATCATTCCCTATCCCAGTCTGCTTTTCCCACATGCTTCAAGAGGGCCACTATTGTTCCTGTTCCCAAGAAAGCTAAGGTAACTGAGCTAAACGACTATCGCCTTGTAGCACTCACCTCTGTCATCATGAAGTGCTTAGTGAGACTAGTCAAGGATCATATCACCTCCACCCTACCTGACACCCTAGACCCACTCCAATTTGCTTACCGCCCCAATAGGTCCACAGACGACGCATTCGCAATCACACTGCCCTAATCCATTTGGACAAGAGGAATACCCATGTAAGAATGCTGTTCATTGGTTACAGCTCAGAATTTAACACCATAGTGCCCTCCAAACTTGTCATTAAGCTCGAGACCCTGGGTCTCGACCCCGCCCTGTGCAACTGGATCCTGGACTCTCTGCCGGGCCACCCCCAGGTGGTGAGGGTAGGAAACAACATCTCCACCCCGCTGATCCTCAACACTGGGGCCCCACAAGGGTGCGTTCTGAGCCCTCTCCTGTACTCCCTGTTCACCCACGACTACGTGGCCATGCACGCCTCCAACTCAATCATCAAGTTTAGGCTTGATTACAATCAACGACGAGAGGGCCTACAGGGAGGTGGTGAGAGCCCTCGGAGTGTGGTGTCAAGAAAACAACCTCACACTCAACATCAACAAAACAAAGGAGATGTTCGTGGACATTAGGAAACAGCAGAGGGAGCACCCCCCTATCCACATCGACGGGACAGTGGTGGAGAAGATGGAAAGTTTTAAGTTCCTCGGCGTACATATCATGGACAAACTGAAATGGTTCACCCACACAGACAGCGTGGTGAAGAATGCGCAACAGCGCCTCTTCAACCTCAGGCGGCTGAAGAAATTTGGCTTGTCACCAAAAACACTCACAAACTTTTACAGATGCACAATCGAGAGCATCCTGTCGGGATGTATCACCGCCTGGTACAGAGAGTGGTGAGGTCTGCACAACGCATCATCGGGGGCAAACTACCTGCCCTCCAGGACACCGACAGCACATGATGTCACAGGAAGGCCAAAAAAGATAATCAACGTCAACAACCACCCAAGCCACTGCCTGTTCACCCCGTTATCATCCAGAAGGCAAGGTCATTTCAGGTGCATCAAAGCTGGGACCGAGAGACTGAAAAACAGCTTCTATCTCAAGGCCATCAGACTGTTAAACAGCCATCACTAACATTGAGTGGCTGCTGCCAACATACTGAATACAATCTTTAGCCTCTTTAATAATAAAAAATTGGATGTAATAAATGTATCACTAGTCACTTTTAATAATGCCACTTTATATCATATTTACATACCCTACATTACTCATCTCATATGTATTATACTGTACTCTATACCGTCTACTGCACCCTGCCTAAGCCATTCGGCCATGGCTCATCCATATATTTATATGTACATATTTTTATTCATTCCTTTACACTTGTGTGCAAGGTAGTTGTGAAATTGTTAGATTACTTGTTAGATATTACTGCATGTTCAGAACTAGAAGCACAAGCATTTCGCTACACTCGCATTAACATCTGCTAAACATGTGTATGTGACCAATAACATTTGATTTGAGGAAACACTGAAATAGAAATGAATTATACACAGTATAGAAAGCCTTTGACAGGTCAATGAAGAGGGCAGCACATTGTTGCCTTTTATCCGTATAGTGACGCACATCATTCATAACTAACATGCTGACCACACCGCTCGCAAAATACACTGCTCAAAAAAATAAAGGGAACACTAAAATAACACATCCTAGATCTGAATGAATGAAATATTCTTATTAAATACTTTTTTCTTTACATACAACAAAATCACACAAAAATTATCAATAGAAATCAAATTTATCAACCCATGGAGGTCTGGATTTGGAGTCACACTCAAAATTAAAGTGGAAAACCACACTACAGGCTGATCCAACTTTGATGTAATGTCCTTAAAACAAGTCAAAATGAGGCTCAGTAGTGTGTGTGGCCTCCACGTGCCTGTATGACCTCCCTACAACGCCTGGGCATGCTCCTGATGACTTGGAGGATGGTCTCCAGATGGTCTCCTCCCAGACCTGGACTAAAGCATCCACCAACTCCTGGACAGTCTGTGGTGCAACGTGGCGTTGGTGGATGGAGCGAGACATGATGTCCCAGATGTGCTCAATTGGATTCAGGTCTGGGGAACGGGCAGGCCAGTCCATAGCATCAATGCCTTCCTCTTGCAGGAACTGCTGACACACTCCAGCCACATGAGGTCTAGCATTGTCTTGCATTAGGAGGAACCCAGGGCCAAACGCACCAGCATATGGTCTCACAAGGGGTCTGAGGATCTCATCTCGGTACCTAATGGCAGTCAGGCTACCTCTGGCGAGCACATGGAGGGCTATGCGGCCCCCCAAAGAAATGCCACCCCACACCATGACTGACCCACCGCCAAACCGGTCATGCTGGAGGATGTTGCAGGCAGCAGAACGTTCTCCACGGCGTCTCCAGACTCTATCACGTCTGTCACAGGTTCAGTGTGAACCTGCTTTTATCTGTGAAGAGCACAGGGCGCCAGTGGCGAATTTGCCAATCTTGGTGATATCTGGCAAATGCCAAACGTCCTGCACGGTGTTGGGCTGTAAGCACAACCCCCACCTGTGGACGTCGGGCCCTCATACCCCCCTCATGAAGTCTTTCTGACCGTTTGAGCAGACACATGCACATTTGTGGCCTGCTGGAGGTCATTGTGCAGGCCTCTGGCAGTGCTCCTCCTGCTCCTCCTTGCACAAAGGCGGAGGTAGCGGTCCTGCTGCTGGGTTGTTGCCCTCCTACGGCCTCCTCCACGTCTCCTGATGTACTGGCCTGTCTCCTGGTAGCGCCTCCATGCTCTGGACACTACGCTGACAGACACAGCAAACCTTCTTGCCACAACTCGCATTGATGTGCCATCCTGGATGAGCTGCACTACCTGAGCCACTTGTGTGGATTGTAGACTCCGTCTCATGCTACCACTAGAGTGAAAGCACCGCCAGCATTCAAAAGTGACCAAAACATCAGCCAAGAAGATATAGGAACTGAGAAGTGGTCTGTGGTTACCACCTGCAGAACCACTCCTTTATTGGGGGTGTCTTGCTAATTGCCTATAATTTCCACCTGTTGTCTATTCCATTTGCACAACAGCATGTGAAATTTATTGTCAATCCGTGTTGCTTCCTAAGTGGACAGTTTGATTTCACAGAAGTGTGATTGACTTGGAGTTACATTGTGTTGTTTAAGTGTTCCCTTTATTTTTTTGAGCAGTGTACATCTACACATACATATTAAATAATTGCAGCCACAGTGCTCGCGTGCGTCTGGTTCCTGCCTCTCCCATCTCCTCATTGGTTTTTAGGAGCATATACCCACAATGGTCCACACTCCAGTCCAGTCAGTTGTGGTAATGTACCTTAAAGATGGTTGCCAACTGCCATATAAAGTCCAAAGAAGAAGAAGCCTGAAGGATGAGAGATTACTAGAAAACAAACTTTTACCCTTTTATCTGTGGATTAATTGTCAGAGTAGAGGACCTTGTGCATTTCAGGTTAAATAACAACCCAATGTTTATATCCCAGGGCAAATTAGCTAGCAGCAGCAAGCTAGCTAGCTAAATTGGCATAAATGTTTAATGCTTTTAGACCTGTCCCCAGGTCTAAATAATATAGTTGGTTCAGAGTTTGTTTTGATATTTCAACCTGCGTGTCCTGATCGTGTCTGGTGTGGGGGGACGAAATCAACATGTGTGCAATGGCAGACGCACGTGCGGTCTGGTCAGCATGTAAGGATGCAGCAGAGAAAGTGCTATGAGCTGGTATAAAACCTGACTGATTTACGTTTCAAAGACAAGAAAGATCATAGCTGAGAACTAATCAAGGATTCTAATATTTTAGTTAGGCAAGAAAGATTAGAAATAGGGCATTAATTATTTAAGTCAGGAGGGTCATTATCTTTGTGAAAGGGGAGTACATGGGCCACCTTCCAAATCTTGGGGATAGTACCAGATATAATAATCAGGTTAAAAATATGGGTTAATGATTCAGTCATCAGGGTGGCAGAGAGCTGCAACAAAAATGGATCAAGCATATCAGCCCCAGTGGATTTTATTTACATTAATCTTAAGCAAGACATCTAGCACATCATAGTAAATTGTTGAAATGAAAACAAAGTTGACGGGTGAACCGTAGAGTCATCTAGAGGTTGGCAGAGGGAAGAGCAGTGTATTGACAGACCAGGGTCAATTAAATCACAGTTTCTCTCAAATAAAAAGCCTGCCGAGATAAAATTATGATTAAAAGCATCACATCCCATTATTCTTTATTTTTTTAACCTTTATTTAACTAGGCAAGTCAGTTAAGAACAAATTCTTATTTACAATGACGGCCTACCCCAGCCAAACCCTAAAGACACTGGGCCAATTGTGTACCGCCCTATAGGGACTCCCAATCAAAAACGGTTGTGATGCAGCCTGGAATTGAACAAGGGTCTGTAGTGACGCCTCTAGCACTGATATGCAGTGCCCTAGACCGCTGCGCCACTCAGATGCCAATGTTAGGCAAGAAGATGCGGAATTTGTAAGCTTCATTGCATTTACTGTTTTCCAAAATGTAGAAGGATCACCAGCAGAGTCAGAGATAGAGCTTAAAAAGTAGCTTGATTTAGCTTTCTTAAATCGAGATGGTAAATCTGTTTCTCCATGTCATGTAAAAACACTTGAGAATAAAACTTTTTTACATTTCTCTTCTTAATTAAACAAATGTAGTATTTTGCGGTTTCGTATCTCTTAGACATACTATGGGACAATGAACACTGAGATCAAATGCAAATACTTTTCACATTTAGCCGTGTGGGGTTTGAAATCAATTGAGTCAGATTAAAATCAATGCATATACTCTTAAATTGATCTGAGGCCAGGGATAGCCAATCCAGATTCAAATACCCTAAAATGACCAACTCAAAGGACAGAAAAGGGATTAAACACTCAGATATAGCACCACTGACATCCATCATGGCAGGGGGGTGGAGGGGGGGGGGGCCCTCCACCCATAGTTAGGTGCATTAGCCAAGCCCCTGAAGAGTTTTAAAGTCAGAGGAGGTATTCAGCTCATTCCCATAAGAGCTAACAGGCATAGGGTCATCTGCAGCTATTTGTTGAATGAGCTGAGACTTTGCCAATGTCCCTGGCTAACCACGTGACAGCAGAGCAGACAGAGCATTTGACAGACTTCCTTTAAGTTGCTGAATGCAGGAACTGGGAGAGTAGTGTTGGCAGAGCTCAGTCCACCTGGATGAAGCTCCCGCCAAAGGAGTGGAGCTGCTGCAGAGGACTGGAGTGGCTGCCAATGCTCCATTCTGGGTGTGCACAGGAAACCTTGGTGTGGTCCTGTTGCCGGTTTGTGGCTGCCATGGGGGGAAGCAGTGTCCCAGGCCTTATCAGGGGATGGCAGTAGGGAGGGTAACCAAAATTAGCCTGAGAGGGAGGTTGTGGGGGGAATTGAATAGGATGGTGTTGAGGGCAGTGTGGCTGGCGAAACTCCAAACTCTCAGCATATGAGGGCTGATGTGATCTTTGTGGGCTATACTCGGCCTTGTCTCAGGAAGGTAAGTTGGTGGTTGAAGATATCCCTCTAGTGGTGTGGGGGCTGTTCTTTGGCAAAGTGGGTGGGGTTATATCCTTCCTGTTTGGCCCTGTCCGGGGGTATCATCGGATGGGGCCACAGTGTCTCCTGACCCCTCCTGTCTCAGCCTCCAGTATTTATGCTGCAGTAGTTTGTGTCGGGGGGCTAGGGTCAATTTGTTATATCTGGAGTACTTCTCCTGTCTTATCCGGTGTCCTGTGTGAATTTAAGTATGCTCTCTCTAATTCACCCTTTCTTTCTCTCTCTCAGAGGACCTGAGCCCTAGGACCATGCCTCAGGACTACCTGGCATGATGACTCCTTGCTGTCCCCAGTCCAGCTGGCCGTGCTGCTGCTCCAGTTTCAACTGTTCTGCCTGCGGCTATGGAATCCTGACCTGTTCACCGGACGTGCTACCTGTCCCAGACCTATTATTTGACCATGCTGGTCATTTATGAACATTTGAACATCTTGGCCATGTTCTGCTATAATCTCCACTCGGCACACTCCCCTCATAGCCTGGTTCCTCTCTAGGTTTCTTCCTAGGTTTTGGCCTTTCTAGGGAGTTTTTCCTAGCTGGGTTTCTGTACAGCATTTTGAGATATCAGCTGATGTACGAAGGGCTATATAAACACATTTGATTTGATGTGGTGCATTACCCTCAACAGTATTTTGTCAGACCCTATGGTAGTAGTCGGTGCTGTGTAGAGCTAGGATGAGTTGAGGTGGGCCGGGTCTGGTTGAGCTGTGTGGGACAGGTCTGGTGGAGCTGTGCTGTGATTGGCCGGGTCTGGTGGAGTTGTGCTGAGTCTGGTTGAACTGTGCTGTGATGGGTCGTGTAGAGCTGTGCTGAGGCGGGCCGGGTCTGGTAGAGCTGTGCTGAGGTGGGCCTGGTAACATGGGAGGGAAGTTGTAGGGGGAATTGAAGAGGGTGATGTGGAGGGCGATTCTCCAAACTCTGCGTGGGGCCTTTTTCACGGCGTACAGCTTGGGAATAGATCTCAGCCTCCAGTAATTATGCTGCAATTGTTTATGTGTGAGTTTTTCTCCTGTCTTATCCGGTGTCCTGTGTGAATTTAAGCTCTCTCTCTCTCCCTCTTGCCCTCCCTCCCATTTCAATTAGCTTTATTGGGATGATGTAACAATGTACATATTGCCAAACGCTTACTTTGGATATTTACAATATTAATATGATAAGAATCAAAATTGTCAACGGGACGACAATAACCAAGGGTCAAAATAACCACACATTGAACAATAAGCATACAGTAGAGGACATGTGCAGGTTGATTGGTCTGTCAGACACTGTCCCTCATCTTATGGCAGGCAGCAATGTAGTGCGCTGCCAACCCACAGCTCTCTGCATCCTCCCCCAACAGGACAGGTAGTCTATTCTCATCAGAGAGGTCTTTGAAACCTTGAATAAGGGTTTCAAATTTGGGGAAATTACACTCTCTAATTGTTTTATATTTTTGACATTTTGTCAGGAAATGGAGTTCTGTCTCAGGTTCTGCTGTGGTGCAGTGGTTGCACAGTGTTTCCTCTACAGGGAGCCAGGTTTTCCTGTGTCTACCCTTTTCGAGGTCAAGGTTGTGCTCACTGAGCCTGTACTTTGTCAAAGTTTTTCTAAGGTTTTGATCAGTAACCACGGTCAAATAGTTAGCCACGGTGTACTGTCGATTTAGGACCCGATAGCACGGCATTTCGCTTTATGCTTGTGTTCCCCAATAAGCAATGTAGTTTTGTTTTGACTGTGTTGTAATTTGTTTTATTCTGATTGATTGGATGTTCTGGTCTTGAGGCTTCAGTGTGTTATTAGAACAGGTTTGTGAACTCAGCCCCAGGACCAGCTGGATGATGGGACTCTTTTCTTTGCTCAGCTCTTGGCATTGCAGGGCTTCATAATGATATGAGAGGGAGTCACTGTATTTTAGATGTTTCCAAAACTTAATTGCTCTTTGAGTTTTTATTATTAGTGGATATTGACCTAATTCTGCCCTGCATGCATTGTTTGTAGTTTTCCTCTGGACATGTAGGAGAATCTTACAGAACTCTGCATGCAGGGTTTCAATGGGGTGTTTGTCCCATTTGATGAAATCTTGTTTTGACCCCACACCTCGCTGCCATAAAGTGCAATTGGTTCAATGACACATTCAATTAGTTTTAGCCAAATTTGAATACGTATTTCAACTTGAATTTGTTTTTGAATGGCGTAGAATGCCTTGTGTGCTTTCTCTCTCAGTTCATTCCCTGCCTCATTAAGGTGTCCAGTTGAGCTTATTTTTAAACCTAAGTAATTGCGTGTGCAGTACTCTATATCTTTTGTACCAATTGAGAACTTTGGTCTAATTCCCTAAGATCTGGATCTTCTCTGGAAAATCATTATTTTAGTATTTTTGAGGTTTACTGCCGGGCCCAGGTCTGGCAGTACTGCTTTTGCAGGTCCAGGCTCTGCTGTAGGCCATGTGCTGTGGGTGACAGCAGGCATAGGTCATCTGCGAAGAGTAGGCCTTTAACCTCTGAATTGTGGAGACCAACACCAGGGGCTGAGGATTTTCTAGAATAGTGGCCAATTCGTTGACGTAAATATTGAAGACTGCATGGCTCAGATTGCAACCCTGGCGAAGGCCACGCCTCTGGTTAAAGAATTCTGTTATTTTCTTGCCAATTTTAATGCTGCACGTATTGCCAGTATACATTGATTTAATTATGTCATATGTTTTACCCCCTACGCCACTTTCAATAACTTTGTAGAACAGTCTTGTGTGCCAAATAGAATCAAATGCTTTTTGGAAGTTGATAAAGCAAGCGTATATTTTGGTATTATTTTGGGGGACATATTTATCTATCAGGGTGTGTAGGGTGTAAATATGATCAGTCGTGCGATGTTTTGGTATAAATCCAATTTGTCTTTTACTCAAGACATTGTGCTTATTAAGGAAGTTTAGAACTCTTACATTTATAAGACTACAGAAAACCTTCCCCAGGTTACTGTTCA
Organism: Oncorhynchus clarkii lewisi; assembly: GCF_045791955.1. Taxonomy (NCBI): domain Eukaryota; kingdom Metazoa; phylum Chordata; class Actinopteri; order Salmoniformes; family Salmonidae; genus Oncorhynchus; species Oncorhynchus clarkii. The sequence goes on along the minus strand of NC_092165.1, from coordinate 24,399,525 downwards.
GACAAATGCCTCTGTAATTGTTAGGGTCAAATTTGTCTCCGTTCTTAAAGAGGTTATGAGTCCTTGATTCCAGATGTCAGGGAAATAACGTACACTCAGGATAAAATTAAACAGTTTTAATATAGCCAATTTCATTTTGGATGCCATCAGGTCTGCATGCTTTTTTAAATTTGAGGGCCTTTCTTATAGAGCTCCTGGTCAGTATTTTGGGAGTCCAATCATTTATAGCTTTTTCTCATCCATTCAACTTCTCATGAATTTGGCATTGCTCTTTGTTTGGGTCAATTTGAACGGTGTTGTATGTAGAGTGATTTAAAATGGGTTGTCCATATGTCACCATTTCGTATCGCTAATTCCTCTTGTTTCGATGTTTTTAGTTTTTAGCAAAAAGAAAGAATAGCAGTCAGAAATACAGTAACTACTAACTATTAAGTTCTTAAGAGTGAGATAAAACAAATGTTAGCTGTTATCCTGTTTATGATATATATATATATATATATATATAGATATATATATATATATATATATATATATATATATATATATATATATATATATATATATATATATATATATATACACACACACACAGTGGGGAGAACAAGTATTTGATACACTGCCGATTTTGCAGGTTGTCCTACTTACAAAGCTTGTAGAGGTCTGTAATTTTTATCATAGGTACACTTCAACTGTGAGAGATGGAATCTAAAACAAAAATCCAGAAAATCGCATTGTATGATTTTTAAGTAATTAATTTGCATTTTATTGCATGACATAAGTATTTGATACATCAGAAAAGCAGAACTTAATATTTGGTACAGAAACCTTTGTTTGCAATTACAGAGATCATACGTTTCCTGTAGTTCTTGACCAGGTTTGCACACACTGCAGCAGGGATTTTGGCCCACTCCTCCATACAGACCTTCTCCAGATCCTTCAGGTTTCGGTGCTGTCGCTGGGCAATACGGACTTTCAACTCCCTCCAAAGATGTTCTATTGGGTTCAGGCCTGGAGACTGGCTTGGCCACTCCAGGACCTTGAGATGCTTCTTACGGAGCCCCTCCTTAGTTGCCCTGGCTGTGTGTTTTGGGTCTTTGTCATTTCTTGCCTCTCCCTCCCTCCCCCCCTCAGGACTACCTGGCTTGATAACTCCTTGCTGTCCCCAGTCCATCTAGTTGTGCTGCTGCTCCAGTTGCAGTTGTTCTGCCTTATAAATACATGTGATTGATTTGATTGAACAGATCAATGTATCTGTATACAGTTCCTGAGAGAGAAGTGGTAGAGGGTGGTGTGGGGGCCAGTGTTGCTGGCAGTTTTCCAGTCTTTGTGAGGCGTCACCGGATGCAGGTCTAAAGGAGTGTCTGATTTGCCTCAGTGTTGGTGTCTGCTGCTCCTGTGGGGTGAGGTGGACTGGCCACCCAGAGCAACATCCTTTAACGTCCTGGCGAAGGTGGGGTCTTTTGTCGGTAGATCAGCTTTAATATGGCAGATAAATTGTAGATACCATTAATGTAATTGTCTGCATCATTTCCAATCCCCCATATATTGTTTTTGTAAATATATACAGTACCAGTCAAACGTTTGAACACAACTTTGGTTTTCTGAAAGTTGTATTGTGCAAAAAACAATGTTCTTTTAATTGTTCAGTTTAATACTACATATGCTGTTCGAGTAAATAGATTTCCCAATGTCGTAAACTTTACCCTCAACGCCGCTTTGGAGGGTTTTGTAATATAATCCATCATGCTTTATGGAATCAAAAGCATTCTTAAAATCCATAAAACATGCAAATACTTTCCCTCTGCTTCTCTGAAGAACATTATGGTTTATTAGTGTGTGCATGTGTTCTGCTGTTCTGTGTTTGGATAGAAAGCCAATTAATTTATTTCTGGGAGCATTACAGTTGAAGTCAGAAGTTTACATACACTTAGGTTGGAGTCATTAAAACAAATTTTCCAACCACTCCACAAATTTCTTGTTAAAAACTATAGTTTTGGCAAGTCGGTTAGGACATGTCATTTGTGCATGACACAAGTAATTCATCCAACAATTGTTTACAGACAGATTATTTCACTTATAATTCACTGTATCACAATTCCAGTGGGTCAGAAGTTTACATACACTAAATTGACTGTGCCTTTAAACAGCTTGGAAAATTCCAGAAAATTATGTCATGGCTTTAGAAGCTAATTGACATAATTTGAGTCAATTGGAGGTGTACCTGTGGATGTATTTCAAGGCCTACCTTCAAAATCTGTGCCTCTTTGCTTGATATCATGGGAAAATCAAAATAAATCAGCCAAGACCTCAGAAAATAAATTGTATTGTATTTCAGTCTGGTTCATCCTTAGGAGCAATTATGTGGATATATTGAAGCAACATCTCAAGACATCAGTCAGGAAGTTAAAGCTTGGTCGCAAATGGGTCATCCAAATGGACAATGACCCCAAGCATGCTTCCAAAGTTGTGGCAAAATGGCTTAAGGACAACAAAGTCAAGGTATTGGAGTGGCCATCACAAAGCCCTGACCATAATTCTATCCTCCTGATTCCTGCTTACAAGCAAAAATGAAAGCAGGAAGCACCAGTGACTACATCAATAAAAAAGTGGTCAGATGTAGTAGATTAATATGTTCCAGGATTCCTCCAATGGCATTGAGGAGTACACCATATCTGCTTCAGGGGAGGCAGGTAGCCTAGTCGGTTACTGGCGTTGGACCAGTAACCGAAAGGTTGCTAGATCGAAATCCCCGAGCTGACAAGGTAAACATTTGTCGTTCTGCCCCTGAACAAGGGAGTTAACCCACGGTTCCTAGGCCGTCATTGAAAATAAGAATTTGTTCTTAACTGGCTTGCCTAGTTATATAAAGGTAAAATAAATAAATTATCTCATTTAATTTATTCACAGACAAATTTATGTCAGAGAGGTTTGGGCTGAGTGTATTTGAAAGGAAATCATTCATACAGTTTGTAATTTCTGGGCAGTGCAATGCTGTGTTGAAGTGTGTTGAGCTATCAGGGGCCTATCTGTATGTTTTATTTAGACTAATCAGTGTTCAGGGCTCTGTTTGTGTGGTCTTTGGGATGAGAAGTCTTTTCAACAAGACACTCATCTGGCAGTGGTCAGACAATGGTGTCTGTGGTCTGACATTAATGCAGTAATGGAGGAGCCAAGTCTGAGATTGCATAGTTAACAACACTGGTCCCAAGAATCCTGCCATTAAAGAAAATACAGGCCTAAGGCTTGACAGAGATGCACTAACTCCTTTCCATTTTTGTTCAGGGCTATTTATATTATTAGTGATGGGACTCGGGTGTAAAGGAGGGATGTCCAAATATATGTTCATTACAATCAGGGTTTACACATTCAGGTTCAGAACCTGTTCTTGCATTAAACGTTAAAATCTCCATTAAAACACATTTCCCTCAGCTTGAAACTGGTTGGTGTCTCTTTGGAGATCATCATGAAACTAATCCTCATTGTAAAATTAATCTGAGGGAGAAGCATACACCACACCTAGATATAAATAATTGTCACTAAGGACTGTGCCTTTGTTGAGTTTTAACCAAAATGTGGTGCTACACTTTTTGATTTGGCTCAGTGAAAGGTCCTGTTTCTACCATATGATAATTCCTCCTGAGTCCCTGTCCTGTTTTATGTTTTAATGATGGACGTAGAATTTCCCTATAGCCTGAAGGACATTGAGTACCTATATCACCACAAACACCATGTTTCTGGAAGTACTATTATGTCTTGACCTTTGGTGTTAAGAAAATCTGGGTTTGTGGCGTTAAGACCTAAGGTAAAACAACACCCGGGATTTTCCAAAAAACAAATAGTTAGTACATAGGAAATTAAAGTACATAGGAAATTAAAGTACATAGGAAATTAATACACAAGCAAATATAGAACAGGAGATTCCAAACATGTGCATGTGTGTGTTTTCCAGCAGTTGATGTGGATGTGTGTAGTTGAAGCACCCGCACAATGGTTAGACTAAGCGTACCAACTTACTGTATGCCTATTCTAGGAGTTTGCACATCAGTTTTAGCAGTTGACGCACCTCTCCGATGGCTGAAGGGTTTATATGTCTCAGCCTCACTGCTGCCCCTGCGTATGTGGGCTGGCAGTGAGGCTGTGGTAGGTCTGGGCTGGTTTACCCTCCTCTTGGCCACTATTTTCCCTACCCCTAGAGTACATTCCAGTGCTGTGAAGTGTTGGGCTTAGCGGAGCTGTGTCTGGCACCGGTGGGCTGAGCTGGGCTGGTTCTGGCACCGCTGGGCTGGGCTGAGCTGAGCTGGGTTGGTTCTGGCACAGCTGGGTTGATCTGGGCTGGGTCTAGTGCCGCTGGGCTCGGACATGTTGCTAGGGGCTGAAGATGTCTGCGTCTGGCTCAGCTGAGATGGGCTTCCTCTCTCCTTGAATAGCGGGAAGGTGGAGGGGCTCTGTTGCTGGGCTGGTATGATTGTGGAACTCCTTCAGGTCTTGGCAAAGATTACGTACTCCCTCATGGTCCAGGTGTACATGAGCATACATGTGCTCACAATTCAGGCTCTGGTGATGAGAGTTGCTAACATTTGGTAGTGAGGCACAGTCCATGGAGATTTTTTGGTTGACATTGTGGATCATTTGCTAGAGGAGATCTTTCCTTGGTAGAAAGGCGGATATGATAATGTTTGTCCTTGGTAACAGGTTGTGTGCTTTCTCTGCCAACTTTCTCACTTCCTCAGCCCCTCGTTCTTCTTTTGTGCGCAGGTTATTTGTCCCAGTATGTATGACAAGGTTGTCAGGATTTTCCAGTTTGGCTTGACAGCGGCAATACACCCGTTATACAAGTCAGTATTAGATGTCCATCCATATCTCAGAATGTCGGGAGATGATGTGGAAACCGGCCACTAGGGGCAACCTTCAAGTAGGCATCAGTTTTGCTAGGGCATTGTGGATGGAGATGATGGATGGGTGTATATCTGCCTCTGATTCTAAAGGTTCTAAGTTTGAATCCAGCGATAGAAAGTTGTTTTTTTATATTTTGGTTTTAAGCCTATCCCAAACATTATCCCTTACCTCAACCATTCGGAGTTAATGCCTAAACTTAACCTTAAACACTTTAAAAAATTGACATTTGGAACAACTTCGAAATGTGACTTGAGAAACATGGATGAATGTCTAATTTTGACGTGAGACTATGATAGCTAGTTGCTTGATAGAGCTGTTGTAGGGCACTGTCAGTAGTGCGATACCAAAATGGAGCTGTCTAATGAATAGTCCCCTACCTTCCAGATACTTTCCATCAGAACTGCAGTTGGGAGGCAGAAGGGTTGAAGGCTGCACAGTGTTCAGGGGTATCTGTGTTTCCACCTGGTTGATGGTGCTCCTCTGTTGGTGGTATGGTCAGAAGTTGCTAACCGATGGCATTGATATCCCTCTCGCTCTGCTGCAGCTCCACCTATAACACACACAGCTCCTCTTGTTGGGCATCATTGGTGTGTCAGTTGTTCAGTGTTCTCTCTTAACTTCTGTCTTAATTGTTCCTCTGAAGCACTGCTCTCCTCCTGGAAATGCCTCAACTCTTCCATCAGAGTCTGGACAGTGTCACATTTTTGTTGTTTGCTCTCCCTGAGTTCCATAATTTCCACTTCAAGTAGGCAGAGGCAGTTATGGATTCATTCATTTTTTTGTGTGCACACAGCTGCTCCAGCTACAGGTGATGGAGGGAGTGAAGTACTGTGGGCCTCCTGTTTTGATGCCCAGGTTTTGGGAGGTTCATGGTGCAGTTCATCTCCACCTCATTTCCCTTCAGTCCCTTTCCTTACCCTCTCTTCTCTCCTAGTCTCTTCTTCTCTCCTCACTGGAAATATAAAATACTACTGTTAGCCTCTCTCTGTCTCATATCGATTCCTGTGGTTAATTCATAAAGGTCTCAGCCAATGTTCTTCAATTATAGGCGGAAGCCTTCAGGCCAAGTGAATCAATCCAGAACCCACAGGTGGCTAGTGTAGTGTAGTGTACTGTCGTGCACGTGCTCAGAGCACATTCAGTTAGACTGACTGACTGAGAGGCTGAATAGTGACTTTCAAACATACACGTATATACACACACAACCTTAAAAATCATAAGATGGCGTCGGAGAAGAGGGCAGACGTTTTACGTGCCCCCAGCCGATTGTGTTTTTTTTTGTTCACTTATTTGCAATTTATTTTTTTTACCTATTTTGTACAAAATGTTGCCGCTACCGTCTCTTATGACCGAAAATAACTTCTAGACATCAGGACTGCGATTATTCACCATGGACTAGCTGAATACTCTTGTTCCTTTCACGACTCTGAAGAGCCCGACGCAAAGGATAAGCTGCTTCCTCGGGAACAGGCCCTGATCTCCGTGAAAAGGAGGTGGGGAAAGGTGGCGATTGAATAAACCCCCACTTCCCTCCACTCTGCTAGCAAATGTGCAATCTTTGGACAATAAAATCGACGAGTTATGCGGAAGATTAAACTACCAGCGGAACATTAAAAACTGTAACATCTTATGCTTCACGGAGTCGATGCTGAACGACGACAATATCAACATACAGCTGGGCTGGTTAATACGATGTATCAGCAGGATAGAACAACAGCATCTGGTAAGACAAGGGGTGGCGGTCTATGTATTTTTGTAAACAACAGCTGTTGCACGATATCTAAGGAAGTCTCAAGCTATTGCCTGCCTGAGGTAGAGTTTCTCATGATAAGCTGTAGACCACACTACCTACCGAGAGAGTTTTCATCTGTATTCTTTGTAGCTGTTTACATACCACCACAGTCAGAGGCTGGCATTAAGACAGCATTGAATGAGCTGTATTCCGCCATAAGCAAACAAGAAATCGCTCACCCAGAGGCGGTGCTCCTAGTAGCCGGGGACTTTAATGCAGGGAAACTTAAATCCATTTTACCAAATGTCTATCAGCATGTTAAATGTGCAACCAGAGGAAAAATAACTCAAAAGTTCTCTCGCCCGCCATTTGGCAAATCTGCCAATAATTCTATCCTTCTAATTACTGTTTATAAGCAAAAATTAAAGCAGGAAGCACCCGTGACTACATCAATAAAAAAGTGGTCAGATGAAGCAGATGCTAAACTACAGGACTGTTTTGCTAGCACAAACTGGAATATGTTACAGGATTCCTCCGATGGCATTGAGGAGTACACCATATCTGCTTCAGGGTTCAGTGGTTAGAGCGTTGGGCCAGTAGCCAAAAGGTTGCTAGATCGAATCCCCGAGCTGACAAGGTAAAAATTTGTCGTTCTGCCCCGGAACAAGGCTGTTAACCCACTGTTCTGTTTTTTATATATATTTTTTATTTAACCTTTATTTAACCAGGTAGGCTAGTTGAGAACAAGTTCTCATTTACAACTGCGACCTGGCCAAGATAAACAAAGCAACAACACAGAGTTACTCATGGGATAAACAAACACAGTCAATAATACAGTAGAAATACACTATATACAGTGTGTGAAAATGAGGTAAGAGAGGTAAGGCAATGAATAGGCCATGGAGGCGAAATAATTTACAATATACCAATTAAACACTGGAGTGATAGATGCAGAAGATGAATGTAGAGATATTGGGGTGAAAAGGAGCAAGATAAATAAATACAGTATGGGGATGAGGTAGTTTGATGGGCTATTTACAGATGGGCTATGTACAGGTGCAGTGATCTGTGAGCTGATCTGACAGCTGGTGCTTAAAGCTAGTGAGGGAGATATGAGTCTCCAGCTTCAGTGATTTTTGCAGTTTGTTCCAGTTCGTTCCAGCAGAGAACTGGAAGGAGAGGCGGTCAAAGGAGGAATTGGCTTCGGGGATGACCAGTGAGATATACCTGCTGGAGCGTGTGCTACGGGTGGGTGCTGCTATGGTGACCAGTGAGCTGAAATAAGGCGGGGCTTTACCTAGCAAAGACTTGCAGATGACCTGGAACCAGTGGGTTTGGCGAAGAGTATGAAGCGAGGGCCAGCCAACGAGAGCATACAGGTAGCAGTGGTGGGTAGTATATGGGGCTTTGGTGACAAAACGGATGGCACTGTGATAGACTGCATACAATTTGCTGAGTAGAGTGTTGGAGGCTATTTTGTAAATGACATCGCCAAAGTCGAAGGATCAATAGGATGGTCAGTTTTACGAGGGTATGTTTGGCGGCATGAGTGAAGAATGCTTTGTTGCGAAATAGATAGCCGATTCTAGATTTAATTTTGGATCAGATATGCTTAGTGTGAGTCTGGAAGGAGAGTTTACAGTCTAGCCAGACACCTAGGTATTTGTAGTTGTCCACATATTCTAAGTCAGAACCGTCCAGAGTAGTGATGATGTATATCATTGATGTATACAGAGAGAGAGTCGGTTCTGAGAATTGAACCCTGTGGCACCTCCATAGAGACTGCCAGAGGTCCGGACAACAGGCCCTCCGATTTGACACACTGAAGAAAAGTAGCTGGTGAACCAGGCGAGGTAGTCATTTGAGAAACCAAGGCTGTTGAGTCTGTTGATAAGAATGTGGTGATTGACAGAGTCGAAAGCCTTGGCCAGGTCGAAGACTACGGCTGCACAGTAATGTCTCTTATCGATGGCGGTTATTATGTCATTTCGAACCTTGAGTGTGGCTGAGGTGCACCCATGACCAGCTCTGAAACCAGATTGCATAGCGGAGAAGGTATGGTGGGATTCGAAATGGTCTGTAATCTGTTTGTTAACTTGGCTTTCAAAGGTCTTAGAGAGGCAGGGTAGGATAGATATAGGTCTGTAGCAGTTTGGGTCTAGAGTGTCTCCCCCTTTGAAGAGGGGGATGATTGCGGCAGCTTTCCAATCTTTGGGATTCTCAGACAATACGAAAGAGTTTGAACAGGCTAGTAATAGGAGTTGCAACAATTTTGGCAGATAATCTTAGAAATTGAGGGTCCAGATTGTCTAGCCTGGCTGATTTGTAGGGGTCCAGATTTTGCAGCTCTTTCAGAACATCAGCTATCTGGATTTGGGTGGGGAGGTTGGGCGAGAAATGGGGGAGGCTGGGCGAGTTGCTGTGGGGGGTGCAGGGAAGTTTACTGGGGTAGGTGGTAGCCAGGTGGAAAGCATGGCCAGCCGTAGAAAAATGCTTATTGAAATTCTAAATTATAGTGGATTTATCGGTGGTGACAGTGTTTCCTAGCCTCAGAGCAGTGGGCAGCTGGGAGGAGTTTGTGCTACAGGATGCACATTTCTGTTTGAAAAAGCTAGCCTTAGCTTTCCTAACTGCCTGTGTATACTGGTTCCTAACTTCCCTGAAAAGTATCACGGGGCTATTTGATGCTAATGCAGTACGCCACAGGATGTTTTCGTGCTGGTCAAGAGCAGTCAGGTCTAGAGTGAACCAAGGGTTATATCTGTTCCTGGTTCTACATTTTTTGAATGGGGCATGCTTATTTAAGATGGTGAGGAAGGCACTTTTAAAGAATAACCAGACAACCTCTACTGACGGGATGAGGTCAATATCATTCCAGGATACCCGGGCCAGGTCGATTAGAAAGGCTTGCTCGCTGAAGTGTTTTAGGGAGCGTTTAACAGTGATGAGGGGTGGTCGATTGACCGCAGACCCATTACGGATGCAGGCAATGAGGCACTAATCCCTGAGATCTTGGTTGAAAACAGCAGAGGTGTATTTGGAGGGAAAGTTTGTTAGGATGATATCTATGAGGGTGCCCGTGTTTACGGATTTAGGATTGTACCTGGTAGGTTCCTTGATAATTTGTGTGAGATTGAGGGCATCAAGCTTAGATTGTAGGCAGGCCGGGGTGTTAATTAAGCATGTCCCAGTTTAGGTTGCCTAGCAGCACTAGCTCTGAAGATAGATGGGGAGCAATCAATTCACATATGGTGTCCAGGGCACAGCTGGGGGCAGAAGGTGGTCTATAGCAAGCGGCAACGGTGAGAGACTTGTTTCTGGAAAGGTGGATTTTTTAAAGTTGAAGCTGGAATTGTTTGGGTACAGAGGCCGTCATTGTAAATAAGAATTTGTTCTTAACTGACTTGCCTAGTTAAATAAAGGGGAAAAAATTATATAAAAACATCAGTCATTGTCTTCATCAAGAAGTGCATCGTCCCCACAGTGACTGTATGTTCATACCCCAATCAGAAGTCATGGATTACAGGCAGCATCCTCACTGAGCTCAAGGCTGGAGTTGCTGCTTTCAATGAGAAGGACTTTAACCCGAAAGCTTATAAGAAATCCCGCTATGCCCTCCGAAGAATCATCAAACAGGCAAAGCATCAATACAGGACTAAGATTGAATCATACTACACCGGCTCTGACGCTCGTCGGATGTGGCAGGGCTTGCAAACCATTAGACGACAAGGGGAAGCACAGCCGAGAGCTGCCCAGTGAAACAAGCCTAACAGACGAGCTAAACTATTTCTATGCTCGCGTTGAGGCAAATAACACTGTATGAGAGCAGCTGTTCCGGACGACTGTGTGATCGCGCTCTCCGCAGCCGATGTGAGTAAGACCTTTAAACAGGTCATTCACAGACAGATTCACAGACAGATTACCAGGACGTGTACTGCGAGCATGCACTGACCAACTGGCAAGTGTCTTCACTGACATTTTCAACCTCTCCCTGCCCGAGTCTGTAATACCAACATGTTTCAAGCAGACCATCATAGATCCTGTGCCCAAGAACACTAAGGTAACCTGCCTAAACGACAACCGACCCGTAGCAATCACGTCTGTAGCCATGAAGTGCCTTGAAAGGCTGGTCATGGCTCACATCAACACCATCATCCCAGAAACCCTAGACCCACTCCAATTTGTATACCGCCCCAACAGATCTACAGATGACGCTATCTCAATTGCACTCCACTCTGCCCTTTCCCACCTGGAAAAAATTAACACCTCTGTGAGAATACTGATCATTGACTACAGCTCAGCGTTCAACACCATAGTGACCTCAAAGCTCATCACTAAGCTAAGGACCCTGGGACTAAACACCTCCCTCTGCAACTGAATCTTGGACTTCCTGACGGGCCACCCCCAGGTGGTAAGGGTAGGTAAAAACTAATCCGCCATGCTGATCCTCAACACATGGGCAAGAGGGCACAACAAAAGAGGGCACGACAAAACCTGTTCCCCCTCAAGAGACGTCAAATCGTTCTACAGCTGCACCATCGAGAGCATCCTGGTTGCATTACTGTCTGGTATGGCAACTGATCGGCCTCCGACCGCAAGGCACTACAGAGAGTAGTGCGTACGGCCCAGTACTTCACTGGTGCCAAGCTTCCTGCCATCCAGGATCTCTATACGAGGCGGTGTCAGAAGAAGTTCCTAAAAATTGTCAGACTCCAGCCACCCTAGTCATAGACTTTTCTCTGCTACCGCACGGCAAGCGGTACCGGAGCGCCAAATTTAGGTCCAAGAGGCTTCTAAACAGCTTCTACCCCCAAGCCATAAGACTCCTGAACATTTAGTCAAATGGCTACCCAGACTATTTGCAGTGTCTCCCCCCTTTACACCGCTGCTACTCTCTGTTGTCAGATGTGCATAGTCACTTTAATAACTCTACCTACATGTACATACTACCTCAAATATCTGGTACCCCTGCACATTGACTCTGTATCGGTACCTCCCTGTATATAGTCTCGCTATTGTTATTTTACTGCTGATCGTAAATAAGCATTTCACTGTACGTTTGATTAGATTTGATCCCCCCACACACACCTCCCCAAACTATCTCTATGACACATATGGAGTTTGATATTCCTGCCAAACTACCCTGTGGTCCTTTTATACTGTGGCTGACTGAGACAAAAAGACACAGAGGCTAAGGTTCTCTATCACTCACACACACACAGACTTCTGCACACGCTCACATACACACAAACACTTAAAGCTCACACACTACTTCCTTACAGGGAAAACTTGAGGCAGTTACTAACAATAGCTACTCGTTTCTTCCAGTCAGACAGCGGGAATTCAGTGATGTGGTTTTGGTGCTTTTCAATTATTTGTGTAACGGCGCATTGGCAATAACAGTTGAAAGCAAAGCTCTCTGAATTCAAAGCAATTGTCATCATTCCTGTAGTTGGCATTATTATCATCATAGAGAACAAGTCCTCAGAAGACTGCCTCAGTATGCAGGCCGCTGTGATCAAATCAAATCAAATTAATTGATTATAGCCCTTCGTACATCAGCTGATATCTCAAAGTGCTGTACAGAAACCCAGCCTAAAACCCCAAACAGCAAGCAATGCAGGTGTAGAAGCACGGTGGCTTGTAAAAACTCCCTAGAAAGGCCAAAACCTAGGAAGAAACCTAGAGTGGAACCAGGCTATGAGGGGTGGCCCAGTCCTCTTCTGACTGTGCCGGGTGGAGATCATAACAGAACATGGCCAAGATGTTCAAATGTTCATAAATGACCAGCATGGTCAAATAATAATAATCACAGTAGTTGTCGAGGGTGCAGCAAGTCAGCACCTCAGGAGTAAATGTCAGTTGGCTTTTCATAGCCGATCATTAAGAGTATCTCTACCACTCCTGCTGTCTCTAGAGAGTTGAAAACAGCATGTCTGGGACAGGTAGCACGTCCGGTGAACAGGTCAGGATTCCATAGCCGCAGGCAGAACAGTTGAAACTGGAGCAGCATTACGGCCAGATGGACTGGGGACAGCAAGGAGTCATCATGCCAGGTTGTCCTGAGGCATGGTCCTAGGGCTCAGGTCCTCCGAGAGAAAGAGAGAATTAGAGAGAGCATACTGAAATTCACACAGGACACCGGATAAGACAGGAGAAGTACTCCAGATATAACAAACTGACCCTAGCCCCCGACACAAACTACTGCAGCATAAATACTGGAGGCTGAGACAGGAGGGGTCAGGAGACACTGTGGCCCCATCCGATGATACCCCCGGACAGGGCCAAACAGGAAGGATATAACCCCACCCACTTTGCCAAAGCACAGCCCCCACACCACCAGAGGGATATCTTCAACCACCAACTTACCATCCTGATACAAGGCCGAGTATAGCCCACAAAGATCCCCGCCACTGCACAACCCAAGGGGGGGCGCCAACCTAGACAGGAAGATCATGTCAGTGACTCAACCCACTCAAGTGACGCACCCCTCCTAGGGACGGCATGAAAGAGCACCAGTAAGCCAGTGACTCAGCCCCTGTAATAGGGTTATAGGCAGAGAATCCATAGTGGAGAGAGGGGAACCGTCCAGGCAGAGACAGCAAGGGCGGTTCGTTGCTCCAGAGCCTTTCCGTTCCCCTTCACACTCCTGGGCCAGACTACACTCAATCATATGACCCACTGAAGAGATGAGTCTTCAGTAAAGACTTAAAGGTTGAGACCGAGCCTTCGTCTCTCACATGGGTAGGCAGACCATTCCATAAAAATTGAGCTCTATAGGAGAAAGCCCTGTCTCCAGCTGTTTGCTTAGAAATTCTAGGGACAATTAGAAGGCCTGCGTCTTGTGACCTTAGCGTACGTGTAGGTATGTACGGCAGGACCAAATCAGAGAGATGTGTAGGAGCAAGCCCATGTAATGCTTTGTAGTTTAGCAGTAAAACCTTGAGATCAGCCCTTGCCTTGACAGGAAGTCAGTGTAGGGAGGCTAGCACTGGAGTAATATGATATTTTTTTTTGGTTCTAGGCAGGATTCTAGCAGCCGTATTTAGCACAAACTGAAGTTTATTTAGTGCTTTATCCGGGTGGCCGGAAAGTAGAGCATTGCAGTAGTCTAACCTAGATGTAACAAATTTATTTTTGCATAATTTTTGGACAGAAAGTTTCAGATTTTTGCAATGTTAGGTAGACGGAAAAAAGCTGTCCCTTGAAACAGTCTTGATATGTTCGTCAAAAGAGAGATCAGGGTCCAGAGTAACGCCGAGGTCCTTCACAGTTTTATTTGAGACGACTGTACAACCATCAATATTAATTGTCAGATTCAACAGAAGATCTCTTTGTTTCTTGGGACCTAGAACGAGCATCTCTGTTTTGTCCGAGTTTCAAAGTAGAAAGTTTGCAGCCATCCACTTCCTTATGTCTGAAACACAGGCTTCTAGCGAGGGCAATTTTGGGGCTTCACAATGTTTAATTGAAATGTACAGCTGTGTGTCATCTGCATAGCAGTGAAAGTTAACATTATGTTTTCGAATGACATCCCCAAGAGGTAAAATATATAGTGAAAACAATAGTGGTCCTAAAACAGAACCTTGAGGAACACCGAAATTTACAGTTGATTTGTCAGAGGACAAACCATTCAAAGAGACAAACTGATATCTTTCCGACAGATAAGATCTAAACCAGGCCAGAACTTGTCCGTGTAGCCAAATTTGGGTTTCCAATCTCTCCAAAAGAATGTGGTGATCGATGGTATCAAAAGCAGCACTAAGGTCTAGGAGCACAAGGACAGATGCAGAGCCTCGGTCTGATGCCATTGAAAAGGTAATTTACCACCTTCACAAGTGCAGTCTCAGTGCTATGATGGGGTCTAAAACCAGACTGAAGCATTATGTATACATTGTTTGTCTTCAGGAAGGCAGTGAGTTGCTGCGCAATAGCTTTTTCTAAAATGTTTGAGAGGAATGGAAGATTCGATTTAGGCCGATAGTTTTTCATATTTTCTGGGTCAAGGTTTGGCTTTTTCAAGAGAGGGTTTATTTCTACCACTTTTAGTACACATCCGGTGGATAGAGAGCCATTTATTATGTTCAACATAGGAAGGCCAAGCACAGGAAGCAGCTCTTTCAGTAGTTTAGTTGGAATAGGCTCCAGTATGCAGCTTGAAGGTTTAGAGGCCATGATTATTTTCATCATTGTGTCAAGAGATATAGTGCTAAAACACTTGAGTGTCTCTCTTGATCCTAGGTCCTGGCAGAGTTGTGCAGATTCAGGACAACTGAGGTTTGAAGGAATACGCAGATTTAAAGAGGAGTCCGTAATTTGCTTTCTAATGATCATGATCTTTTCCTCAAAGAAGTTCATGAATTTATTACTGCTGAAGTGAAAGCCATCCTGACTTGGGGAATACTGCTTTTTAATTATTTTTGCGACAGTATCAAAAATACATTTAGGATTGTTCTTATTTTCCTCAATTAAGTTGGAAAAATAGGACGATCGAGCAGCAGTGAGGGCTCTTCAATACTGCACGATACTCTCTTTCCAAGCTACTCGGAAGACTTCCAGGTTGGTGTGGCGCCATTTCCGTTCCAATTTTCTGGAAACTTGCTTCAGAGCTCGTTTCTTATGACAAATGCTTTTAGGGGTGCAACTGCATCTAGGGTATTGCGCAAGGTTAAATTGAGTTCCTCGGTTAGGTGGTTAACTGTTAGGTGGTTAACTTTGTCCTCTGACGTCCTTGGGTAGGCAGAGGGAGTCTGGAAGGGCATCAAGGAATCTGCGTTGTCTGGGAATTTATAGCACGACTTTTGATACTCCCTGGTTGGGGTCTGAGCAGATTATTTGTTGCAATTGCAAACGTGATAGTCCAGGATTATGAGGAAAAACATTAAGATCCACAACATTTATTCTATGGGACAAAACTAGGTCCAGAGTATGACTGTGACAGTGAGTAGGTTCAGAGACATGTTGGACAAAACCCACTGAGTCGATGATGGCTCCGAAAGCCTTTTGGAGTGGGTCTGTGGACTTTTCCATGTGAATATTAAAGTCACCAAAAATTTGAATATTATCTGCTATGACTACAAGGCCCGATAGGAATTCAGGGAACTTAATGATATGTGTGTGTGTAAGAAGTGTGCATGTGTGTGTGTATCTGTGTATGCGTACATACGTATGTATGTTGATTTGATGTATGTGTATTTGTGTGTGTGTGTGTGTGTGTGTGTGTGTGTGTGTGTGTGTGTGTGTGTGAACAAGAGAATAAGATATTAAATGTTTATTTAGAAGGGTTAAGGAGAACAAGAAGACAATTAATTTTCCTTCTAGAGGAGTGTGTGACAAACCAGGAGGTAGATTGGGAGAGATAAGGCAGACAGAAAAGAAGGAAGGCTTTTCCACAACAAGATTATAAGTAACAGTAGCTCTCTCTCGCTCTCACTCTCTGGCCTCCCTGTCAACCCCTCTTCAAAGATAATTATTATAATTACGTGAACGCCATCTTCATAAACTCTGTGTTGCTTTATTCCTCCAAGCGGCCATTGCCTCTCTACCCAAGTGGAACCTCTTAACACTCCAGCTCGGTGCTCTCGGCTTTAAATAGCATCTGTAGCAGGACACGGAAATGACAGCAATGTACCAGGTAAAGCCATTTCTGAGGAGAACATTGAAGTGCATTGGGTTTCTAGTTGGATGTGTATGTACAATACTAACTCCCCCTCACGGCTTTCAATTCTCAAGAGACAAAAGCCTCCTGGGTCCAGCTTTAAAACCCGTAAATTTGTCATACACATTAAATCGCAAAAGAATGTCTAACTTCCACTTTAGATGTCAAAGTCATAGTTTGTTGATAGTTTGAGCACTTACAGATGATCTGTATGGGAGATTATCCCCAAAAAGTGAGACAGAATATTTGGCCCATATTGTACACACAACTACAATACACAACTGGCAGCTACACTGTAGTTTCTGCTTTGATTGACGTTACTTTGACTTTGATAAACATCACTTTTGCCTTGACCTTTTTAAAGTTATTTGATGTGCATGTTCTCCAGTATCCTTTCTCATACAGTTACTGTGGTCAAGATAATTGTTTTTCATATAAACTTCTGCCCAGTCAGTAGCCATGCGCAAGTGAGCTCAGAGTTCGTGTCAGCATGACGAAACGCCCCTTTGGCCAGAGTGCTTAAACTAACCATACCTCGAGCCACCACCCATAGACGGATCGATTGGTTTCAACATGAGAGATGAGAGAGCGACGTCTACGCGTGAATATATATTGCATTTCTAATCCGAATGAGCGGTGGTTAGGTTGCTGGGAACTGTGAGCTTGGTTTCCAAAATGTATGTACGATAAGTTGACTCTCTTTGTCTCTCCCTCTCTATCTTTCCCCACCCCTTTTCCATTGTGTCACAAGCCTTCATATCGTATCAGTCCACTAGGGACTTTCATCTCATGCAAGTGTGTATGGTTATTCTGTGTTATTTATTTAATATACATTTAGATATTTCCTATATATATATATTCAAAAGGTTCTTGCGGATCCAAGGATTATGCAACGTTCAGAATGAGACTGATAATAATGAATAATTGACGTAAGAGATGTCTTTAGAGTTTAAGTCGGGAGATAGAAACTCGGTAAACAACTTTTCACGTAGTGCACCAACTTCCTAATGAGTTAATTGTTACATGATTAATTGAATCGTGTGACAATGAAACATAATTCGGTTGATTCGACAGAATAACAGTCATCAGATTACTAATCTCCAGTGTCATTATCAACTGTTGAGTGCTGGGCGTAAAGATCACAATAGCTTTCTGTCACCCACAGAGAGCTATGATGTTGGTGGGGACCAGCTACTGTTTGGGCCACGAAATACTAATTTTCTCTGACCTTTTGACATGATTGTGTCACAAATGACATTGACTCTTCCTAAACTACACACTGGGCACACACTGGTTGAATCAATGTTGTTTCCACATAATTTCAATGGAATAGACGTTGAATTGACTTTTGTGCCCGGTGGGTAGAGACTGCCATTCTTATATTTATATTATCAGCATGTTTATTATATTGTATTATTTGTTATATTATATTGTTTATTCCATGTGTAACTGTTGTTCTTTGTGTCGCACTGCTTTTCTTTATCTTGGCCAGGTCGCAGTTGTAAATGAGAACTTGTTCTCAACTAGCCTACCTGGTTAAATAAAGGTGAAATAATAAATACAAATAAATACAAATATTACTCATTAGCATGTCTTATTTTGCTATCATCCCCTATTTTTGATTGACTTACATTCTCACGTGTGAAATGTAATTTAATTGCATGAACTATGTGTATGGTGTGCTGTGATTCTACAGATTGGCATGGACATAATTGACTGAGATAGCTGTTGCCAATCCCCATCACCTATTTCCTCCCCAAACAAATAGCTAAACACGCCCCTAAACGAAACACAAAAGGAAATGGGCATTTACCTTCAGGACGCTGTTCAATTGGGAACCTCTCCACGATGGACATCTGACTCCTCTCCGCTGATCACCTGTGCTAAAAAGACTCCGTTACACGTCTCTCACATAGCACTACTAAAGGAAATTGCTTATTTCTAACGTGTCAGTGGGACTCCAATTGTTGATCAGTATACACTCTAACCATTTTTTGTTGTTGTCCCCGTGTCTACAGCCTCAAGGGACCCGCCCTTGCGGCTGTAGTCGCAGAGCGGAGAAGCTGCACCAAGATCTACAGCGAGGGGCTATCAACATTACAACACAGCATCTACTCTGTGAGTGAAGTAATTGCTGCTGTTAGTTTTGCCCCAGGGCTCATAGTGATACTTGTAGTACTAACATCTAGCCTCCCTATACGTCTCTAACTGGGTAATTAGGCTAAATCACTCTAACGCACATTTAGACGGTAACAGAGAACATATCAACAAAAGTTTTTTAAGCAACTGTCACTTTTGTAAACTTCTAATAAATTACTTTTGATTTTACATTGCCTCTGTGGTTGTGGTTGCCGTGGGATCTTGGAGCTCTGCTTTTGACAATTGCATACAAGGGCCTGGCCGTAAGAGCATTTAATGGGTGTGAAAGGGAAAGAGGCAAAAAGGAGTGCGGGAGTGAAGCCCCATTTAACTACAGTACACGGCGGCAAGCCACCGACTTTCATGCTCTGCACACTCGTGTGTAGTCTTTTCACACACACACACTCTTTCCTCTTCATAATGTCCTCGCAAATGTCAGGATTCTACAGTACACCTGGTGACACGTCAATGTCAGGATGACACGTCTCCTTGCAAAGTAGCTCTCCCTTTCTAATATCTGACAATGCTCTGTCCCTACAGCACATAGAACAGGAGGATAAATTATCTAGTACAGAACACACCATGGAGGAGATTATGTAGGGTAAGCTGATCACATAATACAGCTGGTAGATACCACTGGTCCTTAAATGTGGCTTTTCACTTGTGTTTCTTTGCAAATTTGCCATGTATTCAAGTTTTCTGAGTGTGTGTGAGAGGGAAGGAGAGATTATGAGAGTACAGTGTGTTGGTGAGGAAGAGCAAGAGAGTGCGCCAGTGCGTTGGTGTGCAAGAAAGGGTGTGTAATACGGGGAGAGGGGGAGGGAGAGGAGAACCGAACCAGAATCTCTCATGTGCTTGACTTGTAAAATTATGACAATTTTGAAAAGGTCAGACCAAAGTAATTCAGCTCACCATGTTACAAAACGGTGCTCCCAGCATGTCTTCACTTCACAGCAATAACAACTCCACAATCTTCAGCAAAAAAACAAACATCTCTGTACAAAAACAGAATAACTTCAAACTGGGGGATCTTCCAAGAAATTTGATACCTACTAATTATGAAAATGGTTCGTCTTGACCCTCGTTTGGAGTCTGCCTCGTTCTCTTTGCACACCGGTTTCATGTCTTACTGAGGAGAAAATATTAAGCAACAGTAGGTAAAATTAAAGGAACTGACCCATTGTTTCCCGATGCAGAGAGAGGTCAATGTGTTATTATCCAAAGTGAGCCGGCCTTACTTTGAAGAGGATAAACACAGTAGCGGTGTATGGGTAATATCTCTGGGGAAGCCAAGCCGGGGAAAAAAGCCATCATATTACAACCTACAGTATATGTGTTGTGATAATTGCGTTGTTTGCTCTTTAACCTGTTAGTTCATGCCCTGCCACCGTGATATACTGTAAGAAGTAAGACAGTAAGAAGACAATGGCAGAATAAATTAAACCACAGCTTTGTTTCATCATAAAACTGGAGAGCAACATCTGTCTGGTGGAGTCTACAAAGCATATTGCATGTAACAACTTACAGCTTGGTCAATCAAGTCAATGTTTTCAACATTTTCGGCGACTAAACTATTGATTTAGATCACCGGAGAGTTACTGCAAGTTGCAAAGAAAACAGGAGCTGCCTCCACTATTTCAGGACTATTTCAACATGATCAAATCACCTATGCCAAGTCTAGTACAGTGACAAAAGATTCCAAAAACATTTTATTCCAATCAAAATAAGTTAAATATCATGTGGCTGTCCATGGTACTGATTTCAGTGTGTGCATAAGTAGAACAAATATGTTGACTCACCCTACATGTAGAGAAATGCCGATGCCGTCCTCTCTTTCATGTTGCCGAAACGGTCTCACTCTGTCATACTTTGAGTATTTGTTGTCCTAGCATACTTGGCTAAAATGCTTGCTTGCTAGCCTAACTTCCTTTCATGGGCAACAATTAGCCAGCTGGTTAACATTAACTAGGCAAGTCAGTTAAAAACAAATTCTTATTTAAAATGACAGCCTCAGCCGGCCAAACCCTAACCTGGGCGACACTGGGCTAATTGTGCGCCACCCTATGGGACCATTCAGGATCTTAAAGACGAGACTTGCATCTACATACTGCTTAAAGCTAACCAGACGGAATAAATTACGTTTGTGAATGATGTGACAACGGTGGTAACAGTTTGGTTTGTTATCAAAAATCTTAAGTGTTTGTTCGTAGAGTGATTCAATTGGTTTCAGAATAGTAGCTCCTGCTTGTGACCAGCAAGTGAGGCGAAATCTCAGATGTAAGAAGATCATAGCCTGCATATATAGTTTGGCAGCCTCCAGGGGAAGGTCTTATAAACCTAAAGTTGGATAATCCAAAGTTGACCGTGTTAACCACCTTGCAAAATAAATTCCCCACCTTTTCTGGCCATGATGAGTTTATATTCCCAAAGTAGCCATGGCAACAAATGACCATGCGCATCTCTGATTTAATTGGGCCTATTACATTATCATTTAAGTTTCTACTCTATGCATCTGAAAAGGAGTGCAGTTCATAGCCTAACATACAGTAGAATTAACAAGAGAACAGACAGTTGATATTTTGCATTGATGTGTGTTGGCCACGACTGTAAGTAGGCCTACTGTAGTAAAAAAAAATAAGAGTAGACAATGTTTCAGAATTCGCACGCAAAGCAGAGCATGTTTAGATTCGGGGAAAAAGTACAATGCAAAACATTATTGAATTCAAACAATCTGTTGACAGTTCCACAACAACTGAAACGGTCAGATACAGCAAATGTCACTGCAAAAGGAAACCTTCTGCCAACACCCCCAAAGAAGTTAGTCATGGCTATTTCCTTTAGATATTGTCTTGGCCTAATTCCAAATTTAACAGCAAAAAAGGGTGTTATTTTCACCATAAAAAGGTGAATGATGGGCATTTTTCAGGTGTAGTTATAATTCTTGTTCCCGCGTGCACATTTTTATGACAGGACTGATTTACATGCGTATGTATGGTGTGCAGCAAGCTTATAAAGCTCAATATTTTTGTAGATATTTGGTGTGAAATTTACGCAACGGTTATAAATGAGGCCCCAGATGGTTTGAAGTGGCCCACAATTTCCACTTCCATCTTATGCAGTCTCATTTCATAATTTGTATGTATTGTAAGCGTTATGTAGGTTAATGTAAAAGTTGCAATAACTATATGTAGCCAGCTGGTAAAAGCACATAGCTGTGTTCATTTATATCCACTAGATGGCACTGTCCCTTTAAGAGATCCATAAATAATGTGTGCAAGCAGTTATGGGATTGGGCAGTGAGGCCTCCCTGGGGTCGCTGTGGCACTTCAGTGACCAGACTGCCGGGATCCAGAGAGCGTTGTGAACCATTGTAGATCATTGCAGAGGACCATCTGCCATCATCTCCATCCAACCAGCAACTTTCAGAGACTGTTTCTACTATATCCTTGAACTGACTGAGAACAAACATTCCACAATGTCAGAGCCAGCATGTGATGAGGATAACCCTGTAGTTGACTTACAGTCACAGATTGCAAAACTAAATAGGAAACATGACAAAGCAATGGCAACTATTGCGCTTTGGTAATGGGTTCACAAGGTCATATGTGTACTGTATGGACCTAGAGAGCGACAGATCCAGCATTTTAGTGGTGATATCTCTAAAGATGGTTGGTCAGTTGACGAGTTCATGGAGGAGGTAGAAAGTGTAATTAGAGCACTGTTGAAAATGTCGATTTCATACGGTCTCTGTTGAGGGGGTCAGCCTTAGAGGAAGTGCGGTTACGCAAGGGTGGAGAGTCAAAGCAGCCCAGTGACCCGTTCTCGTATCTAAAGGGGGCTTATACAGAGAAGTGCAGTGAGCTGTTACACACCATCAGGGAGGGGATTTTCGTGATTACTCACCTGCCCTCTCGCAGAAACTTCGATCAGTACGGAAACAAGAACAAGACGTAATTCCCGAGGATAACGTTTTAAAACGGTCACAAACCCGTTCATTGAGGGCGTCATAGATCCTGCTCTCAAGAGAGAGCTGCGGAAGTTAGTCAGGAAGAGGCCTCAGTCTACTCTGTTTAATGTGAGGAAGACATCAACTGATCATCAACTGTAACAATAAGGTTGTCAAGAGAAGGAAAGTGTTGTGTGACAAGACAGGGAGGGATTCTCAGTGTTCTGTCATTGACGTACAGGAGATATCAGCTGTCTCTTTGGAAGATGTTCTTATAGTGGTGGCCGAGCACAGTAAAGCCATTGGAGAGCTTGCAAACGCAATCTGGGGTCTTGCTCTGAACAAGGAGAAGACTGGCAATGACACAGGTTGGAAACCTAGAGCCAAACCAAAGTTTACTGATAACGGTCAGCCCATTTGCTTCAAGTGTAAAGGGGTGGGACACATTGTTAAGCAGTGCACAAAGAAGAGTATGTCAGTAAATGAGTCCACTACCACACAAGCTACTGGTGTGCAGGAAAACTAGCATCCGTGGTTGCAAAGAATTGGGCAATACGGGAAAAATCTGTAGGCTTACCCGACAGTACTTGTTGTCGTGACAGGTTTCTTGAGCACGCAGTGGGCAAATGTACAGTTGTAGTTCTCAAGATTTGGGGGGGGGGGGGGGGGGGGGTTGCTGGTTACCGGGATCCAAGTCAGCACTATCCATGAGTCATTCTTTTATTAGGGGAAGTTGAAGACATGCTTTCTACATCCTGGCTTCAGATAACTGCAGCTAATGGGTTGGACATCCCTTTCCTAGGTTACCTTGAGTTAGATGTAGAGACCATGGGGACAACTTAACCCGGGTGTGGCTTCCTGATAGTCAAAGAACATCAGCAGATGCAGACAACTAGTCCATGCCGAGTTTGAAACAACTCTGAGAGTTGAATTCTGATTGTGGAGAGAAGCCTTTCAGCGAGTACAGCAATGTGATGTTATTGAAAAGTCTTCAACTCCCCGTGTGGCTGGTAGGGATACTATACATGTACCTGTGTCGTCTGTAGCCACAGTCTACGCAAGGGGACTTAAAACTCTCTCAAATGAAATACAATTTTATTGTTCACATACACATATTTAGCAGATGTTATAGTGGGTGTAGCGAAATGGTTGGGAGATGGCACTAGGATGCTGATGGAGCGAGCTAACGCACCATTGTCAGGTGGTCTCGTGGTCGTTCCCACACTTGTGGAGTCAAAGAGTTACTTGTTTCCAGTTCAAGTTGTAGATTTCTCTCAGGAGGATGTGTGGTTGAACCCTAGGAGCCGACTTGGCATTCAGACTCAGATTGAGTGTATTGACAGTGATTCATGTGAGGTGCAGTTCGAGCGTATCTCCGCCGACACAAGTGACTTTTGACAGAAAAGAAGGTCAAACATCTGACAGTGACTTTCAGTTGATATTGGACAGCCTACACATCGGTGGGACACAGGAAGAACAAGCCGCGCTATTTGACCAGTTACTCAGACGTGTTTGCTTTCCAGGATAAGGACCTGATAAAGTCAAACGTTAGATTAATGAAGCTTCTGAAGAAGTGTGTCATCCAGGCAAGCTCGAGCTCATACGCTTCCCCTGTGGTCCTAGTCCGTAAGAGTGATGGGACTCTTCGTCTACGTGTTGACTATAGGCGACTGAACACAAAAACTAGACATGATGCTTTTCCTTTGCCACGCATCGACAAAAGTTTAGACAACCTAAGTAATACACCCTTCATGGTGCAAAGTTATTTTAGACTAATGATCTTGCCAATGGTTACCATCAGGTTGAAACAAGACAGCATTCACAACTCCTTTTGGATTATGGGAGTATTTTGGGATGTTGTTTGGGGTTTGTAAATGGGCCTGCTACGTTTCATCGACTCATTCAAGTTACTATGAGTGACCTAGTCTTTCAGATACTGTTAGCATACTTGGATGTTATACTCATGTTCTCTCAGACGCTCCAGGACCACATGGAGAGACTTGAGACAGTATTGAAGAGACAGGGTTGAAAGTGAAGCTTGAGGAGTACCATTTCCTTTAGCAAGAAGTACGTTTTTTTAGGCATCAGATTTCAGCAGAGGGTATTGGGATAGACCCAAAGAAGATCACCTCCGTAAAACAGTGGCAAGTCCCCAGTATACTCAAAGATCTGAGGTAATTTCTTGGCTTCTGTAACTACTACAGGAGGCTCATCGATGGTTTTTCCAAACTGGCTGGCCCTCTCCATGACCTAGTCAATACGTGTCTCAGAGAAGATATCTCTGCAAAAGCGAAAATAATGTTTGAAGGTTCATGGACATCTGAGTGGTAGGTTGCTTTTGAGCTGTTGAAAGAGAAACTGACCACTTCTCCTGTGTTAGGTTACGCTGATTTTACTCATACTTTTATTGCAAGTGGCAATAAAAAGGATTAGGTGCTGTTCTCTACCAGCAGCAAGGAGATAGGAAGATAGTAATAGCATATGCCAGCAGGTGGCTCCGTAATGCTGAAAAGATTGACAGGAATTGACAGGAACTAATGTTTCAGAAACATTTCGAGGTTCTCTTTTGGGCACTAACTTCACTGTCATAACAGACAACCCCTTGTCACTTTTCCACAGCCTTCGAGCAAAGATGGATGGCTCAGTTAGCAAAGATGCCACAGCCCAAAATACATGCACCAATTAAACCCTTCCTAGCTTCACAACCCATTAAAGTTGTTGAAGTGGATTTCACCATTCTTGAACCTGCGTCTGATGGTCGTGAGAAAGTGTTAGTGGTACCGGATGTTTTCACTAAGTTCCCTCAAGCGTTTCCTACTTGTGACCAGAAAGCAGATACTACAGCCAAGGTCCTTCTCAAGGAGTGGTTCATGAAGTATGGGGTGCCTAAGAGATTGCACTCTGACAGAGAGAAATGTAGAGAATTAAGTCAACGCTGAGTTGTGCAAGCTTTATGGAGTCAACAAAACCTGCACGTCCCTCATCACCCTTAATAGAACATTCCATGATCTCCTGCGCACACTGCCTCCAGAAAAGAAGCGCTGTTGGCCTTAGCAATTACCAGAGTTGGTGTATGCCTACACTGTGATGCCCCATTCCACTGCTAGGTTCTCGGCGTACTACCTCTTACCTTCCTGTTGATGCTTTGTTAGGTTCTCCACAATAAACATGACTGGTTGGTTGTCCACAAGGAGCATTTGAATGAGGCACATGCAAGAGAGTACACGGAACAAAAAGCAGCAGAGAGAGTTGAACCTCAAAGACAAAGTGTACTGTCCACTCATTGTGATGTGGGGCCAGCTGGTTTACTTACGCCACAGACCTCAGGGTAGAAACAAGATTCAGGATGCTTGGGGTCCCACCGTGTAGAGTTCATAGGGTTCATCTAAGGCTGTGTGTGAGAGTCCATCCTGCCCCTGCTCCTAGGCTAGTGAGGAACAGTGTGCCAGTAAACCCCATCGGCCCTCCTGTTAAGTCTTTGCCAGAGCCTTCTGTTCCTGAGTTTGTAGTTTTAGAGGAAGTCTCTTATTGAAAGGAAAACACACAGCCTGTGGGTAACGTTGATAGGGAGCAATTTTTCCGGTAGAAAGGAACATGAAGATGTTACTGAGGAACAAGATGTTTCTGAGCCAGTTCATGCAGATGATTCTGTGAATGAACCAGAGGTTGAAGTGCCCGTTCCTGCTCCACGCAGATTACCAGAGCAAACGCAAGGGGTAAATCAGCTTGTAATAATGCAGTTCCATTCAGTCCCAAAGTGTTGTCCCAAGTTATAACCTGTCTGGGAACTGTGTTCTACAGAGAAACTCTAAGTGAAGTTAGAAACTTCTGCTAAGTCACAGAGGACGGTGACTTTGTAGCAGGGGAGAATGCAGCCAGGTGGTAAAAGCATGTAGCTGTTGTCACGATGTGGCCCTTTTTGGATATATATCGTGGCTCCCCCCCTCTCTCACTCTCTCTGACACATCAGGTTTTACAATGATCATAAATACCTGGTAGAAACTGCCATGCAGTATTGAGGGAGAGTCTACGGAGAACAAAATGGGAGAATTAAACAATATTAATATTTTTGAGAATGTGGGAATGGTCAGTGGGTATTTAAAGAACAATCCTGTCAAAGTTGTTTCATTTGGTGACCTCATGAAAGACTCTGTTTGGGTACACTTTTCAATTATTAGATTTACATCTAGATGTTGGATAAAATAAGTAAATATGAAACTATTTGTGAAAGGATATAATGTGATGTTGGCCTTCTAAATGAGATACTTGTTAAGATGTAAAGTTTTATCTAGTCAGTGGCCACGCCCACGTGAGCATAGACTTGGTCGGCATCATGGAACGCCCCCTTCTTCCACAGAATATAAAACCCACTTCCTACAAAATTTACACCAGACTAGAAAACATACAGCTGACAATACAGGTGAAATGGTTAAGAACTACAGCTCTATAGGCCACGGAGACCATACAGCGTGTAGCATTGGCTACACGGCTGGAAATGGTTAAACAATGACATACGGGCGTAAATATATACATTGCAATTATTTTCGAATGAGCGGTCGTTCATGTGCAAAGGATTAGCATTTCAATGAACATAATTATCAACTGTGTGCAGTGAAACCATTTTGTCTTTCCCGCTTCTTTGTCTGTCCCCACCCCTTTCCATTGTCTACCAAGCCATCAAACCGGTTTAGTAACCAATAACTATATTGTTTGTTAATGTATTTCTATGATTGTAGTTAGTTAGTAAATTAATAATTAAGCAAAGTTGTATATCGCTGATTCATTATGGAAACTAGGGTTCGTGTAGATATCCAAGGGTTTGCGACATTCAGTAATGAGAACGGATGAGGTAATAATGATACATTAATAGAAGACTAATCGATAAGATATGAAAATATCTGAAGAGTCGATTCGGGAAATAGAAACGAAACATATTCCCGTGGTGCCCCGACTTCATAGTTAAAGTTTACATTATTAGTTTAATCACGTAATAATAATTACACAGAGAATTGATTTGTAATGATAGTCAGACACGACACTGTATTCATTTATATACACTAGAAGGCACGGTTCCTTTAAGAGATCCATAAATAACGTGTGCAAGCGGTTATGGGATTGCGCATATGCAGTGTGTAAGAGTGTGAGCAAGCAATTACACTGGAGAGCTGTTGAAATCCATTATGGGTCCAATGTTACTTTAGATGGATTGACATGAAGATGTTAGCTTCTTGCTAGCTGAATACCAGTGCTCTCCGAACTATGTGGAGTTGATGCTAACATTATTTGAAGCTGCTGTATGGGTGAGATGAGGATCTACTTTTCCATGTGGAGTTAGGGTATCACGTGTGTTTAAAGCAGAGCCACTACCATTCATGCATTTTACTTATTGTACTCATTGTTTTTATGCACTTTACTAACAGATAACACTTTAATAACTTGATTGTTATTTAGACTGAACTTTACTTCATGGTGACTTCACCTTGCAGTGATTTCCCTCCTACATTATCCTATTTTATATTTAAGCTTCGACAGAATAAACAACCCCAAACTAGTTTGTGTCCCGTGCTTGGTTTACTTTGCCCGGCTACATTAAGCTTTGGTAAAATATACAGGATCTTTGCTGGTGTGAGGGAGATAGACAGAGTAGACAGGATCCACTGTAGACAAACGGCTCACTTAGTCCAAACTGCTCCTTTACAAAAAACCTTGTAAACACTCTTATGACTATGTAGGTGAGTGCTGTGAAGTGAAAAAGCTCTCACAAAAACGCATGCAGACTCGCTCTCCAAATGCATGCACCAATTTCAACAATTCTCCACTCGCCTCTCTCTTTAGACAATAGTCATGTGTGGATAGATATCATAAAGTGGGAGCTGTATCGATCCAGATGGAATTTCTGACACCATAGGCCTGGAGATCCCAGTAGGGCTGGTCAAAGCTATGATATGTCTGGGTGTCTGAGCCCGTGTATTTAACAGAAAGGAATACCCCACATTAATAATGGATGGAGAACGATGTGAGACAAGAATACTTAATTGAGGACTGGATGGCGAGATGGCTGAGCTGGAGAAGGAGGGAGGAAGGAGAGTGCTCAAGTATCCTCTTTCGGTTAGTTTCGCCCTGCAGACAGAGAGCGGGAGAGAGAGACAGAATATGGCAGGCAAACAGAAAGAGAGAGAGAGAGAGAGGAGAGAGTGAGAGACACAGACAGACAGGTCCATTAGGATTTGTATTGCCCTCCACTGGGGTGTCCTCTGGGTGCAGAAACGGAGTGTGTTTGGCCACCAAAGTGCTATTGATCAGATCACAGTGTTATCTCTCCCGCTTGTGTGTATAAGTCATGGCTTCCTTGAGGGACCTATGGTATGGTATGTATGTGTGTCTGAAAAGCTGAGAGGTGCTGTGACCACCCACACACACACACCAGCAAAGTCAGTTTGACAAGCCAATGACCTGCTGTGTCAAGCCATTGAGCCTCTCTATAATACAGAGTGCTTACTCAGCATGTTAGTTCACTCCTGTTCAAATCAATGTGTAAATACTACCAGTGTCATCCAGGACATTCAGGGATAGTTTTCACTCAGTAGTGGAAAACATACTAAATCGTCATACTTGAGTAAAAGTAAAGATATCTTAATAGAAAATGACTCCAGTAAAAGTGAAAGTCACCCAGTAAAATACTACTTGAGTAAAAGTCTAAAAGTATTTGGTTTGAAATATACTAAGGTTTCAAAAGCAAACGGAATTGCTCAAATATACTTTAGTATCAAATGTATAAAACAATTTGAATTCCTTATATTAGGCAAACCAGACGGCCCAATTATTCCTTTGTTTTTATGACGGATAGCCAGGGGCACACACCAACACCCAGACAAAATTTACAAACGAAGCATTTGTGTTTAGAGTCTGCCAGGCAGTAGGGATGACCAGGTTGGTTTTCTTGCTAAGTGCGTAAATTGGACCATTTTCTTGTCAAAATGTAAAGAGCACTTTTGGGTGTCAGGGAAAATGTATGGAGTAAAGTACATTATTCTCTTTAGGAATGTAGTGAAGTAAAAGTTGGCAAAAATATAATTTGTAAATTAAAGTACAGATACACCAAACAACTACTTAAGCAGTACTTTAAATATTTGCTACTTCACACCACTGCTTTCACTGTCCATCAGATTCAGGACTCTTCAGACATTAACATTTTTTCAAGGGGAAATACAAACAAAACAACACACTGTACATTACACACATACTGTATGTACAAAATGGCTGTTGAAGAAAACATGTTGTTTAAATCTGAGCCTAGCAGAGAAGAGAGTTGTGAAAATGGGTGTTTATTACCAATACCTCTCTGCAAGTCAGAGTCAGCCTTAAATCGATTCTGCTGTGAGTTTTGAATGTACAGTATGGCATGTTTAGACTGTTCATCGGTCTGTCAGATCTGAAGTGGAGTGAAGGGAAAGAGGGAAAGAGAGCTGGAAGGATCAATGAGGGATCATTTTCTCGTCTTCTCCATCAGTCATTCCCTCTGTAAGCTTTGTCTAGGCCTATTGATTGGGTATCGTGTGTCATGATCACTGCTATCCTTAATTTCCTACCAAGATAAACTGAAGGAGAGAGAGGGCGAGAGAGTTTGTGTATGTACAGTATGCGTGTGTGTGAAACTTCTGCGAGACTGGTGATTATATTTAGCCGTCAAATTGTTCAATAATGTGCCTAGCAGAGACAAAGACAGAATGCAACACATTACAAAGAATGTATCCTATTTTCCCACATATTTTATTTATTTTTCTACTCAAAGTCAAACGCAGCACGACGGCGTGGGGAAATGTGTCCATGTCACCAGCTAATTGCATCGTTGTCCATCCTATTAAGCAATGTGAAAGGTGAATGCAATTTGCCAGTCAGTGGATCTCACAACGTTTTATGTAAGCCACTTGGGCTGTTGTTGATGCCAGTCCCACTCAAGCCAGCAGAAATACACTTACATAACCAAACGTGCCAGCACCAAGTTGTCACGCGCTAATAACTAGGCCTGTCCCACTCGCTCCACATGTTTACAGAGAGGGCCCGGTTCTGTTATGACCTTGTTAAAAAAATATTCTAATCCTTCCTTCCTTTATCTGCAAAGTGAACAGGTGAAAGCAAATCCCCTGTAAAAGCAATCATACCACGTTAACTTATCCTGTATGTAGGCGAGGAGAGGAGGCCTCTGTAGACTATTGAGGCACACCCCAGCAGTTTCCCCAGCAAGTCTCTCAGTGGCTTCCAGCACCAATGAAGGAGAGGAGACGACAAGTAGGGGAGGCATGCATAGACTACTGGAGACACACCTCAGCTGTTTCCCCTCACTAGGCTCTCTGTGGTTTCTAGCACCGATGAAGGAGATGAGACGACGCGTAGAGGTCTCTGTAGACTAATGAGACAGAGGCCAGCAGTTCCCCAGCTAGCCTTTCTGTGGCTTCCAGCTCCGGTATAGGAGACAAGGAGAGGATGTATCTGTAGACTATTGAGAGACACCCCAGCTGTACTGTTTCCATTAACTAGTGTTATGGCAGGTGGCAGCATCAACCGGGTCAAGGGCTGTGCTATGCCAGGAAGTCTGGATAAGTCGACAGGTGTGAGCAATCAGGATGATTGGCATTCTGTGACCAGAGGCCTCTCGACCTTCCAGTGTTTGTGGTTTTGTGTTAGCTAACCTCTTTAGTTTAGGCATAGTTTTATTTTTGTATATATTTATTTTGGGTTCCACTTTAACAAATACTAATCTGCTTGGACTGCCCGACCATGCGAGTCATGACTGAGCTGGCCTTTAACCTTACCTGAAGGTAAGGGTGCTGTCAACACCTGGTCGCACAAGCTTACTTCTCAACTTTATGCACACATCAAACCAGGTCACAGACCATGTAGCTAGGCCTAAGACTACTAGACATAACAAGTGCAGCAAAATCACTAGGCTAGTTAATGGTTTCGTAACACTAGCCTCTCTGTGGATTCCAGCACCAATGAAGAAGACAAGGAGGGGATATACAGTGCAGTCGGAAAGCATTCAGACCCTTGAGTTTTTCCAGATTGTTTCGTTACAGCCTTATTCTAAAATTGATTAAACATTTCCCTTATCAATCCACACACGAATACCTCATAATGACAGAAATAAAACAGAAATACCTATTTACATAAGTATTCAGACCTTTTGCTATGAGACTCGAAATTGAGCTCAGATGCATCCTGCTTCCATTGATCTTCCTTGAGATGTTTCTACAACTTGAGTGGAGTCCACCTTTTTGAAATTCAATTGATTGGACAAGATTTGGATAAACACCAACCTGTCTACATAAGGTCCCACAGTGCATGTCAGAGCAAAAACCAAGCCATGAGGTCGTAGGAATTGTCCGTAGAGCTCCGAGACAGGATTGTGTTGAGGCACAGATCTGGGGAAGGCTACCAAAACATTTCTGCAGCATTGAAGATCTCCAAGAACACAGTAGCCTACACCATTCTTAAATGGAAGAAGTTTGGAACCACCAAGACTCTTCCTAGAGCTGGCCGCCCGGCCAAACTGAGCAATCGGTTTGCAGCACTCCACCAATCAGGCCTTTATGGTAGAGTGGCCAGACGGAAGCCACTCCTCAGTAAAAGGCACATCACAGCCTGCTTGGAGTTTGCCTAAAGGACTCAAGATTGGTGGGGTTATAGATGATCTGGTCTGATGAAACCAAGATTGAACTCTTTGGCCTGAATGCCAAGCGTCACGTCTGCAGGAAGCATTGTGGTGGCACATCACGCTGTGGGGATGTTTTTCAGCGGCAGCGAGACTAGTCAGGATCGAGGAAAAGATGAACGGAGCGAAGTACAGAGAGATCCTTGACGAAAACCTATTCCAGAGCGCTCAGGACCTCAGACTGGGGTGAAGTTTCACCTTCCAACAGGACAATGACCCTAAGAACACAGCCAAGACAATGCAGCAGTGGTTTCGGGACAAGTCTCTCAATGTCCTTGAGTGGCCCAGCCAGAGCCCGGAGTTGAACCCAATCGAACCTCTGGAGAGACCTGAAAATAAGTGTGCAGCGAGGCTCTCAATCCAACCTGACAGAGCTTGAGAGAATCTGCAGAGAATTATGGGAGAAACTCCCCAAATATAGGTGCATGCCCAAGAAGATTCGAGGCTGTAATCACTGCCAAAGGTGCTTCATCAAAGTACTGAGTAAATGTGATGTTTTTTTTTTTTAATATATATACACATTTACAAAAATTTCTAAAACCTGTTTTTGCTTTTTAATCAATTTTAGAATAATGCTATTATGTAACAACATTTTAAAAAGTCAAGGGGTCTGAATACTTTCCGAATGCACTGTAGACTGAGACACACCCCAGCTGTTTTCCTGTAGATTCCAGTTTAGATTAAGTAGAGGAGAGAGTGAGAGGATGTATCTGTAGACTATTGAGAAACACCCGTTTCCCCTAGCTAGCTCCCCTGTAGCCTCCGGATCCAATGAAGGAGACAAGGAAATTATGTATCTTTAGACTATTGAGACACACCCCAGCTGTTTTCCTGTAGATTCCAGTGTAGATTAAGGAGATGGGAGAGTAAGAGGATGTATCTGTAGACTATTGAGACACACCCCAGCTGTTTCCCCTAGCTAGCCTCTCTGTGGCTTCCAGCACCGGTAAGGAGAGACTGTATCTGTAATCTATTGAGACACAACCCTGTTTCCTCTAGCTAGCTTCTCTGTGGCTTCCAGCTCGGGGGATGCTAATTACATTAAACACAGATAACGAGCCACTTTGATGATCGATTAGAGAGGAAGTAGGAGATATGGAGCAGCGGCGTGTAAAGTGAATCCTGACACCACCCACGAGAGAGAGCGAAAGCACTACTGCTGTTGCTCTGGATGTGAACTTGAGAAGAGAACATAAATATATCATTTTGATTCTATTTGATGGTGTGCACTACACAGCGGGAGTACAATAATGAGATTCTATGTGCTCTGTGGACATTCTGTGGTTATGTGAATACCCCATACCACCAACTAATAGATACATGTTTATTTATTTATTTCATTATTCCATCTGGAGGGAAAGATGGCAGAATCATGCAGATGCACAACATCTATCTGGATAATACAAAGCTGGGAATGATATTGTAGTGGAGAAGTTGGAGAGGAACACATTGAAGCTAATAATAGTGAGCAGATCACCAATTCAAAAGGGTTACATTATCGTGTTAGTGCTGGACATTATGTCCATAGGGTCCTTTAGAAAAGTCTCTGGAGCCCTGGGGGAGTACAATATAGGTACCAGATACCTGTGTTTAATGTTTTAGAGACACACACACACACACACACACACACCTCATTGCATTCTGTTTCTAAGGCTACAGGAAAAAAAAAATTGTGATCCAGATTAAATCGTTTGACAGATATGGTTTAGCACTCTCATCCTCAATCCATCTCACTGTACAATGATGGGAATAAAAGAGTAGCCACCAGATGTCCACACTACAGAGGAAAACATTTGCTTTATCAACAGAATTGATGAGCAAGTACATGAGCTACTTATTTCTTAATTTAGGATCAGTTTTCAAGTTAGGAGTGAGGTCGGGGTCAGGATTAGGGATTTAGGAAAATAAAAATGTTTTTCCTGGAGATGAAGCCTCATAGTCTTTTATATCACAGTCAGATATTGACACCCCAGAAGTGCTTGTAGGAAGTAAATGCTGTTCTGCTGCTGGCTCAAAGCAGCCATGTTGTTAATACTAATGTCATTTCATGCTATCAAATGAACTCGCTTCCAACTGATGCAGAAACACAGTACAAAAGCACCCTGATTTGTATTGCATTTCTGCCAGCTAGTAGCTGCTTTGATTTCGGTTTGGTGGTTTTGGTTTGTAATATCTCTGTCAAATGGCTTAACTGTATCACAGAGCCACCTAGTACATACAGTATACAGCAGAGCGATGTACGGTTTGTCAGAGTATTTATCTAATACATTTGTGTAGTCATTTCTGGGCAGGATAAATGGAATTATTAATTTAAGTCATTGTTTGGTCAGACCTCTGTGGTGACGCTACTGGGAAACACGTACACACGCACACGCGCACACGCACAGACTTCCTCATACACACCCACTCTATCTGACCCAATGAAAAACAGACTGTCAGCTGTGAAATTGCTTAAACCAACCTCCACTTCCACGCATGCTTAGACAGGAAAGTCACTGAGGCACATTGACAGGCAGGCAGCAGTCCCCCCATCCCCCTCACACAGAGAGGTAGGGAAGGAAGGAAAACCCACTCTCTTCCTGATTGTGTTTCTCGCTCTAATCTGTGATAAGTCAATTCTGTTTGAAATTATATTTCTTGACAAGCTGCTTATAATACCACAGAATGAGATTAGATGAGGGATTAAGGCCTCGGGCCTCCAATCAGCTTGATTGCACTTTTATAATGCTTTGATATTCAGTGTAATATTATTAATTAGATCATGATTAGGGACAAGATACCCACTGGGCACAAACTGGTTGAATCAACGTTGTTTCAACGTAATTGTGATGTGAAATCTAGGTGGCAAATTCTTTTGGATTTGCAAAAAGTCATCAAAGTGACAGTAAACTTGTTTTGAGGGTGAAATTTCAACCATAGAATTATGTCATCAGGGTAACCACTTTTCATCATAGACAAACCTTGTGTATGTTGAATTTGGACCTTTGAAACAACGTCAGATCTTCAATGTTATGTCCACTCTCAGAAAAAAACTAATCGGTTGGAAAGCACCTCCTACTGGAGAGTTGATCTAAATCAAATCAAATGTATTTATTATAGCCCTTCGTACATCAGCTGATATCTCAAAGTGCTGTACAGAAACCCAGCCTAGAACCCCAAACAGCAAGCAATGCAGGTGTAGAAGCACGGTGGCTAGGAAAAACTCCCCAAAAAGGCCAAAACCTAGGAAGAAACCTATAGAGGAACCAGGCTATGAGGGGTGGCCCAGTCCTCTTCTGGCTGTGCCGGGTGGAGATTATAACAGAACATGGCCAAGATGTTCAAATGGTCAAATAATAATAATCACAGGAGTTGTCGAGAGTGCATCAAGTCAGCACATCAGGAGTAAATGTCAGTTGGCTTTTCATAGCCGATCATTAAGAGTATCTCTACCACTCCTGCTGTCTCTAGAGAGTTGAAAACAGCATGTCTGGGACAGGTAGCACGTCCGGTGAACAGGTCAAGATTCCATAGCCGCAGGCAGAACAGTTGAAACTGGAGCAGCAGCACAGCCAGGTGGACTGGGGACAGCAAGGAGTCATCATGCCAGGTTGTCCTGAGGCATGGTCCTAGGGCTCAGGTCCTCCGAGAGAAAGAGAGAATTAGAGAGAGCATACTGAAATTCACAAAGGACATAAGACAGGAGAAGTACTCCAGATATAACAAACTGACCCTAGCCCCCCGACACATAAACTACTGCAGCATAAATACTAGATGCTAAGACAGGAGGGGTCAGGAGACACTGTGGCCCCATCCGATGATAACCCCGGACAGGGCCAGACAGGCAGGATATAACCCCACCCACTTTGCCAAAGCACAGCCCCCACACCACTAGAGGGATATCTTCAACCACCAACTTACCATCCTGAGACAAGGCCGAGTATAGCCCACAAAGATCTCTGCCACGGCACAACCCAAGGGGGGGTGCCAACCCAGACAGGAAGATCACATCAGTGACTCAACCCACTCAAGTGACGCACCCCTCCTAGGGACGGCATGAAAGAGCATCAGTAAGCCAGTGACTCAGCCCCTGTAATAGGGTTATCTATCTACAGCTATCCATTTTGTTTCCCATCCAGGGTTTTAACCAAGCCCAGCTTAACTTTGATATTTGTCACTGACTACTACCAATGTGCTATTGTGAGAATAACTATTGAGAGATCTCTTAAGAACTAAACAGATTCACTGTTGCTATTGAAGTCAGTCCAAAAGGGTAGTTTTAACAGAGCAAATGAAATGTAACCATACTATAAGTCATACATTTCATCAATGGTACTGTATAGCAATTGCAAAATACATTTAAAGTTTGACTTATATCTATTCTGTAACTAAGGTTTTTGGTTGAGATGGAGAGGTGAATTCAACATATTAGTTGTTAATTTATAGACAAACTGGAATTAAAATCAGCCTAAATCAGTGCCACAAAATATACACTGAGTGAACAAAACATTAAAAATATTGTGTTGCCCCCCCCCCCCCCCCTTAGAGACAGCCTCAATTCGTTGGGGTGTGGACTCAACAAAGTGTCAAAAGCATTCCACATGGATGCTGGCCCATGTTGACTCCAATGCTTCCCACAGTTGTGCCAAATTGGCTCATCTCCTTCAAATGTTGATATTTGGTTGCATTGACAACCAAACACAATTCAATCACTTTTGCAACATAGTCAATAGCCTATTAACTTGGCGACAAGTTAACCCTATTATATGTTGGAGTCACGTCGCCAACTAAAGTAGCCTAAAGTTAAGCCTCTGACAAACTAATGTAACAGTTTTTATTCAACCTTAAACTGGGTAACTCATCCATGGTAACTCATCCATTTTGAAGTTACTGTAAGTCTTATGTAATCATAGGAAGCATGTTCAAGATAGCATGCAAAGGTTGCAGGACTGTGGGGATGTTTACAATACAAATATCTGTGCAGAATCTGGAACAACATGAATCACTTGAACTATATTTACTATTAATGTAATCTCAACTACAATCCAGGTCATTTGATTGTGACATTGTATTCCCATTTGAACTTTGCAGTGCTTTTATATGGTGGAAAGTGCAATGATAGCACATTTAAATGACAACTAAACCAAAAATCAGACATTGTTTTCCAATCGAATTTGGTTGTGCTCTTAGACGGTTGAAAGCATAGTGGTAACACATGGGGAATTCAACAAACTTCTAGCTGTCTTTTTGAAAGGGTGAATAAAAGGTTCAAATCTCATTGAGCAACGTCTCAACCAAAGATGATACACATTTCCACAATGAAATGACGTGGTGTGCCCGGTGGGTATGTTTCTCTGTTCCACCGAGATTACAGGACAGGACAGAGGAATGGTGGACAGAGATGACAGGAGGAGGGGAGAAGGGAAAATAAGGACAAAATGGACATAATCCTATAAAATCACCATCTGAGCAAAATAATGTTGGTCTGGGCTTCAACTGCCGCCAACATGCAGACAGTGGGAAAAGTACTTCCACCCTCCAGCAGCAGGGCCTGCTGTGAGTATGGGGAAGTCTGTGTGTTTGTTTCTGCGTTTGTGTGCAAGTGTGTGTGGTCTCTAATGTTTCTCAGTACAGAAGGAATGAAATTGAAGCGTAAACCTAATGTGCTTTTCCATTAGCAGATTACAGGACGTCTTTCATGGTTGCGTTTTCACTTAAATCTGGGTCTGGGGCTTAAACCACTGTTACTGGTTGGATAGCCTCAAAATGTCAAAGGGTCACATAATGGCTTTCCTATAGAAACAGAGCATAAAGGCCTATAGATCTAGAACGTAGAACACTTTCTTGATCTAGAACATAGGAAATACGACCTGTTCTATATTGGACAAGTGGTTCAACGCGCTTCATTACACCTCAGATATAAATAAAACGTCATTGATGACTTCAGTGACTCAGAGGTCTGCATTCTCTGCAATAGGTTCTCCAATTCCCTACACTTTATCAGAGATAAGCCCAGCTACTCATTGTGTGCATCCCAAATTGCACCCTATTCCCTACATAGTGCACTACTTTTGACCAGACATAGGAGCCCTGGTCCAAAGTAGTGCACTTTATAAGGCATAGGGTGCTTTTGAGATGCAGCCAGTAGCTCTACGTGATTACAATGGACCACTTCCTGATACAAATCACATGCATTTGCCATCTGAATCCCCGGTAGAAAACTAGGTAACTATCAGAAATCAGCGACGTGAGGCCATCAGTCAATCAGGAGGCGAGGTCGACATCTGACACACTGACATGTAAACAGATTTCAATGATAGCTAGGGAGCAGAGTGGGAAACAACATTGAAAAGGAGAGAAAATGCGAAAGAGGGGGTAGTGGAGTAGGAGAAGAGAGGGGGAGAAAGGAGAGAAATATTTTTTTTTTTACAGTGGTGCTCTGAGAGGGCGAGAGAATTGTACAATGGAACTCAGAGAGAAAGGCACCATTACTGGGTAGATTAGTGTTGGCAGCACTGGGCGGGTCACAGTGACAGAGATGGATGGTTCTCGCCTGGCATCCAGACACACACACACACACACACACACACACCCTACCTTCATGGGCCAGCGTCATTCGGACAAGGGGAGAGAGATGAGGGGGTTGTCTGCCGGCTCCTACCCAGGGAGAGAGCATCCAGGCTGGGAGAGACATACAAACTGGGTGGGAAGGCTAATCAAATCAAGACTAAGGGTGACAGACAGGTCAATACTGTGAGGTGTGAATTTCAGTCAAAACATACACTGCATGACGAAAAGTATGTGGACACCTGCTCGTTGAACATCTCATTTCAAAATCATGGCCATTAATATGGAGTTGGTCCCCTCTTTTCTTCTATAACAGCCTCCACTCTTCTGGGAAGACTTTCCACTAGATGTTGGAACATTGTTGCAGGGACTTGCTTCCATTCAGCCACAAGAGCATTAGTGAGGTTGGGAACTGATGTTGGGCGATTAGGCTTGGCAAGCAGTCTGCATTCCAAATCATCCCAAAGGTGTTTTATGGGGTTGACGTCAGGGCTCTGTGCAGGCCAGTCAAGTTCTTCCACACCGATCTTGACAAACCAGTTATGTTTAGACCTTGCTTTGTGCGTGGAGGCATTGTCATGCTGAAATAGGAAAGGGCCTTCCCCGAACTGTTGCCACAAAGTTCGAACCACAGAATCGTCAAGAATGTCATTGTATATTGTAGAGTTAAGATTTCCCTTCACTGGAACTAAGGGGATGAGCCCGAACCATGAAAAACAGCCCCAGACCATTATTCCTCATCCACCAAACTTTACAGTTGGCACTATGCATTGGGGCAGGTAGCGTTCTCCTGGCATCCGCCAAACCCAGATTAATGCGTGGGACAGCCAGATGGTGAAGCGTGATTCATCATTCTAGAGAACGCATTTACACTGCTCCAGTTCCAATGGTGGCGAGCTTTAAACCACTCCAGCTGACGCTTGGCATTGCGCATGGTGATCTTAGGCTTGTGTGCGGCTGCTCGGCCATGGAAACCCATTTCATTTATCTCCCTATGAACAGTTCTTGTGCTGATGCGCTTCTGTGAGCTTGTGTGGCCTACCACTTCGCGGCTGAGCTGTTGTTGCTCCTAGACGCTTCCACTTCACAATAACAGCACTTACAGTTGACCGGGGCAGCTCTAGCAGGGCAGACATTTGACAGACTGACTTGTTGGAAAAGTGGCATCCTATGACGGTGTTACGTTTAAAGTCACTGTGCTCTTCAGTAAGGCCATTCTTCTGCCAATGTTTGTCTATGGAGATTGCATGGTTGTGTGCTTGATTTTATACACCTGTCAGCAAGGGTGTGGCTGAAATAGCTGAATCCACTAATTTGAAGGGGTGTCCACATACACTATATATACACAAAAGTATGTTATACATATTTCACATAACTACAGTATGCATTGTCTGCAGCAGATACTGTATTTATTAGAAATTACAGTCAGTGGTTGATAGTCAGCTAGGTCACCTGTGATACAAATCAGTATTCGTTGTCTATCCATGTCTGAGGACGTCGGGAGCTGATGTGGAAATTGGCAACTAGCTTCAAGTAGGTTTCGGTTTTGCTAGAGCATTGTGGAAGAGGATGGGTGTAAGCATCTGCCTCCAAAGATTGCAAGTTCGAATAGAGCGATAGTTGTTTTTTAGATTTTTGTTTTAAGCCTATCCCAAACCTTAACCCTAACATCAGAAATTCAAAGTTAATGCCTAAACTTAGCGGTAAACACTATTTGCAGTTTGAGAAACATTGGTGAACGTCTAATTCTGACATGAGACTGAGCTAATTGTGATAGTACCTAAATCCAATGGAGCAGTTGACTCAGTGATATACTTAAATAAAAACAATATCTCAAGTATGAATACAGTAAAGTACAAACAATAAAAAAAAAAAAAAATGTTTTTTAGACAACTGCAAACTTGGAGTTGGGCTGATGAGATGTCATCGGCCTCCACCCTTGCTTGTGGGAAGAATGGACGAGCATTAGAGGAAAGTTTGACGATACTTTTTCCATATTCCAGTCATCAACGTTTTCACTAACCCCTCAAGTGGCTGTAGGGTATAAATCCTGCACGATGTATACAAACATAACCACGACGAATTCCAACTCACCTGACTTGGCATTGAAAATCACCAGACATAGAATCTCATTAACTCCATCATAACCCTGCATTCGAAGAACAGGAAAATATTATCAATTTCTGCAAGTGCTAAATTTGTCAATTATGCAATTTGTGTGGATGTAACCCATACAGCTAAGTTTACAAGCACCCTTGACTCTTGCTGGGAGTGTGTGTGTTAGCAGAGATTGGTAGCCACAGGACTTGATGCTGTAAATGAGTGTGACATGGGACTCAGCAGTTCCATTTCAGCCATGGTGGCCATAGTCACAGTGACTACACACACACACGGCCGTCCTATGCACAGAGCCCACCTGTTGGAGTGATACGTGAGTCTGGCAGGAAAGGACAGCATGAACACAAAGGATTCGTCAGGACTGTGTGTTCGCAGGCCAAAGCGAAAGGAAGTTACATTGGCTAGAGCATAGTATAAGTGGCAAACAATATATAGGGCAAAGAGTGGGACAGGAAAGTGACAGCAGCGAAGTCCTGTATGGCAATACTTTAAGTTAAATGAGGTGGTGGTGAAATGCACACTTTGGCATTACAGTTGCAATGCTTAACCATCTGAAAGGGCGCCATCGTGAGACCTAAACCGTTGCTGACAGCAGTGCAGGCCCCCAACAGACAGACAGGCTATTCACACGAAAGAAGTGTGAAAAGGGACAGAGTGAGAAAAATCACAGCGCTGATTACAGAAATAGAGGGTCGGCTTCAATACCCTGATGGCATATCTAGAACCAGGCTACAAGATGCCATGTCAAAAAAACGACTGCCTTGGATGGAGAAATTGTACAATGATTGCTCTGCAGGTACAAAGCGCCAACTCTCAAACACCATACATGGTGCAACAGATTGATGGACGTCTATGAAAATGCTGTCATACATCACTGCAACACACCATCACATGTATTTATTTCTATTTAACCGGGCAAGTCAGTTAAGGACAAATTATTATTTACAATGACGGCCTAGGAACTGCCTTGTTCAGTGGCAGAACAACAGATTTTTACCTTGTCAGCTCAGGGATTCGATCGGGCAACCTTTCGGTTAATGGCCCAACACTCTAAGCACTAGGCTACCTGCCGCCCCAATTGATGAGAAGTGGGACATGAAGTCCCATGAACTGACGACTGAAGAGGCTCACGGCAGAGAACCTAAAAATGGCATTAATTACCATCGTTACTGAGTGGGTGGGGATCAACAGTAAGGTGTACGGAACTGAAATACCATTATCTGCATTGTGAACTAACATGATTTAATTAAATCGTTTAAACAAATCAGAAAATTACAGTTGAAATGTTAAGACAATTTTGCATTTGTCATATCTCTAAAAAATGATGTATTTGGGGTTTCTTGGAGCCTTTGTTCAGGTTTCTTCTGTGCCTCTGCAATTGCAGAACGAGCATGAGGAAGTCTATTGCTGGTGGGTTAAGTTTCTCAAAACCAAGTGAAATCGCAAAAAAAAGTATTTGGTGACTATAACATGCCATTTACAGTGCATTCAGAATGTATTCACACCCCATACATTTTTTCACATTTTGTTGTGTTACATCCTGTATTTAAAATTGATAAAGTTTTGTGCCACTGTCCTGCACACAATACTCCATAATTTCATATGTTTTTAGATTATTTTTTTTTTTACAAATGAATTAAAAATGAAAAGCTGAAATGTCTTGAGTAAATAAGTATCCAAACCCTTTGTTATGGCAAGCCTAAATAAGTTCAGGAGTAATAATGTCACATATTAAGTTGCATGGACTGTGTGCAATAATAGTGTTTAGTAACCTCTACAGGATCGGTGTCCCTAAACCGGGACTTTTGTTGCTCAATATGCAATAATGTGACTAGAAAACATTGTATACAACAGCCAACTTTCCGGGACATAGACATGTCTTATATGGGCAGAAAGCTTAAATTCTTGTTAATCTAACTGCAGTGTCCAATTTACAGTAGCAATTATATAAAAAAATACCAGGCTATGGTTTGATGAGAGTACACAACAACAAAACACTTACCACGGTAACTGGTTTGATACATTCACCTCCGAAGGTAAATAATGAACTTACATTCAGTAATCTTGCTCTGATTTATCATCATATAAAATGTAGCATAGTTTTATTTGATGAAATCTATTTTTATATTAAAATGTAGGAACTGGGTTCTACAGTTTGACCCCATTGCTGTCTCAGGCTCTTTTACCAGGTTTAATGTGTTATATTCTCCTACATTAATTTCAAACCCAGATTCAACCACAAAGACCAGCGAGCTTTTCCAATGCCTTGCAAAGAAGTGCACCTATTGGTAGATGGGTAACAATTTAAAAGCAGACATTGAATATCCCTTTGAGCATGGTAAAGTTATTAATAACACTTTGGATAGTGCAGCAATACACTTAGTCACTACAAAGATACAGGTGTCCTTCCTAACTCAGTTGCCGGAGAGGAAATCGCTCAGGGATTTCACCACGAGGACAACAGTGACTTTAAAAAAGTTAGACTGTGATATGAGAAAACTGGAGAAAACTGAAGATGGATCAACAACATTGTAGTTATTCCTCAATACTAACCTAAATGACAGAGTGAAAAGGAAGCAGAATAAAAATACTTGAAAACATGCATCCTGTTTGCATGCAATAAGGCACTAAAGTAAAACTGCAAACATTGTGGCAAATAAATAAACTTTATGTCCTGAATACAAAGTGTTATGTTTGGGGCAAATTCAACTCAACATATCACCGAGTACCAAGCTTAATACTGTATTTTCATGCATGGTGTTGGCTGCATCATATTATGGGTATGCTTGTCATCAGCAAGAATTAGGTAGGTTTTTAGGATAAAAAGAAACGGAATAAAGCTAAGCACAGGCAAAATCCTAGTTCAGTCTCCTTTCCAACAGATACAGAGACAAATTCACCTTTCAGCAGGAAAATAACCTAAAACACAAGGCCAAATATACACTGGAGTTGCTTACCAAGATGACATTGAATGTTCCTGAGTTGCCTGGGTACAGTTTTGACGTAAATCGTCTTGAAAATCTATGGAGACTTGAAAATGGCTTTTTAACAATGATCAACAATCAATTTGACAGAACTTTAAGAATTGTTTCAAGATTAATGAGCAAATATTGTACAATCAGGTGTGCAAAGCTCTTAGAGACATATACAGAAAGACTCACAGCTGTAAGGTGATTATAACATGTATTAACTCAGTTGCTGTACAAAATACAGATTTTGTAAATATACATAACTCTGCTCCCCCCCCCCACAACATTGTCCAAATTGTTTAGTTGGTGTTTTTAACGACAAGAATCCCCCCCAAAATACAATGCATTGCAGAACAGACAATGACACTAAAACAGAGAGAGAGCAGTGTGTGTGTTCAATTGGGATTATTTCCATTTATTTCCATTCCCCATGCAAACTCATTATGAGTGAACAATAACTCCTCTGTCCTCCACACCTCCAACAACAGCAATACATAAGATAAAATAATTCACAGAATAATCAACAAACTAAAACATATTCGAAGATGACAAAAAATGTAAATCCGTATAATAAAATGATAGCAATACCAATGCTAAACATACATTCTTGGAGCTGTATGTTGACAATGGTCAAGGTAAAATTTGATTACAGTAAATTAAATAATTTGCTAGAGAAACCAGTGTTT
Organism: Oncorhynchus clarkii lewisi; assembly: GCF_045791955.1. Classification (NCBI taxonomy): domain Eukaryota; kingdom Metazoa; phylum Chordata; class Actinopteri; order Salmoniformes; family Salmonidae; genus Oncorhynchus; species Oncorhynchus clarkii. The sequence goes on along the minus strand of NC_092165.1, from coordinate 24,355,123 downwards.
ACAAAAAGCTGGACAGTAAACAGCAAAATGTTCTGAGGAGATTAGAGAGAGATAGAAGAGGGAGAGAGGGTTAGAAGAGAGAGTGAGGTGAAGAAAGAGGGAGAGTGGAATTGTTGCAGAATCAAGGGGGAAGAGGAGATAAACAGAGAAAAGCAGAGGAATGTAAATGTGGAAAACAGTCCATCCATTTCTGAACAAAAATATGACACTTCATTCTGCATCACTGCACATTTACAGTACATACAGTAGTGAGGTAACATGAATAAATACAAACTGTTGTTGCCATTTATGTACAGTGAGTGGCTTTGACCATATTTCACTGGGCACAGATGTCAGTTCAACATCAAATTTTGATCTTCAATTGATTGAGTTGTCACCTAATGTGAACTAAACGTGCCAATAATAACGCCCTTTTGTGGGGGAAAACTCATTCTGATTAGCAAGGCCTGGCTCACCCATTGCTGCGCCCCTGCCCAGTTATGTGAAATCTATAGATGAGGTTCTAATGAATTCATTTAAATTGACCGATTTCCTTATATGAACTGTAACTCAGTAAAATCTTTGAAATTGTTGCATGTTGCGTTTATATTTTTGCGTTTTACCTCTGTCTATCCATCGGTTTACACAGTGGTTAAACTGTCTCCGTGCATTTGGAGCGGATTGCCTGACTGTGCGTGTGTGTGTGTCAACTGTGTGTGTGTGTTTGTGTGTATGCATTTGTGTCAAGTTTTGTTGGTGTGTCTTCATGACTCTGCGTCCCAAAGGCCCTATTTGTGTACGCCGTAGTGTGATATGTGTGTACACTAAGTGTGTGTGCATGCGTACGCCCATAAGTGTATATGTGTCTGTCTGACTGTCTGCCTGTGTGTGTGTCTTTATGCGTGTATGTGTCGTTGCCTCTCTTCTCTGATCAGTGTGTGTAGTGTAGACAGCTGAGCAGTGAACCGACCCAGCCTCCTAGCGTTGAGCCCTTGACCCACAGGAACAGTTCGTACAGGCTGATTTGCCAAAGGGTCAGAGACTCCGACATGGTGATCTGGAGACGCCGTGCCCTCGACTGCGCCTTGCTCCGCTTGTGCCTGACAGGAAACAAGGTGTGATGTAATCTTAGGAAACAGCAAGTTATGGGGGAGATGAAGGGGGAGATGAAGAAAGGGGGAGAGAGAGATAGAGAGAGAGAGGGGTGGAGAGAGAGAGCGAGAGAGGGAGAGCGCAAAAGAGAGAGAATTAGAAAGAGAGAGGGAGGGATGGGGACAGAAAGAAAGAGGACAAAATCCAATATGGATGGTGGTGAGATAGCTGGGAGGGGTTGAATGGAGCTGAAGGTTGGGACTACTAGCAACAAATAATAACAAGATAACTAGTGTAAAACATACTGTGTCCGTAAAACGTATATGGGTTAAGAACATTTGTGAAAGACCACAGTTTTAAAGATATGGCAAATAGAAATGGAATGGATGGGAGAGGTTGAAGGGAGAGGAAGGACAGGAGTAAAATCAAACAAAATAGAACAATAGTAAAATAGACTTTAGAGGCCTACGCGTTGTTGTTCGCTACTTTATTAGGGGAGGGGTGGTAGGGTTAGAAAGTAATAAAGGAAAATATATTAAAAAAATTATATGTATATACACTATCGTTCAAAAGTTTGGGGTCACTTAGAAATGTCCTTGTTAAGAAAAGCACATTTTGTGTCCATTAAAATAACATCAAATTGATCAGAAATACAGTGTAGATATTGTTAATGTCCAACGCTGTGTACTACTCCCTTCACAGAACAGCGCAAACTGTCCCTAACCAAAATAGAAGGAGTGGGAGGCCCCGGTGCACAACTGAGCAAGATGCTGGCAAAATAACACAGACACCGGACAGAGGAACTCTGCCTAGAAGGCCAGCATCCTGGAGTCGCATCTTCACTGTTGATGTTGAGACTGGTGTTTTGTGGGTACTATTTAATGCAGCTGCCAGTCGAGAACTTGAGGCGACTGTTTCTCAAACTAGACACCAATGTACTTGTCCTCTTGCTCAGTTGTGCACCGTGGCCTCACACTCCTCTATCTATTCTGGTTCGAGCCAGTTTGCACTGTTCTGTGAAGGGAGTAGTACACAGCGTTGTACGAGATCTTCAGTTTCTTGGCAATTTCTCGCATGGAATAGCCTTCATTTCTCAGAACAAAAATAGATTGACGAATTTCAGAAGAAAGCACTTTGTTTCTAGCCATTTTGAGCCTGTAATCATACAGTTGAAGTCGGAGGTTTACATACACTTAGGTTGGAGTCATTAAAACACGTTTTTCAACCCCTCCACAAATTTCTTGTTAACAAACTATAGTTTTGGAAAGTAGGTTAGGACATCTACTTTGTGCATGACACAAGTAATTTTTCCAACAATTTTTTACAGACACAGTGAAGTAATCTGTCACAATTCCAGTGGGTCAGAAGTTTAAATGCACTAAGTTGACTGTGCCTTTAAACAGCTTGGAGAATTCCAGAAACTGAAAAAATGGCTTTAGAAGTTTCTGATACGCTAATTGACATCATCTGAGTCAATTGGAGGTGTACCTGTGGATGTATTTCAAGGCCTACCTTCAAACTCAGTGCCTCTTTGCTTGACATGGGAAAATCAAAATAAATCAAGCCAAGACCTCCACAAGTCTGGTACATCCTGAAGGTACCACGTTCATCTGTACTAACAATAGTACGCAAGTATAAACACCATGGGAGCACGCAGCCGTCATACCGCTCAGGAAGGAGACGCGTTCTGTCCCCTAGAGATGAAAGTACTTTGGTGCGTAAAGTGCAAATCAATCCCAGAACAACAGCAAAGGACCTTGTGAAGATGCTGGAGGAAACAGGTACAAAAGTATCTATAGCCACAGTAAAATTAGTCTTATATTGACATAACCTGAAAGGAAGGAAGAAGCCACTGCTCCAAAGACTACGGTTTGCAACTGCAGATGGGGACAAAGGTCATACTTTTTTGGAGAAGTTTCCTCTGGTCTGATGAAACAAAAATATAACTGTTTGGCCATAATGACCATCATAATGTTTGGAGGAAAAATTGGGATGCTTGCAAGCCGAAGAACACCATCCCAACCGTGAAGCACAGGGTTGGCAGTATCATGTTGTGGGGGTGCTTTGCTGCAGGAGGGACTGGTGCACTTCACAAAATAGATCGCATCATGAGGATGGAAAATGATGTGGATATATTGAAGCAACATCTCAAGACATCAGTCAGAAGCATTTCGCTACACTCGCATTAACATCTGCTAACCATGTGTATGTGACAAATACGATTTGATTTGATTTGATTTGATTTGAGAAAGTTAAAGCTTGGTCGCAAATGGGTCTTCCAAATGGACAATGACCCCAAGCATACTTCCAAAGTTGTGGCAAATGGCAAAATGGCTTAAGGACAACCAAATCAAGGTATACGAGTGGCCATCACAAAGCCCTGACCTCAATCCTATAGAAAATGTGTGGGCAAAACTGAAAAAGCGTTCGTGAGCAAGGATGCCTACAAACCTGACTCATTTACACCAGCTCGGTTAGGAGGAATGGGCCAAAATCCCCCAAACTTATTGTGGGAAGCTTGTGGAAGGCTACCTGAAATTTTTGACCCAAGTTAAACAATTTAAAGGCAATGCTACCACATACTAATTGAGTGTATGTAAACTTATGACCCACTGGGAATGTGATGAAAGAAATAAAAGCTGAAATAAATATTTCTCTCTACTAGTATCCTGCCATTTCACATTCTTAAAATAAAGTGGTGATCCTAACTGACCTAAGACAGGGAATTTTACTAGGATTAAATGTCAGGAATTGTGAAAAACTGAGTTTAAATGTATTTGGCTGAGGTATATGTAAACTTCCGACTTCAACTGTGTATTTGAAAAATATATATATGGGGGATTGGAAGTGATGCAGACAATTACAATGATGGAATCTACAATGTATCTGCAATATTAAAGCTGATCTACCCCCTAAAAAAAGAAAAGAAGAATCCCAGTGTTGCGTTAGTCACTACATAACACCATGGTGAGATTGTAACATGACTGACTACTGAATGTTTTAGAAGGATCATCCTCCACCCCACTGTAGTGTTGTCACAGCACAGACTGGGGAGACATAGACTCTGCTGTACCAGACAGCTCTCTCTGGTGTGTGCGGCCTGCCCTGTGGTAGGACAATGTGTTCTCCTTGAGGAAAGAGTTGAAGGGACATCGTGTCTAAGCCATCATTCCTCCTCTCCCAACCAATTACACAGCACAGGGAAAGCCATCGCAAAGTCTCTCTCTCTCGTTATATTTGTTTTCTTTCAAATACTTTGAGCGTCCGATTGAATCTGCCTGGAGGGCCAGAGCAAATGGGCAGGGTTTACACTTTCGCCACTATTTTTGAGCCAGGCAAGCTCAATTAAGCCCAATATTCCCCATCTAATTCCCTGTAGATCTGCATTTTGTGTTCTACCACTGCTTAGTTTTAATAGAGAGCTGCTGGAGCAAAACACTGAATTTCACATCTCACTGCCTCCCCCTCTTCTCCATTGCACCTCTCTTTTCCTCATCTATCCTCCCCTCTCTCCTCCTCCTTTTTTCCACTCTCCTTGCTCCTCCTTTCCACCCTTCTCATACTTCATCTCCTCTCCTCCACCCCTCTCATCCTCTTTTTTCTCCCCCGGAGGCGTCCAGCACCCTCCCCTCCTCTCTGTCCTAATGATTTTTCTCAGAGACAATCATGGAGTTGTTCATTACAATGGTAAGACTGAATCAATATGGCCACTGCTGACTGCCACTGAAAGTACAATATAATCACAGCATTCAGCCAGCCAATTACACACACAGACATTCAGAGAGGAGCTGGGAGGGAGGAAGGAAGAGAGTGAGGAGGGGGAAGGACCGCAAGTAAGAAATGTTTACATTTTCCTAAAGCTTAAATAATGATTACTGAAACTGATGTGATACAAATGTGTGTGTCAAAGCATGTGTCTGTGTTGCATGTCTAAGGGGATGCACATAGATTAGTGGTGCATGTGGTGGACAGAGCAGCAGGACTGTCACAGAGGGACTGGAACCCTCTGGTCTGCAGGGTTAGGGCTAGGGGTTAGATTTCAGGGGTTAGAGGTCAGGGTCTCCCTGGCTACATCCCTGGTGCAGCATCGGGACATGATGAAGGAGAAGCAGGCTCTGGTCTGCAGGAATAGGGTTAGGGTTTAGAGGTCAGGGTCTACCTGGCTAGAGCCCTGGTGCAGCATCGGGACATGTTGATGAAGGAGGAGGAGGCGGCTCTGGTCTGCAGAGTGGTCTCAATGCCTCTGAGAAGATCGTTGGTCTTCAGTAGCAGCAGCATCTGACGGGGCACGCGGTTCAGCAGGTCACTGATCTGGGGGAGGTAGAGAGCTGCGTTCGACCTGATCTCCACGTCCTTAGAGAGAGACGCAAAGACGCACACAGACATGAGAAATAACAGAAAATAAAATTAACAATACTCAAAGCACATAAATACTTGTTTAAAACAACAGATTGATAATTTGTCAGACATTGATCAGGAGATACAATTGAAGAGGTAGAACAACCCAGACAAGAAGACCACGTTAGTGACAACTCACTTGAGTGGGTTGAGTCACTGACGTGATCTTCTTGTCTGGGTTGGCGCCCCCCCCTTGGGTTGTCTCGTGACGGAGATCTTTGTGGGCTATACTCGGCCTTGTCTCAGGATGGTAAATTGGTGGTTGAAGATATTCCTCTAGTGGTGTGGGGGCTGTCTTTTGGCAAAGTGGGTGGGGTTATATCCTTCCTGTCTGGCCCTGTCCGGGGGTATCATCGGATGGGCCACAGTGTCTCCTGACCCCTCCTGTCTCAGCCTCCAGTATTTATGCTGCAGTAGTTTATGTGTCAGGGGGCTAGGGTTAGTCTGTTATATCTGGAGTATTTCTCCTGTCCTATCCGGTGTCTTGTGTGAATTTAAGTATGCCCTCTAATTATCTCTCTCTCTCGGAGGACCTGAGCCCTATGACCATGCCTCAGGACTACCTGGCATGATGACTCCTTGCTGTCCCCAGTCCACCTGGCCGTGCTGACCTTTTGCACCCTCGACAACCACTGTGATTACTATCATTTATGAAGATTTGAACATCTTGGCCATGTTCTGTTATAAGTAGTTTTGCCTAGCCACCGTGCTTCTACACCTGCATTGCTTGCTGTTTGGGGTTTTAGGCTGGGTTTCTGTACAGCACTTTGAGATATCTGCTGATGTAAGAAGGGCTATATAAATACATTTGATTTGATTTGAACAAGATGTCTCTCTCTCTAAAGTGTGAAGTCAGCTGTGATTCCTCCCTCCCTCACCCCCTTCTCTCCATGGTCCAGCCTCTCTGTCTCTCAGAGTCAGAGTCAGTATGAGCAGTCAGTCAGCGTGCATCCCAGAGGATGTGTGTTTGTTGACAGAGCTTAGAGAGATCACAGACTGACTGGCTGGTTGGAGTCTTTCTGCTGACTCATTTAATACAGTCTCCCCGTCTCTGTAACAGCAACACAGATGCACCGTTCACACCGCTAGAAATACTATTAACTTACTTCTAAAAACCTTTTTACCCAAAGTTTGCTAAGAGTCGGTAGCAAGCTGATTAGTTGGCTGTTAAAACCAGTAAAGGGTGCTCTGCCATTACTTTGGCTTCCCTCCAGGTCGAAGGAGAGGGATGGAGGGAGAGGGATAGTGTTAAAGGAAAGGAAGGGTAGACAGAGTGTTTCATTCCAGGATCAAAGCAGCCAGTCTGGTCTCTGGTCATCAGTAGTTCAGTATGCCAGAGAAGTAGAGAACATTTAGTCTGAACCAGCTACACTTATCTCGCCTTTTAAGGGGGAAAAAATAACTAAATATACCTGACAAAATATTTAGACTGTAGTGTTTGTGCATACAATGCGATTTTTCGGCAAACAAATTAACAGACTTTCAGAATGCTTATAGAGAGGGGCACTCAACATGTACTGCACTTACACAAAGGACTGATGATTGGTTTAAAGAAATTGAAACAAAGATGATTGTGGGAACTGTCCTGTTAGATTTTAGTGCAGCCTTAGATTCTATTGATCATAACACACATGTTTTTTTTCAACAACAGGTTATGGCTTTTCAACCTCTGCCATATTGTGGACTCATAGCTATCTATCTAATATAACACAGAGGGTTTTCTTTAATGGAGGCTTCTCTAATGTCAAACATGTAAAATGTGGTGTACTGCAGGGTAGCTCTACTGGTCCTCTACTCTTTTCTGTTTTAACCAATGACCTGCCACTGGCAATCAACAAAGCATGTGTGTCTATGTATGCTGATGATTCAAGCCGATATGCATCAGCAACCACAGCTAGTGAAATAACTGCAACCCTAAACAGAGAGTTGTAGTCAGTTTTAGAATAGGTGCCTAGTAATAAACTAGTTCTGAACATCTCCAAAACTAAGAGCATTGTATTTGGTACAAGTTGTAGACCTCAGCTAAATTTGATAATGTATAATGTGGCTGTTGAGCAAGTTGAGGACACTAAAATTACTTGGTGTTACCTTGGATTGGAAACTGTCATAGTTAAAACATATTGATTCAATGGTTGTGAAGAGTATCTGTAAAAAAAGAGATGCTCTGCTTTTTTGACACAACACTCAATAAGTCCTGCAGGTTCTAGTTTTATATTATCTTAATTATTGCCCAGTCATATGGGCAGGAGCTGCAAATATGGACCTAGAAAAACTATAGCTGGCCCAGAACAGAGGCAGGTCTCGTTCTTCACTGTAATCGGAGGGCTAATATTCAGTCTCTGGACAATAAAGTAGACAAGCTCAGGGCGAGGATCTCCTTCAAGAAAGACATCAGGGACTGTAACATACTCTGTTTCATGGAATCATGGCTCTCTCGGGATATACCGTCCCGTCCATCCAATAGATCCACAGACTATGAAATCGGCATCGCACTGCACACTACCCTATCCCATCTGGACAAGAGGAATATCTACAGTGCCTTCGGAAAGTATTCAAACCCCTTTTCCCACATTTAGTTAAATTACAGCCTTATTCTAAAATGGATTTAAATGTTTTTCCCCCTCATTAATCTACACACAATACCCCATGACAAAGCAAAAACAGGTTTATAGATATTTTTTATACATTTGCAAAGATTAACAAATTAAATAGCATATTTACATAAGTATTCAGACACTTTACTCAGTACTTTGATGAAGCACCTTTGGCAGCGATTACAGCCTCGAGTCTTCTTGGGTATGACGCTACAAGCTTGGCACATCTGTATTTGGGGAGTTTATCACATTCTTCTCTGCAGATCTGGCCATCTAGGCTTATCGCCTAAAACACTCAAACTTTTACAGATGCACAATCGAGAGCAACCTGTCGGGCTGTATCACCGCCTGGTATGGCAACTGCTCCACCCACAACCGCAAGGCTCTCCAGAGGGTGGTGAGGTCTGCACAACACATCACTGGTGGCAAACTACCTGCCTTCCAGGACACCTACAGCACCCGATATCACAGGAAGGCCAAAAAGATCATCAAGGACAACAACCATCCGAGCCACTGCCTGTTCACTCCACTCTCATCCAGAAGGCGAGGTCAGTACAGGTGCATCAAAGCTGGGACCGAGAGGTTGAAAAACAGCTTCTACCGCAAGGCCATCAGACTGTTAAACAGCCATCACTAACAGAGTGGTTGCGTTAACATACTGACTCAACTCTCTGGACACTAATACATTTAATAAATGTATCACTCGTCACTTTAAATAACGCCACTTTAATAACGTTTACATATCCTACATTACTCATCGCATATGTATTTACTGTTTTCTATACCTTCTACTGCATCTTGCCTATGCCACACGGCCATCGCTCATCCATATACGTATATGTACACATTCTTATTCATCCCTTTACATTTGTGTGTATAAGGTAGTTGTTGTGAATTTGTTGGATTACTTTTGAGATATTACTGCACGGTCGAACCTAGAAGCAAAAGCATTTTGCTACACTCGCATTAACATCTGCTAACCATGCGTATGTGACCAATACCATTTGATTTGAGATCTTCTCAAGCTCTGTCAGGTTGGATGGGGTGCGAGGCTGCACAGCTATTTGCAGGTCTCTCCAGAGATGTTCGATTGTGTTCAAGTCCGGGCTTTGGCTGGACCATTTAAAGACATTTAGAGACTTGTTCCGAAGCCACTCCAGCGTCGTCTTGGCTGTGTGTTTAGGGTTGTTATCCTCTTGGAAGGTGAATCTTCAACCCCAGTCTCTGGAGCAGGATTTCATCAAAGATCTCTGTACTTTGCTCTGTTCATCTTTCCCTCCAGACATGACGCTTGGCATTCAGGCCAAAGAGTTTAATCTTGGTTTCATCAGAACAGAGAATCTTGTTTCTCATGATCTGAGAGTCCTTTAGGTGCCTTTTGGCAAACTCCAAGCAGGCTGTCGTGTGTCTTTTACAGAAGAGTGGCTTCCGTCTGGCCACTCTGCCATAAAAGGCCTAGTTGGTGGAGTGCTGCATAGATGGTGGTCCTTCTGGAAGGTTCTCCCATCTTCACAGAGGAATTCTGGATCTCTGTCAGTAACCATTGGGTTCTTGGTCACCTCCCTGACCAAGGCCCTTCTCCCCCCGATTACTCAGTTTGGCCAGGTGGCCAGCTCTAGGAAGAGTCTTGGTGGTTCAAAACGTCTTCCATTTAAGAATGATGACCACAGTGTACTTGGGGACCTTCAATGCTGCAGAAGGTTTTTGGTCCCTTTCTCAGAGCTGTGCCTTGACACAATCCTTTCTCGGAGCTCTGCAGACAATTCCTTTGACCTCATAGCTAGGTTTTGAGTGTATGTACTGACATGTAGGCCACGTGACATTTTAAATTGATGTAGTTCTGTCCTTGAGCTGTTGTTGTTTATTAATGTTCAGAATTATTTAATGGTTCATGTTTTGTGTGGACCCCAGGAAAAGTATCTGCTTCTATTACAACAGCTATTAGTGATGCTAATAAAATACCAAATACCTCTACCCTTTCATCCTTTTCCCTATTCCTTCATCCTTTTCCCCATCCCTTCATCCTTTTCCCCATCCCTTCATCCTTTTCCCCATCCCTTCATCATTTTCCCTATCCCTTCATCATTTTCCCTATCCCTTCATCCTTTTCCCTATCCCTTCATCCTTTTCCCTATCCCTTCATCCTTTTCCCTATCCCTTCATCCTTATCCCTATCCCTTCATCCTTATCCCTATCCCTTCATCCTTATCCCTACATCCTTCTCCCTATGCCTATCCTTTCATCCTTCTCCCTATGCCTATCCCCCCTGTTAGAAGAGCAACTCTGATCATCCTGCTACTGTAAATCAGTCATCTTTAAGTGATACAGTATTATGATATTTCAAAAAAGAGAAACAAAGAAGAAGATATGGGGAGAGAGAGCTGAGACAGAGAGAGTATACTGTACCTACAAACCAAACAAACCACTGTTTTCCTCCGCAACATGGGCTACACACATAAGACATACAGTGAGAATTCAAAACATGAAGAACACCTTCTCTTTCCATGACAAACACTGACCAGGTGAATCCAGGTGAAAGCTATGATCCCTTATTGATGTCACTTGTTAAATCCACTTCAAATCGGTGTGAATGAAGGCGAGGAGACCGGTTTAAGAAGGATTTTTAAGCCTTGAGACAATTGTGTATGTGTGCCATTCAGCAGGTGAATAGGCAAGCCCAAAAATGTAAGTGCCTTTGAATGGGGTCTGGCCAGGCGCACCAGTTTGTGTGAAGAACTGCAACGCTGCTGGGTTTTTCACGCTCAATAGTACCCGTGTGTATCTTTTCACTCTGTCATTTAGGTTAGTATTGTAGAGTAACTAAAATGTTGTTGATCCTTCCTCAGTTCTCCTATCACAGCCATTAAACGATGTAACTGTTTTAAAGTCACCATTGGCCTCAAGGTGAAATCCCTGGGCGGTTTCCTTCCTCTCCGGCAACTGAGTTAGGAAGGACGCCTGTATCTTTGTAGTGAATGATTGTATTGATACACCATCCATAACATGTAATTAATAACTTCAATAACAAAGGGGTTGAATACTTAGTTATTTCAGCTTACATTTGTTTTTATCAATTTATAAAAATATCTAAAAACCTAATTCCACTATGAAATGGGGTATTGTGTGCAGGACAGTTACAAAAAAAATCTAAATGTAATCAATTTTAAATTCAGCCTGTAACAAATAAATGTGGAAAAATTCATGGGGTGTGAATACTTTCTGAAGGCACTGTAAATGACATGTTACAGTCACCAGACATTTTTTTTGCAATTTCACTTGGTCTTGAGAATCTTACCCCACCAGCAATAGACTTCCTCTTGCTATTTCTGAAGTTGCAGGGGCAAGGGAAAAAACCTGAACAATAGTTCCAAGAACACCCAAATACATCATTTTTAGAGATGTGACAAGAGTCCATGCAACGTATGTGACTTGTTAGGCAAATAAAATGATTTAGCTGTGCCATTACAAAGGGGTTGAATACTTATTGACTGAAGACATTTCAGCTTTTCATATATATATTTTTTTTTACAGAATTAATTTGAATAATAATAAAATAAAAAACAATTGAAAACATAATTCCACTTTGACATTTTGTGTAGGAGGGACAAAATCTCAAAGAAAATGTGGGCTGTAACAACAAAATGCGGAAAAAGTCGAGGGGTGCGAATACTTCCTGAAGACACTGTGCATTTGTCAGGAAATTGCAGAACTGTGAAACAAGTATTTATTGTTTTCCTTTCAGAGACTGTACCATCCTCCTTAAGTGATGAAAGTCATCTTTCATTCCCCCACTTAGGGTTCTGGTCAAAAGTGTACTATGAGGGAATATATAGGGTGGCATTGAGGCCATTTTCCCTCCTCTTCAACAACCTGCCATGCTAATAGCCATCCATCAACTATATGACTTAGAGAGGGAGAGCCTGGGAAACATGTCAAACCGGCGTTTATTTGACTTTGTTTATCCCCATAAGCCCCTTAAAAGGAGGAGGAAAGGAGGAGGGGTGGAAGGCTTAGGGCCTAAATTAAGTGGCTTCAATTCCTACTGCTACTGTGCTGGTGTGTGCGGGACTCACATAGGTTCCCGAAACAACGGCAGAATAGTCCAGATTATATAAATGGAAGGAAAGTTGGCAATCAGAAATGTAAGACTGAACCCCATCACCCCCTCATCCTTCTTCTACCCCCGAGCTAACCCACAACCTTCACGCCTGACACTAAACTGCTTTGATCCTGGCGAGAGGCGTATCAACAACAAAGAGAGCCAAGTGATGGAAGATGCTTAAGTAGACTAAACGAGAACTTACTGGGATCCAAATAAACAGATCCATCAACCCCTGCCCATGTGCCCCTTGGCCTAGAGTTCATCCAGTGTGTGGTGGTGTGTGTGTGTATGCATATACGTAACATAATCCTGTCAAGCGGAATCACATACCAGCCTTGTAACAGTTAACGGAAATCAAAATAAACAACATTTGGTGCCATCAATAGTCTGGGCCGATGTCTTATCTGTCCTGGATGCATAGTTTGGTGTTACTCCCCATCCCTCAAACCTGAGATACGAGTCTGGCCCGACACACTAAACCACGCTCGGACTAAACACTTACTGACTCACGCATACCAACTACGCATTGGTAGATTTATATGCACACAGTCTCCTTACTGGACGATTTATATGCACGCCATCTACTTATTGGTAGATTTACAACGCGCATTACAACCTCAGTCACACAAATACAGAGTGCCTTGTGTGTGTGTGTGTGGGCATAGATCTCTTTGGTAGGGTGAAATACTGGCTGCACCTAGCCCATTACTCCTCCAGTGTGTGTGTTTATGAGCGAGAGCGCCGTTCAGTCAGTCCCTCAGATTTATTCTTCTGTATTCCCCATTACTATTGTTGTGTTAGTGAGTGAGTATGCAGTGTATGTGTGTGCTCTGTGTGTGTGTGTGTGTGTGTGTGTGTGTGTGTGTAGGAGTAATACCTATTGGGGGATTCTCAATTCTTCGCCCGATTCCTTGTGTTCTCTGTCCTCAAAACATCAGAGGGAAATGAAAAGAGCATTTACGGGGACGATCTAACGTGTGTATTCTGTGTGCACGTGTGTGTGTGTAGCGCATTTTGGAATTCAGTACATGGATTAAAGCTGCAGGGTCTGGTCTTTCACTTAGCTCTGTCTGGTCTAGGAGTCACAGCTACTTTCCTATTTCACAATAAACTCAATTTCAGATAACAGACGCTGGGCAAACACCTACTGCTGATGCCACTGTGTGAGTGTGAGAGAGTTAGGTATTGGGAGGATGAGGTGCGTTTCCTCGGCTAAGCACACTCCCGCATCCCCCTCAGAAGTCAAGAGAGTGTGTCTGTGTGTGTCTGCCTGTGTCTGTCTGTCTGTCTGCCTGTGTGTGTGTCTGCCTGTGTGTGTGTGCCTGCCTGTGTGTGTGTGCCTGTGTGTGTGTGTCTGCCTGTCTGTCTGAGTGTCTGCCTGTCTGTCTGCGTGTCTGCCTGTCTGTCTGCGTGTCTGCCTGTCTGTCTGCGTGTCTGCCTGTCTGTCTGCCTGTCTGTCTGCCTGTCTGTTTGCGTGTCTGCCTGTCTGTCTGCGTGTCTGCCTGTCTGTCTGCGTGTCTGCCTGTCTCTCTGCGTGTCTGCCTGTCTGTCTGCGTGTCTGCCTGTCTGTCTGCGTGTCTGCCTGTCTGTCTGCGTGTCTGCCTGTCTGTCTGCGTGTCTGCCTGTCTGCCTGTCTGCCTGTCTGCCTGTCTGTCTGCGTGTCTGCCTGTCTGTCGGCGTGTCTGCCTGTCTGTCGGCGTGTCTGCCTGTCTGTCTGTGTGTGTGTCTGCCTGTCTGTCTGCCTGTGTGTCTGCCTGTCTGCCTGTGTGTCTGCCCGTCTGCCTGTGTGTCTGCCTGTCTGCCTGTGTGTCTGCCTGTCTGCCTGTGTGTCTGCCTGTCTGCCTGTGTGTCTGCCTGTCTGCCTGTGTGTCTGCCTGTCTGCCTGTCTGTCTGCGTGTCTGCCTGTCTGTCTGCGTGTCTGCCTGTCTATCTGTGTGTGTGCCTGTCTGCCTGCCTGTGTGTCTGCCTGTCTGCCTGTGTGTCTGCCTGTCTGCCTGTGTGTCTGCCTGTCTGCCTGTGTGTCTGCGTGTCTGCCTGTCTATCTGCGTGTCTGACTGTCTATCTGTGTGTGTGCCTGTGTGTCTGTGTGTCTGCCCGTCTGCCTGTGTGTCTGCCTGTCTGCGTGTCTGCCTGTCTGTCTGCGTGTCTGCCTGTCTATCTGTGTGTGTGCCTGTCTGCCTGCCTGTGTGTCTGCCTGTCTGCCTGTGTGTCTGCCTGTCTGCCTGTGTGTCTGCCTGTCTGCCTGTGTGTCTGCCTATCTGCCTGTGTGTCTGCGTGTCTGCATGTCTGTCTGCGTGTCTGCCTGTCTATCTGCGTGTCTGCCTGTCTATCTGTGTGTGTGCCTGTGTGTCTGTCTGTCTGCCTGTGTGTCTGTCTGTCTGCCTGCCTGCGTCTGTCTGTCTGCCTGCCTGCGTCTGTCTGTCTGCCTGCGTGTCTGTCTGTCTGCCTGCGTGTCTGTCTGTCTGCCTGCGTGTCTGTCTGCGTGTCTGTCTGCGTGTGTGTGTGCCTGTGTGTGTGTGTGTCTGCCTGTGTGTGTGTGTGTCTGCCTGTGTGTGTGTGTGTGTGCCTGTGTGTGTGTGTGTCTGCCTGTGTGTGTGTGTGTGTCTGCCTGTGTGTGTGTGTGTGTCTGCCTGTGTGTGTGTGTGTGTGTGTCTGTCTACCTGCCTGCGTGTGCGTCTGTCTGCCTCTGTCTTTGTGTGTGCGCGTCTGTCTGTGTGTGTGCGCGTCTGTCTGTGTGTGTGCGCGTCTGTCTGTGTGTGTGCGCGTCTGTCTGTGTGTGTGCGCGTCTGTCTGTGTGTGTGCGTCTGTGTGTGTGCGTCTGTATGTCTGCGTCTGTCTGTCTGCGTGTGTGTGTGTGCGCCCGTCTGTCTGTCTGTGTGCGCCCGTCTGTCTGTCTGTCTGTCTGTGTGTCTCTGTCTGTCTGCGCGTGTGTGTGTGCGCCCGTCTGTCTGTCTGTGTGCGCCCGTCTGTCTGTCTGTATGTCTGCGTCTGTCTGTCTGCGTGTGTGTGTGTGTGCGCCCGTCTGTCTGTCTGTGTGCGCCCGTCTGTCTGTCTGTATGTCTGCGTCTGTCTGTCTGCGTGTGTGTGTGTGTGTGCGCCCGTCTGTCTGTCTGTGTGCGCCCGTCTGTCTGTCTGTGTGCGCCTGTCTGTCTGTCTGTGTGCGTCTCTCTGTCTGCGTGCGTCTGTCTGTCTGTCTGTCTGCGTGCGTCTGTCTGTCTGTCTGCGTGCGTCTGTCTGTCTGCGTGCGTCTGTCTGTCTGTCTGCGTGCGTCTGTCTGCGTGCGTCTGCGTGCGTGCGTCTGCGTGCGTGCGTGCGTCTGTCTGTCTGTCTGCGCGCGTCTGTGCCTGCGTCTGCCTGCCTGCGTCTGCCTGCCTGCCTGCGTCTGCCTGCCTGCCTGCGTCTGCCTGCCTGCCTGCGTCTGCCTGCCTGCCTGCGTCTGCCTGCCTGCCTGCGTCTGCCTGCCTGCCTGCCTGCGTCTGCCTGCCTGCCTGCCTGCGTCTGCCTGCCTGCCTGCGTCTGCCTGCCTGCCTGCGTCTGCCTGCCTGCGTCTGCCTGCCTGCCTGCGTCTGCCTGCCTGCCTGCGTCTGCTTGCCTGCCTGCGTCTGCCTGCCTGCCTGCGTCTGCCTGCCTGCCTGCGTCTGCCTGCCTGCCTGCGTCTGCCTGAGGCAGGGGAACAGACAGGTATGGGAGGGTTACACACAAAGAACAGAACATTATAAACACAGGATGACTTCGAAATGTAATCAAGTCAAGCAAGGTCTATATAATTATGGGATATTCCAAATCAAAATGCTATTGTCATGGGAACCTAAGTGGCACTCAGTAGAACGCAATCATCTCAGAACTTTGGTGGCAACATGGATGATAATTATCATAAAGCTGTATACATCTCTGGCTTTGGAACGAACGAGCACACACACACACGTTCCATGGTAAGCCCGGTAGAAGATAGAAGGGACATGCTTTGTGGACTAGACAAGCAACACAGTGACATTTGAAAGGATTTGACTGACAGACCGATTTCATGTGTTCCCAACAATTACCTAACAGAATGGACGTGCTTTTCTCTTTCTTCAATCTCTGTCTGTTCTCCCTTCATCTCTCCTTTATCTCTCTTTTACTCTCTTTGTATTGCTGCTGTCGAGCGTCTTTCTTTCTTTCGCTTCTCTCCATTCTCTCCCTTTCATTGCTTTACTCTTACACCCCCTACTCTTTCTCTTAGTCTCTCCCTTCTGTCAGTCCCCCCCCCATCTCTTCTCTCTCTCTCTCCCTCCCTCTCCGCTGGCAGCGGTGATTGCTGCTTCCTATTCAGACTCAAAGCTAGCATTTTTTCATGCCACAATAAATGTAAATTGCGTTCATTCCAATTCCCTGCTAATGTTCCCACTTTTGTTCTGTTTGGGAGCCTAACAAACCAACTGGAAGGAGCACTACATTGCCTCAGAGACGTACGTACGCGCGCGCGCGCGTGTGTGTGTGTGTGTGTCATCAGCTTTCACCAAGTATTTCTGTCACTTTACACAAGGATTTCTATAGAGTTCTTAGTGATTGGAAAATAACAAGTCATACAAGGAATGATAAGGAAACGTGGAACTTTAGGAATTGCATAACGATCTTAACCAGGAGGGGATTGAATGTCTCTCGTCTAGGCACCAGTCTTTCTAGCTAACACTCCATGTCATTGCCAAAGAGGCTGGCCTTTCGGGAATCGCAACGTTCAATATGCAGCTGGATTTACAGCACAGTTGCTCATTGGTTGTTGGAAAAAACACAAATATTTTCCATGTGGCGCCTCTAAAATAGAATTAGAATTATAACAAAGTCAAAAAATTATGTTTAGCTGTTAGCTAGGCAAGTTATTGCATTTTGAGGCTTAAGATCAAAGCAGAGAGGTTTTGTGGTTGGAATTGCAGTATGCACTTAGTTTGAGAATTTAGACATGAGCAATAAACTTTTGACAGACTGGCTTTGTCAGGACAAACAAGGATACCAATGTGTTCTGTGACGGAATTTTTTGGGGGGATAATTGTTGTGATTGGAGGATAGCTGTGAGGGTTATCGAATCAGGATCAACTCCTCTGTTCTCCACATGAGGTCATTAATAATTGAATGTTCATATTTGAAGGTGGCAGAAAGGCCAGTCTCTATTGCAATGACAAGGAGTGGCAAGAAGTAGAATGTTAGCTAAAGAGACTGGCACTCAGGCTAGAATGTCTCTGCTGTCACCAAGAAGCTTGATCTTGACATCTAGCCTCTTAGCCTGAAAGTTTGCAAACGAGATGCAAAGCTGGAGCCCTGCACTGGATATCATTTATTTGACACATCTTACATTTCTTATAATTAGCACACACCCCCAACCAGAAAAAAAGTATATACTCATATATATATATATATATATATATATATATATATATATACAGTTGAAGTCAGAAGTTTACATACACTTAAGTTGGAGTCATTAAAACTCATTTTTCAACCACTCCACAAATTTCTTGTTAACAAACTATAGTTTTGGCAAGTCGGTCAGGACATCTACTTTGTGCATGACACAAGTCAATTTTCCAACAATTGTTTACAGACAGATTATTTCACTTCTAATTCACTGTATCACAATTCCAGTGGGTCAGAAGTTTACATACAAAGTTGACTGTGCCTTTGAATTACTTGGAAAATTCCAGAAAATGATGTCATGGCTTTAGAAGCTTCTGATACGCTAATTGACATCATTTGAATCAATTGGAGGTGTACATGCGGATGTATTTCAAGGCCTACCTTCAAACTCAAAGCTTCCTTGTTTGACATCATGGGACATAACCTATCGACAAAATCGGAAAGGCCGCTCAGCAAGGAAGAAGCCACTGCTCCAAAACCGCCATAAAAAAAGCCAGACAACAGTTTGCAGTTTGGAGCAAAGATCGTACTTATATACACTGCTCAAAAAAATAAAGGGAACACTAAAATAACACATCCTAGATCTGAATGAATGAAATATTCTTATTAAAATACTTTTTTCTTTACATACTTGAATGTGCTGACAACAAAACCACACAAAAATTATCAATGGAAATCAAATTTATCAACCCATGGAGGTCTGGATTTGGAGTCACACTCAAAATGAAAGTGGAAAACCACACTACACGCTGATCCAACTTTGATGTAATGTCCTTAAAACAAGTCAAAATGAGTCTCAGTAGTGTGTGTGGCCTCCACGTGCCTGTATGACCTCCCTACAACACCTAGGCATGCTCCTGATGAGGTGGCGGATGGTTTCCTGAGGGATCTCCTCCCAGACCTGGACTAAAGCATCCGCCAACTCCTGGACAGTCTGTGGTGCAACGTGTGGTCTCACAAGGGGTCTGAGGATCTCATCTCGGTACCTAATGGCAGTCAGGCTACCTCTGGCGAGCACATGGAGGGATGTGCGGCCCCCCAAAGAAATGCCACCCCACACCATGACTGACCCACCGCCAAACCGGTCATGTTGGAGGATATTGCAGGCAGCAGAACGTTCTCCACAGTGTCTCCAGACTCTGTCACGTCTGTCACATGTGCTCAGTGTGAACCTGCTTTCATCTGTGAAGAGCACAGAGCGCCAGTGGCGAATTTGCCAATCTTGGTGTTCTCTGGCAAATGCCAAACGTCCTGCACGGTGTTGGGCTGTAAGCACAACCCCCACCTGTGGACGTCGGGCTCTCATACCACCCTCATGGAGTCTGTTTCTGACCGTTTGAGCAGACACATGCACATTTGTGGCCTGCTGGAGGTAATTTTGCAGGGCTCTGGCAGTGCTCCTCCTGCTCCTCCTTGCACAAAGGCGGAGGTAGCGGTCCTGCTGCTGGGTTGTTGCCCTCCTACGGCCTCCTCCACGTCTCCTGATGTACTGGCCTGTCTCCTGGTAGCGCCTCCATGCTCTGGACACTAAGCTGACAGACACAGCAAACCTTCTTGCCACAGCTCGCATTGATGTGCCATCCTGGATGAGCTGCACTACCTGAGTCACTTGTGTGGGTTGTAGACTCCGTCTCATGCTACCACTAGAGTGAAAGCACCGACAGCATTCAAAAGTGACCAAAACATCAGCCAGGAAGCATAGGAACTGAAAAGTGGTCTGTGGTCACCACCCACACACACACCCACACACACACACACACCCCCCCACACACACACACCCCCCCCCCCCCCCCCCCCCCCACCCCACACACACCCCCCCCCCCCCCCCCCCACCCCCCCCCCCCCCCCCCCCACCCCCCCCCCCCACACACACACACACACACACACACACACACACACACCCCCCCACACACACACACCCCCCCCCCCACCCCCCCCCCCCCACACACACACACACACACACACACACACACACACACACACACACACACACACACACACACACACACACACACACACACACACACACACACACACACACACACAAAATAAAGAAGGCCAGATGTATTGCTTCTTTAATCAGTACAACAGCCGTGCTAACATAATTGCAAAAGCGTTTTCTAATGATCAATTAGCCTTTTAAAATGATACAACTTGGAATAGCTAACACAGCGTGCCATTGGAACACAGGAGTGATGGTTGCTGATAATGGGCCCCTGTACAGCTATGTAGATATTCCATTAAAAATCAGTTTCCAGCTACAATGGTCATTTACAACATTAACAATTTCTACACTGTATTTATGATCAATTTGATGTTATTGGGGTGGGGGGCGCTAGAGAGCGTGCTTTGCTTGAGCTCCACTCAATTCTGAAACAAATTCATATTTATCTTAACATCTCACAACCTATAACTTCAAATGTTGTCTGGCAATATGACAAATGTAAAAGGCACCAAAAAAAGGGGGAGCTAAACAAGATCATTTGAATGAAATACACAAGGAACCAATTTCAACATGGCCGGCCCATGAGGAGTTAGCTGAAGATGCTAACGATAGCTCCCAAGAGTTCCCCACCGAACCTACTCAGTGACCTACTGGTTGCTATCAACTCACTAAGCAAGAAGGTGGACACAAGGTTGGCTGAAATCTCAAAGAGTATTGGGACTTTGACTGAAACTGTGAAGGCAGCTAAGGGCAGGGTGCATGAGGTTGAGCAGACGACAGACGTGGCCAGGCTACAGGACAAAGAGAAAGTGCACAACATTAAAAAATGACAACAAAACCCTGAAAGCCCATTGGCTTAACCTGCTCGAGTTGCATTCAAGACGCCAGAACATCCGAATATGTGGGATCCAGGAGGACACTGAGAAAGGGAAACCCACTGAATTCGTCTCGGAGCTGATACGGGCATTGCTGGGGAGTGAACACTTCAAAACCTGTACATAGCTCATCTGTAAATAGCCCATACAATCTACCTCATCCCCATTCTGTATTTATTTATCTTGCTCCTTTGCACCCCGGTATCTCTACTTGCACATTCATCTTTTGCACATTCTACCATTCCAGTGTTTAATTGCTATATTGTAATTACTCTGCCACCATGGCCTATTTATTGCCTTACCTCTCTTATCGTCTTATGGATCCCTTCACACGCCAATCCCTTTAGCGGGATTGATTTCACAACATCCAGTGAAATGGCAGCGCGCCAAATTCAAACTACAGGAATATCAATATTCAACATTCACAAAAATATATGTGTAATACATCAAAATAAAGCTTAACTTCTTGTTAATCCAGCCGCGGTGTCAGATTTCAAAAAGGCAAAAAGACAGCGCCCCGCATACAAACAAATAATTTTTCAAACAGGCAGGTGCGACACAAAAGTCAGAAATAGCCATATAATAAATGCCTTACCTTATCTGCTTTTTGCAATCTCAAATGTCTCATTGACACAATGAATGGTTGTTTGGTTCGATAAATTCCTTCTTTATATTCCCAAAATGTCTATTTATTTGGCGCGTTTGATTCAGAAATACACCGGTTCCAACTCGCCCAACATGACTACAAAGTATCTAATAAGTTACCTGTAAACTTGGTCCAAACATTTCAAACAACGTTCCTAATCCAACCTCCGGTATCCTAAAATGTAAATAATCAAATTTAAGACGGAATAAACTGTTCCCAATACCAGATAAAAACAACGTGAATCTCGTTCCAGTTCACACGCACTAAAACAGTAGAGACCACCTGGAGTAACACTTACAAAGAACAGCCCTACTTCTTAATTTCTCAATAGAAAAACGAACAATCTCTAAAGACTGTTGACATCTAGTTGAAGCCATAGAAACTGCTACCAGGTTCCTCATAAATAGGGCTTCCCATAGAAACCATTGGAAAACACAATGACCTCAAAAATGTTTTTCCCTGGATGGATTGTGCTCGGGGTTTCACCTGCCAAATCAGTTCTGTTATAATCACAGACATTATTCTAACGGCTTTAGAAACTTCAGAGTGTTTTCTATCCAAATCTACTAATTATATGCATATCCTAGCTTCTGGGCCTGAGTAGCAGGCAGTTTACTTTGGGCAGGCTTTTCATCCGGACGTGAAAATACTGCTCCCTATCCCAGAGAGGTTATCCTACCTAATTTGCACATGCTGCATATAGATTTTTCTACTGTATTATTGATTGTATGATTGTTTATTCCATGTGTAACTCTGTGTCGTTGTATGTGTCGAACTACTTTGCTTCATCTTCGCCAGGTCGCAGTTGCAAATGAGAACTTGTTCTCAACTAGCCTAACCTGGTTAAATACAGGTGAAATAAATAAATACAAATTCTAGCCAGATCTTACTTTGGAGGTGAGGAACCAACGGAAAGAGTATGATGAGTTACGCAAGAAACACAGGGCGGCCAACATCATATTTGGATTCCTCTTCCCAGCCCGGTTTAAGGTGACAGTCGAGGGATCAACACGTACGCTTGACAACCCAAAAGAGGCCAATCTGTTCTTGTCAAGCAAGCTCCCTGGCTGAGGATAAATACAGGCCAGGAATGTGTTTGAATTTCCTGCCTATGTCTTTTCGATTAGAAGATCAGACATTGGGACTTATATGGGTGAGATGTTATGGCATAGATCACATTGTTTAGCCTATCATGTTTTAGCACCACTCCCCCCCCCCCTAACGTGAGATTTAAGTGTTATTTAATATTTGTTTATATGCGGAGCATCTATAGATGAGTTAGGGTGTCTAGACATACAGCTTCAACGAAGGCTTCGTTTGGGGAGGTCAACGAGTGCTTCGTTTGGGTAAGTCACTCAGTAATGGGACGGGAGGGGGGATGGGGTCTGTGTTTTATGTTTAATACAGGTGGCATGACAAGGTCCTGCATGGCGGGATGTTTTTCTTTTGGGTTTTGTATGCCAGCAACAACTTGCTCTTAAGTAAGAAATGCCACATAGTGACCGAGCACAGAGTAGACCTGGTGGAATAAAGATAGTCAGCTGGAACTGTAATGGCTTAGGGCATGTGGTGAAACGAGCTAAGGTTTTTTCTCATCTAAATCACTGGGTGCTGACATAGTGCTTCTTCAAGAAACTCATATTAAATGCTTGGCTCAGGCCAAGCTACGAGTCAACTGGATCGGTCAGATATACCAGTCTAATTTTGATGCAAAAGCGAGAGGGGTAGCAATCCTGATAAGGAAAACCATTCCTTTTGTTTACTCATCCTTGATTTCAGATCCTAGTGGTCGGTATATTATTGTGGTCAATTTATATGGACCCAACTTCGATGATCCATTATTCTTTCAAAGGGTATTTAAGGCAATACCAAATATCTCGGATACAAGTGTTATTGTTGGACGTGACTTTAACTGTACGTTAGATCCTCTTTTAGATAAACAGCTATCAAGGTCACTTCAACAATCAAATGCCAGCGTCTGTCTAAATACATTTATGACAAACCTTAACATTGTTGATATTTGGAGATGGACGCACCCAACAGATAGGGATTATTCTTTATTTTCGTCAGTTCATAAATCATATTCCAGAATTGACTATTTTTTGTTGGACTCCAAACTAATTTCAGCAACTGCATCAGTTACCCATCACCCTATTCTAATTAAGTACCACTCTCCTCTGTCCATTGTGTTGAAACTCGACAATAAGTCTACAGGTCGGCGACCGTGGCGCTTAGACGCATGCCTGTTGAAAGATGAGACTTTTTGTCAGTATTTGAAGGAGCAGATTGCCTTTTTCCTCTGCGCTAACGACACGGCGGATGTTGACGACTCCACCCTTTGGGAATGATTAGAGTTTACATTATTTATTATACATCAGATAGGATGAAACGCGCCAATACAAGACCGAGAGAAATTGAAAGAGAGTTAGGGGAACAAGAGAACGTTTTTAGGACAAATTCCTCGATTGCAGTCCTTGAGAAGATCACCAAGTTGAAATATGAATACAATACCATCCTTTCGAAACGGATGGGCTCTTTACTTACTAGAACGTAACAAAGTTATTTTGAACTGGGTGACAAACCACAAATTATTAGCAAGACAGCTAAGGCATGTACAGGCATCTAGAGCTATTCACAAAATAAAAGATAAGGGTAAAATAGTAACAGATCCGCAGGAAATTAATAAATGCTTTGCGTGGTTTTATTCAGAGCTATACCAATCAAAATGCGATGCTACTGATCCACAAACTATGGAACACTTTCTCACTGAATGTGAACTTACTTCCTAAACTAGACAGGGGGGCAGCTTCTGCACTCGATGCAGGGATAACTTTAGAGGAAATTAACACAGCGATAGTACAATTTCCAAACAGCAAGGCCCCTGGGCCCGATGGATAGGTAATAGAACTCTATAAGAAGTACTGCGCCAGTCTAGCTCAACTTATGTTGCGAATGTTTAAACATTCCAAAGAAAATGCCAAACTCCAGCAAACACTGTATGAGGCTACAATAGCACTGATCTTGAAAAGAGATAGAGGTTCCATGGAGATGTCGTCTTATCGCCCAGTGTCATTACTTCCCATAGAAAATAAGGTGTTGACAAAGATATTGGCAAACCGATTGAAAAAATATATTTCCGACATCATACACCTGACCAGACAGGTTTTATCCCGGGCCGACATATATACTACAATTTGAGACGCCTTTTCAACGTAATGTATCATGATCATAAAGTTGAGGCAGTGGTAATAGCTCTTGACGCAGAGAAGGCATTTGATCAGATTGAGTGGAAGTTTTTCATATCTGTTCAGGATCATTTCGGATTTGGAAAGCCTGTTCAAGGGCTGCCGACAGGGGTGCCCTATTTCGCCTGTTCAAGGGCTGCCGACAGGGGTGCCCTATTTCGCCTGCTCTCTTCGCTATAGCCATGGAACCCCTTGCTACTCTCATTCGTGCATGTGCCAATATAGCTCCGGTTAAAATAAAAGACATGCAGCACAAAATGTCCCTATATGCAGACGGTGTTCTTTTGTTTTTTTCCAAGCTTAAAACTTCTATTCCCCCTTTACTTAACTTGAAAAATATATTCGGCTCCTGCTCTGGCTACAAGATGAACTGGCAGCAAAGCAAATTGATGCCAATATCACGGCCTGTGGATATGCAATTTCTGCAATCTACCCCATTTAGAACAGTGATGGACAAGTTCACAAGCCTTGGAATTGTTGTGACAAGAGAACTTGATCAGCTATTGAAAGCGAATAGGAACATGAACAATTATCAGCTTAAACAAAATATAGATTTTTGGAAAACTCTGCCTCTCCTTGGTTGGTCGTATAAACGCTATTAAAATGGTTGTCCTACCCAGGTTTCTTTACCTCTTCCAATGTCTACCCAATTTCATACCACAAAGCTATTTTAAGAAACTGGATTCAATAGTAATTAAATTTTTATGGGATAACAAGGCAGCCAGAATTTCAAATAAGCATTTGTGCAAGTACAAGAGAGGGGGGCTTTGGCCTTCCTCACTATAAACTCTATTATTGGGCAGCTAATCTGAACAGTGTGTCTTTCTGGAGGGAAAGTTTACCTGGGATGCGACAGAATGATATGCCTTCATGGCTTTTGATTGAGCAGGCCTCCTGTCAACGTTCCTCACTCCCTGCACTTGGTAATAGTCCAGCATATGTGAAAAAAGCCACTTATGACTCTAATCCAGTCATTTGTCATACGCTTAGGATCTGGAAACAGATGAGGTATTTTCTTAACATACCCACTGTTTACATAGACAGCCCAATTTGCTTGAATCATGCTATCCACCCTGCATTGGATGATATGGTGTTTTCACAGTGGAAGGAGAAGGGGCTCACAACAATTGGTAACTTATACATTGATGGTCAGTTAGCTTCATTTAAAATATTACAGGGTAAATTTAACATGCCAACAACACATTTTTTCAGATACCTCCAAATCAGGAATTTCTTAAGGACACATTTCCCACAGTATGGCATTAAGCCAAATAATCCTACGTAATTAGATAGCCTGATCCTTGTCAAACCCCATTCAAAAGGGTCGGTCTCTAGACTGTATGATGTGCTACAGGCCCATATAGAGGTATCCACAGACACTATTAAAAGGGCTTGGGAACAAGAACTTGGTTCAGAAAGCTCAGATGAGGACTGGGTAGAGGCTTTCAGGAATATAAACCACCGTTCAGGGAATGCCAGACAAAACTTTGTACAGTTTAAGGTGATACACAGGTTACATTACTCAAAAGTGAAACTGCATAACATATTCCGGACACCTTACCACTGTGTGAGAGGTGCAATCAGGATGAGGGGACATTGACCCACTTATTCTGGACATGTCCTAAGTTACATGCTTACTGGGCTCTCATTTTTCCCATTACTTATCTAAAGCCTTCAATAGAGTTATAGCCCCAGACCCATTGATCGCTCTGTTTGGTACAGTTGATGGGAATAACCAGGAAGGGAAGGCTGTCTCTCTTTGTACTCTATTAGCGAAAAGGCTCATATTGCAATTTTGGAAATTGGAGACTGTACCTACCTTTGGAATGTGGTTACGGGATTTAGGGAATGTAATACATATGGAAACGATTCGATACAATACCTCCAATAGAAGTCCAATGTTTTACAAAATATGTCAGCCGATACTGGATAAATGGTCTAGTCCCGCTACATAACTGGGTTGACGATCTGCTGCTACTCTGTGCTGTACTCCACTCAATATTTATTTTTGACTTAACAACACTGGCTATATGCTGGCTATATGCTGTCTTCTTATACATGTACCACCTAATAGGATTTAGTTTTATTTTGTGTATGGGTGAGTTAAGTTTTGTCTTCTAAATTGGCCAGTACATTCAACAGTACAATGAATGTCAATGTTGCTGTCTTTTTTTATTTTTTAAAATAATAAACATATAATAAAAAAAGAAATGTTGATGTTATTTTAAATGGACAAAGTTTGTTTTCTTTCAAAAACAAACTTTTGAACGGTCGTGTGTGTGTGTATGCGCATATATATATATATATATATATTTATTAACGGTATTGAAAATCTACCGTCTGTATTTTGAAATACCCTGGTATACGGTATAAACATATATCGCCCAAGCCTAAATGCATTGCATTGGAACTCACTTTTACAGATGAGGAAAGACAGCCAATCAGACAGAGTTGGGTACATGAGCCAGGGCCATAGGGAGAGATCAAATCGAGAGAGTCTGTCCTTATGACTGCTGGGCCTGTCCAGTCTCACGATCTGCTCTTGCCCATTTCTTCCTCTCTTTTTTTCCTCCCTCTTTCATTTATCCACCCTCAATCTCCACTTCTCTCCTACCTCTCCTATTATCGATCCTCCCTTTCTCTCTGCCCCTTTCTCCCTGCCTCTGTAATTATGCGCCCCACTCAGCCCTGGTAGAAAAGCCACAGCACTGAACCCAGGCTTATTACTGAGACACACACACACATTTAGTGGCTATAACAGAGCTCTTATCTATTCCCTCTCCGTTAGGAAGGATCAATTGAAGTACTGAATAACTACTATGTCCTAACGTTCAACATGTTGCGCTTTCAGATGGGATCTGACGTTAAATGCACAACTATACACTCCAGCTAGGTATGCTGACCTCTCTTCCCTCATCCTTCCCTTCCCCTCTTCATCATGACTCTCCTCTCCCCAAATTCTCTATTCTTACCTCCTCTCCCCTTCCATTTCCATCCCTTCCCATCTCTCTCCTCCCTTGGGGCGGCAGGTAGCCTAGTGGTTAGAGCGTTGGGCCAGTGACTGAAAGGTTGCGAGAACAAATCCCCGCGCTGGCAAGATAAAAATCTGTCATTCTGCCCCTGAACAAGGCTGTTCCTAGGCTGTCATTGTAAATCTGAATTTGTTCTTAACTGACTTGCCTAGTTAAATAAAGGTGAAATATATATATTTTTTATTCTCTCCTCTCTCCAGAGTGTACAGTGCGCTACACCAGGGGTTCTCAAAGTAGGTCAAAGGAAGGTACTGCCAGATCAAAATATGATATATATATGCAAAGCTGTCATCAAGGCCAAGGCTAAATATATTTTGATTTGTTTAACACTTTTTTGGTTACTACATGATTCCATATGTGTTGTTTCATAGTTTTGATGTCTACACTGTTATTCTACAATGTAGAAAATAGTTTTTTTTTTAAATAACTTGAATGAGTAAGTGTGTCAAATGTTGATTGGTACTGTAATATTACATTTCATATGTTTATGAGTATTACTAACATATTAACCACATGTTGGCCAAGGTATCTGTGGAATAAGTTTAGAGGGTGTAATTTAATACAATGTGATATTATTCATCTAGAATGTATGTTCTTAAACTTGGGCAACATGGGTCTGGGAGGCTCACATGGATATTGGTATCTACAGTAACGTTTCTCCAACAGTCATCCATTTTACAACGCAATACTTCTTCTTATGCACTGTAATGTAAGCTTTAAAACTGTAAAGTTATCTCTGCCTCGTGGCAAAACGTGTAGAATTGCAGGATATTAGCTTTAAAGCTGCAAGAGACCCGACAAGAAGTTGCCCCAATCCCTCCTGCTTAATTAGGCAAGTTTTGCACATTTGTTGATGTCTTGAGTGAGGGAAGTGCTGTAAATTAAGAGGACTCAATGTATTTTGAAAGATGAGACGCTGCAGGTTATAATAAATACAGCTTTGATGTCATACAAGCCAAACCCCTGTGAGTCCAAACGTGTCACATTTCCATATCGTAAAACGCGTGTCAACGTTTAGGATCACCATGTTTGATGTGGAGTTACAAGATGACATGGCGTCATACCCCGGGTTGCTCTGTACAGAATGAGCCAACGGTTGTCTATTGTGGAGCGCGCACCTGAATGCACGCACGACTCTTTTCTATGCACGCCAACATTACGATCGGTTTCTCCGAATTGCCCTATGAAAGACTAACACTACGATTGTATTTTATAAGTTTGCTCGTCATGTCAACCATCTTTAAAAAGATGCCAACATATACCAACTTTCCCCATGCCTCTCTGTCAACATATAAGGATTAGCAGATTCATTTGCTAATGTAAAAAGGCTTTTCAGTAAAATAATAGAACATTGTTGGCTAAATATTTTGCTGATACGGTATTGAAAAGCTAAACAAAGTTGATGCTAAAACCAACTGTGACCCAAAGCTAACAAACACCCTCTTAAATGTATTAATTTAAAGACAACAGGCACATTTGCAGATTGATGTGAACAGCATGAATTCATCAGTATGGTAATGAGAGCACCAGACAGACAGGACAGAGAGACAGACGGGATAGAGAGAGGTGAGAGATAGAATGACCTCTAACTGTATTTGAAACAACACTCTAGTCAACTGCCACTCAAACTCCTCCTACCCACACAAATCATCACTGATCTTTAACTATGACAACACAGACAGTGGTAGTGTTCCTGCCCCATTTAGAATGTAGACAACTTAACCAGAGGCGGTTTGGCCATCTGACAATTCTGGCAAATGCCAGACGGGCTGGACAATTGTTTTGTTGGGTGGGCTTGTCGCAATTTGCACACACAAAATGTTATTTTTTTTTACATAAATATAAAACATTGAAAAAGGTGACGTGGCCAGAGGCACATGGGCATGTTAAGATATGACTTTTTTTTTTGCCCAATTTCTTTGTTATACTAATCTTTAATGAGCCTTTGGCTGATCAGAGGACAATGGCAGGCCCTCCCTACCAAGATGGGCCGGCCCGGTATTCTGAGCTCACACAAAAACGTGGCATCAGCAGACACCTGCTCCGACGCTGTCGTCAGTTAGACAGCCACGGTCATGGATCGTAAAAAACGGAAAGAGTGCCTATAAAGGTAGAGCACATTCTACATTGTCACCTCACTCAAAACGTCCTATTTTTTGGGTGGCTAAAACCATGATTTAGTCTAACAGTAAAGTGCATTATCCTCATGATTCCTGTAATGAAAGTGTCTGCCCTGCCCTGTGCCCTTGCTGGGGCCTGCTGCTGTGATGAGCGAGCCACTCTCTCGCCCCCCCTCCATCCATCCTATCGAGGGAAAAATTGTCTAATCGTATAACATTTAAAAATGCAATTGAGGGAAAAACAAAGCTTTGGAAACGTCGCCCCTTCATTCCTGTCGAAGTATAATTTTTTTCTCAACACTCAATATTCAGCTCAAGAGCAACTATTTTACAACCAACATATTTCATATAGCTTTGAGATATGGAGGTCTATAGGTCTCATGGGTAGTAGCCTACAACTCCAACTTTTTTTTTTTTAGGTCTTTACATTTACTGTTGGATGAATACATGGACACTAGAAGTGAGTATTATGCTCAGAGTTAGCGATCTAGTTAATGTGCTTTGAGTTTTCACTTCCTCAGCTGTTGAACCCCAAATTAACTTGCCTCTGATACTAGTTAGTGCACATAAAGATGTACGCAATTCATGTCTTTTCAAAATAAAAAAGCTGGAGTCCTATTTTGACAGTAAAATATAGCAACTATATAATCTAATTGACAACCCAAAACTCATGACAATCACTGGATTAGGTTGCACATCAAAATATTGTGAATTGTGTATTCCAGCTTGGACGTGTTAGATAAAACAACTTAATTCTTGAATACCTCAGTAGTGTCTTTATTATACTTATAAATTACTTCATAAGATTATTATTTGGTGTCGCCATATGTAAAAGTAAGTGGCACCAGTGACAACAGGGGAACATGTTAGTCTGTAGCCCTGTAATAGTAATTAACACAAGGTGTTGATTCAAGGGAAATATCTGAGTTGAGTTGGCGGCACAAGCAGTAATGTGCCTAAGGCTTGTTTTGAAACTGTAAAAAGTAATGCCGTTTTCAGACAGTAGGCCCTGTAATGTGCATACTGAAAAACCACCATCAAATGGTCTCTTCCTCCCCTCTCCCCCTCCCTTTCACAGGGCCTATTATCGTGTGGCTCCAATGCAATGTCCTTATCGCCTCTTTCTTATGCTAATGAGCCGGCGGCTCCCTTTCTGCCCGTGTCAGAGCTGTATGTTGCCAACCTGACTTTATAATTACACTTAATTACACCAGAGCAGACTACTGACAAACATCCCCTTGTAGTCTGACTGGAAGAGGGGATGGAGGGTGTGTGTGAGAGAGCAAGCGAGCGAGTCAAAACAGAACACAATGTGGTGTCATAAATGTGCTCTCCTTGGAGGTTGTGATTGTACATGTTGGGTATCTGCTGGGGAAAGAGCTTCTAGTTTGTTGTGTTCTGATAAACAGTATTATAGCAAATAGCTTTGCTATCATAATTATTATGCATGTACTATTCTGGCAGTACATACTAGTGTGTTACCCGTCCCTGTGTTGCATAACAGTCCCCATCACTCCACAGATGGCACTCTACCACCCATAGACACACTCCTGCTTGGTCCCGGTCCCACACATATGCATGCATGAACGCACACAGAAACACATACACAAAAAAATGCGTATGCGTTTACCTCTGTGTGTATGGTGTGAACTGTGTGAGTACCTCAGAGTGTGACGAGTGTGTATGCCAGCATGTGCGTGTGTACAGAGCTTCGGACTGTGTGTGTGTCTACACCACCTCGTGTGTGTGTGTCTGTGTGGGCACGAGTGAGAATGGGTACCTCAGAGTGTGTGACGGGGGTGTTGCCGATGCCAGCATTGACAGAGGTCCAGGAGCGTGCAGTGAGGACACAGGCGAAGAGGGGGTAGAGGTCCCCCGCGCCCAGGCGTCGGCTGTACCTCTCGATCCCATTCAGGTCCCCCTTAATCAGGGACTGCCACAGACGACAATAGCTTAGCCGGAAGTCTGGCAGCAGGATCTGGAGGGAAAAGAAAGTACAGGGGCTTAAAAATGCACCAGTAGTCCAGTTCTCACTGAGTCTATCTAAAACAGTGAGACTTAAAATTCAACTCTAAAAACAGTACCTGTGAAATTAAAAGTATTCATGACTGAGTGTGTGTCTGTGTACGCGCGAGCGAGCAAGAGAGTGAAAGATAAGACAATCATTCTGATGCATTAAGGCGGCTATTACTCTATTCGTGTGTGTGTGTGTGAGTGTGTGTATATATATAAGTGATAATGTGTGAGTATGTGTGTGTATGTGCATGTGTGTACAAGCGCACGACAAGAGCGTCCTGATGCATTAACCAAGCTCTCCTCCTCGCTGTATTTACAGAGTAAAAAGCTCAGCCAATCCCCATCAAAGGAACACTTGCTCATTAGCATACCAATGAAGCACAGCAGCACTTTGAGACTACCACATGATTAACACACAAACAAACAAACAAACACACACACACACCATTAACATGAAAGCAGCGTGTAACATGGAAAAATTGCCCCCAATAGAAATAACACACAAGCTGAGAATTAACATTCTGTCCAAAGCCAGGCTCAGATCTCAACTCATTACTGCTAAATTGGTTCCATTATGGTCAAAGGAAGGAAGAGAGGAGGAGAGTGGGTTCTCTCTCTTTCTATTTCACTCTCACGCTCTCTTTCTTGTTCATCCTTTCATAAGCCAGCATCAGAGGAGCATATTCATCACCAAATGATCTTCATGATTGCACTTACAACCACTACATCTACCATCCTGGGCTGACAGAGGCCCAGGGATTTGTATGCATGGCGCACCTGTGTGTGTGTGTGTGACTGTCAAACATGCTGCTGGATTTGTCTGATGGTGAAGCACATCTTTGCAGTTTATTGAAAAGCTTTCAGTCTGCTCTAGCGTGAATGTATGTCAGTGCCGGTTGGTGCCGTTTAAGATGAGGGAGGATGTTATTTTTATTTTTTTGTGAGCGCGGCCTTATTTCTATTACAACATATAGGATGACTGTCATTCATATTCCATTCATCCAGCTCAATGTCGAAAGGTTTAGGCTACTTACTACATGATACTCAAATTTTCCCCATAACCATCATGAAGTTGCTACAACCGGTCGATAGACAAATGTGCGTAATCAAGGTGTGAGACAGTGACACATTCAATGCCGCCTTGCACACTCTTGCCAGCACCTAGCTGATCTAGTGTGTAATCTTTAGTACAACAGTTGCAAACAAGAGATTCTATTGGACAAATTCAGGTACATTCATCCCCGTTTGCTTCCGTTTAAGAAACGTTTTTCAACAGAATCAGCGGAATGAATACATCCCTATCCCGAAAACACAATTCACTCATGGCAGCCACATAAAAATTATAACTTTATTCATTACATAATTCCTTCTCGCATCTACGCCCTCTCATCCTCTCACCTTTTCCTTTCGTACTACATTGCACAAGATAACAGCTGTCTGACCAGGTCGAAAAAACCTTTCCAAGCCAAACCTCCATTGCATAACCGCTAACTGCTACACACAGCCTACATCATTGTTACCATATTAGCTAACGTTATAGTCAGCATAGCTACTAGGGCCCTGGTGGCAATAAATGAATCAAACCAAAAGCTTACCTAGACTTGGAAGACTTCCAATGTTAGCCAACGTGCAATCATTGGAAAATAAAACCGAGGACCTATGATCAAGATTATCCTACCAACGGGACATTAAAACAGATGAATATGTTACGGGATTTTATTTATTTTACCTTTATTTAACCAGGTAGGCCAGTTGAAAAAAAGTTATCATTTACAACTGTGACCTTGCCAAAATAAAGCAAAGCAGTGCGACAAAACACAGTATTACACATGACATAAACAAATGTACAGTCAATAATACAATAGAACAATCTGTATACAGTATGTGCAAATGAAGCAAGGAGGTAAGGCATTGAGGAGAATACCACCTCAGTCATCGGCTTCATCAATAAGTGTATTGACGACTTCGTCCCCAGTGACCGTACGTACATATCCCAACCAGAAGCCATGGATTACAGGCAACATCCGAAATCGAGCTAAAGGCTAGAGCTGCCGCTTTCAAGGTGCGGGACACTAATCCGGAAGCTGAAAAGAAATCCCGCTATGCCCTCAGACGAACCATCAAACATGCAAAGCGTCAATACAGGATTAAGATTAAATCCTACTACACTGGCTCTGATGCTCATCAGCTGTGGCAGGGCTTGAAAACTATTACGGACTAGAAATAGAAACCCAGATGCGAGCTGCCAAGCGACGCACGCCTACCAGATGAGCTTAATGCCCTTTATGCTCGCTTCAAGGCAAGCAACACTGAAGCATGTATGAGAGCACCAGCTGTTCTGGACGACTGTGTGATGACGCTCTTGGTAACTGATGTGAGCAAGACCTTTAAAATAGGTCAACATTCACAAAGCAGCGTGTGTACTCAAAGCATGTGCGGACCAACTGGCAAGTGTCTTCACTGACATTTTCAACCTCTCCCTGACGGAGTCTGTAATACCAACATGTTGCAAGCATACCACCATAGTCCCGGTGCCCAAGGAAGCGAAGGTAACCTGCCTAAATGATTACCGCCCCGTAGCACTCACGTCTGTAGCCATGAAGTGCTTTGAAAGGCCGGTCATGGCTCACATCAACAGCATCCTCCCAGATACCCTAGACCCACTGCAATTTGCATACCACCTAAACAACACATCTGTCAACAACACATCTGTTGGGGTGTGTACTTAGTCACCTCCTGTACTCCCTGTTCACCCACAACTGTGTGGCCAAACACGACTCCAACATCATCATTAAGTTTGCTGACAACGCAACAGTGCATACAAGAATGAGACGGCCTATAGGGAGGTCAGAGACCTGGAAGTTTGGTGCCAGGACAACAACCTCTCCCTCAATGGGAGCAAGACAAAGGAGCAGATTGTGGACTACAGGAAAAGGTGGGCCAAACAGGCCCCAATTCTCATCGATGGGGCTGTAGTGGAGCAGGTTGAGAGCTTCAAGTTCCTTGGTGTCCACATCACCAACGTAGTATCATAGTCCAAACAAACCAAGACAGTCGTTAAGAGTGCACAACAACACCTTTTCCCCCTCAGGAGACTGAAATGATTTGGCATGGGTCCCCAGATCCTCAAAAAGATCTACAGCTGCACCATCAAGAGCTTCCTGATGGCTACTATTCGGCATCGGACTGAAAGATGCTACAGAGGGTAGTGCGCACGGCCCAGTACATCACTGGGGCCAAGCTTCCTGCCATCCAGGACCTTTATACTTGGCGGTGTCAGAGGAAAGCCCAAAACAATGTCAGAGACTCCAGTCACCCACGTCATAGACTGTTTTCTCTGCTACCGTATGGCAAGCGGTAACGGAGCGTCAAGTCTAGGACCAAAAGGCTCCTTAATAGCTTCTACCCCCAAGTCATAAGACTCCTGAACAATTAATAAAATGGCAACTGGACTATTTACATTGACAACCGCCCCCAAATTACTTACAAATTACTTCGACTACCATGTACATTGACTCGGTACCGGTACCCCCTGCATATAGCCTTGTTATTGTAATTTTATTGTGTTACTTTTTTATTATATTTAACTTTAGTTTATTTGGTAAGTATTTTCTTAACTCCTTCTTGAATTGCACTGTTGGTTAAGGGCTTGTAAGTATGCATTTCACAGTAAGGTCTACACATGTTGTATTTGGCACATGTGACAAAGTTTGATTTGTTAGCCATAGCCAACTAGCTAACATAATATCCCTGTTTAAGTAGGCTAAAATAGCTAGCTCCATTCGCTCTCCTCCATTTTTGAAGAATTTCATTTGTTCAAAACTGTGTAACTACTCACC
Organism: Oncorhynchus clarkii lewisi; assembly: GCF_045791955.1. Taxonomy (NCBI): domain Eukaryota; kingdom Metazoa; phylum Chordata; class Actinopteri; order Salmoniformes; family Salmonidae; genus Oncorhynchus; species Oncorhynchus clarkii. Next base: position 24,319,849 of record NC_092165.1, on the reverse strand, counting down.
ACATTTTATGCACTGCAGTGCTAGATAGCTGTAGCTTATGCTTTCAGTGCTAGATTAATTCTCTGATCCTTTGATTGGGTGGACAACATGTCAGTTCATCCTGCAAGAGCTCTGACTGGTTAGAGGACGTCCTCCAGAAGTTGTCATAATTACTGTGCAAGTCTATGGAAGGGGGTGAGAACAATGAGCCTCCTAGGTTTTACATCGACTTCAATGTACCCAGAGAACGGAAAATATCTGTCCTCTGGCTATACCATGGTGCTGTCCCAGAGAGTATTGTTGAGACTACTGTACACCATTGTAAAACAGTGCGTTTTGATGAATGATTTGGTGACGTGAATATAATTAGTATAGTTTTATCTAAGAAGGATAACTTTTGTTTCACTACTTTAATTTTTATGAAATTCACTGAGGATGATCCTCCCCTTCCTCCTCTGATGAGCCTCCACTGGTCAGTGTGTGTGAGAATGTTCATGACTGTGCTACTCTCTACTTGCGTGTGTATGTCTATACTGATGACCCAGGGTGTCCGGTAAAAATTAGGTGTAATGTGATTAATGCTGTTTTTCCAGGTTCCTCCATCAGCCTGGCTAGAACCTCAAATGCCTCACCTGATAGAGGGCCTGATCCTGTTACAAAATATACACCCGAACACACACATACTCACCCCCCCTCGTCTTACCTGATACAGGCCGTGGTCCAGTAAGACAATCTCAGTCTTCTTGGTGTTGGGACACCTCCTCACCAACACGTTGCCTGGGTGGGGGTCACAGTGGACGAAGCCATGCACAAATATCATCTCACTGTACATCTTCCCCAAGTTCTGAGAAATCTGGAGAGAGGGAGGGAGAGATAAGTGTGGTGCAAGAGATGATGTGCTTGTGTGTGTGCTTCCATTCTACAATACAGTATAGCTAACCTAAAATCATCAGCATGATCTAAAACACACTCACACAGACTATCTGTATATGTATGCTGGGCTGGTATAAATTGGGCATTTCACTTTATTTGTACTCAGCATCTTAACAGTTCTATAGTATACAAGGAGATAACAGAATATACAAAGCCAGACAGGTTTATAAATCCTACACAATCATTCCATTCGTTTTCGGTTCAGTTGTGATATGGATCTACACACAGCAATGCAATCTTGAAAAAGCAGGGAGGACACAGCAGCCTGCAGCAATGTCACTTTTACAATGAAGCTGCACAGTTTGTCCTTACAACCAAATACAAAGCCAAATATGCACCCACACACAGGTGTCTGTTTGAGACAATCAGTCCAGGGGGCCGCGTGTGTGTGTGTGTTTGATGCGGAGATGAATCACAGCATGTTGAGTCACTGCGTCGTGATGTGTGTGACAGTCTCACAGAAGAGAAGCAGGGCACAGTGTGTGTCAATCGAAAATCACCAGACAAAACATTCAACAAGAAAAGAAACAATCACTTCCATCTCTGACTTAGTGTGTAGTTACGTTGTCAAAAGCTTTATTATTGGAAAGAAGGCGGATGAGAGGGTGTTTGTGTGTGTGTGTGTGTGTGTGTTAAACATGAAAAAGTACACAATTTCAAAAGCCTTCACCCACTTTACCCAGCCATAGGAACCCCATGAAGTGGTCCTCGTCTTTGGGCTGGGCTAAGTCGACTAATGTCAAAACCCCCACAAGGCCTCACGCAGCCTGGGCATTTCCTGACCAGTTTTCGTTTGTGTGTATTGTGAATAATGACACATCTTTAGGATGCAGCTCGTACGGAGTGCATTACCATCACCCTCACGCAGACATCTGTGTTCTCTCTCTCCCTTTCCTAGCCACTGTGCATTGCTTGCTCTTCGACGTTTCAGGCTGGGTATCTGTATAGCACTTTGTGACAACTGCTGTTGTAAAATGGGCTTTAGAAAATAAATGGGCTTGATTGATTTGATGGGAACAACGGCAGACATTGGCATTTGACACCTGCAACCCTGCTGTTGCCAGCTCACTTCGACAGATTTCTCCCATCAGACCCTGGATTCTAACTGCTAGGCTATCTGCTGCACCTACCAGAATTTTGACTTCGATACCAAGTTAAATATCACGATACTTCGTGTTGTTTTTCTATTACAAAAGTGTGATTTGAGAGTGAAAACCTGAAAAAAAAAACACCATCTGAAATTAAGCCCACAACAATGCTTATACACTGAGTGTATGCAACATCTGCTCGTTCCATGACAGAGACTGATCAGGTGAATCCAGGTGAAAGCTATCATCCCTTATTGATGTCACTCGTTAAATCCACTTCAAATCAGCGTAGATGAAGGAGACAGGTTAGAGAAGGATTTTTAAGCCTTGAAACAATTGAGATATGGATTTTGTATGTGCGCCATTCAGAGGGTGAATGGACAAGACAAAAGATGTAGTACCTTTGAACGGGCCATGGTAGTAGGTGCCAGGCGCACAGGTTTGTGTCAAGAACTGCAAAGCTGCTGAGTTTTTCACACTCAATAGTTTCACCGTGTGTATCAAGAATTGTTCACCACCCAAAGGACATCCAGTCTACTTGACAACTGTGGGAAGCATTGGAGTCAACATTGGCCAGCGTCCACGTGGAACACTTTTGACACCTTGTCGAGTCCATGCCCAATTCCTGGTACTCCCTCTACATATGGTGGCAGACGGCAGGGAGAGGTGAGGGGACTGGTTATTGAGGGGAGTGGTTATTGAGGGGAGATATCTTGCAGCCCGCTGGCTCCACCCCCAAGACTACTGTACACCTTCATTGTAAAACAGTGCGTTTTGATGAATGATTTGGTGACGTGAATATAATTAGTATAGTTTAATCTAAGAAGGATAACTTTTGTTTCACTACTTTAATTTTATGAAATTCACTGATGATGGTCCTCCCCTTCCTGCCCCAACAAGGTGAGCCTGTGTATCATTAAGCCAGGGAGCACTGGCGGATAAGAGGAAGCGGCCTGCAAAAAGGGGCAGAGAATGGAGAGAAAAACTTGATTTATGAAGAGTGGGAGAAGAGAGAACAATATCTGTGAGATTATCCTTTGTGACCTGGATTGTCGGATTGGCTGTTTTAGGATTACCCCTGGAGAACGGAACGGACAACGAGAACGGCTTGTGGACTGAAGTAATTGGTGTACAAAAATCCCTAATAAACTTCTCATTTGCATCATTTGTGCTACTGGTGCATGTTTTGTTACTGAACTTGGTGACGTGGAAACCCCACACCCTTGAACCTGCTACAATATGTTATTGTTATTCACTGTGTATTTATTCCTTGTGTCACTTTCTTTAACTCTGCATGGATGAAAAAGGAGTAGGCATTTCGCTGTCAGTCGACACCTGTTGTTTACAAAGCATGTGACAAAAAACATTTGATACCACATCAGGAGACCACTTTCAAGGTCTGGCAAAAATCTAAACGAATGCCCACTGGTTTTTGGGAACGCCTTTCCATTAGTTGATTTCCAAATGTGTGACACATTTGATAGAAGAACTGAACAAATTGTAATAACGGACCGTTTGTCATGTTATCGTATCAAAAAAGCACAAACGTTTTGGTACACATGCCCCTACTCATTAAAGAAAGAGGGGGAGGGAGAGAGGAGAGGCAGCAGCATCTACAAATATTTGTAATTGATTAAAGGGCATGTCCATGGAGCACAAAATGAGTTTCCAGAGCAGTGCCAAGAGTCCCCTCTGTTCACCTTACTCGCCCTCTCTCCCTCTCTGTAAAATACTTATTTTCCCATCATGCCAGAGTGGGAGAGAGAGAATATGAGGTGTCTGTGAGCTGACAAGTGTCGTGTCATTGGGCAGAATACGAAAGAGAGATAAGGGCATCCCTGTCAGCACAGTGTTATCCCTGCTCCTCTCAGCTTCAGGGACTGTGTGTGTTTGTGGACTTAAGGTTAGGGAAAGGGGGAATACCTAGTCAGCTGTACAACTGAATGCCTTCAACTGAAATGTGTCTTCCGCATTTAAACCAACCCCTCTGAATCAGAGAGGTGCGGAGGGGCTGCCTTAATCGACATCCATGTCTTCGACGCCCGGGGAACAGTGGGTTAAGGATTAGGTTCAAAATCAGATTTTAAGAAACAAAATTGTAGAAACACGCAGCGTTTATGACTGTGGCTGTGGTAACTAACGTCAGTGACGACCCTACTTTGTCAACTGATAGTGGCATTTTGAATTGGTTAGCCTAGGTTATTACCCCTCTAAACATAGACCGGTTCCACAATGAAAATATGCAAAAATATTTATTTGATCAGAATCATTAAGCTTAGGCCTGCTCACCAAACAGATGTCCTGGCCATACAGTGCATTCGGAAAGTATTCAGACCCCTTGACTTTTTCCAAATGTATTTACGTTACAGCCTTATTCTAAAATTGATTGAGGAGCAAAAAAATAATAAAACGATTTACACACAATACCCCATAATGACAAAGCAAAAACAGGGTTAGAAACGTTTGCAAAAAAAACCCATCATATCATATCACATTTTGAAAAGTATTCAGACCATTATTTAGAAATTTGTTGAAGAACCTTTGACAGCGATCTCAGCAGATCCTCTCAAGCTCTGTCAGGTTTGATCGGAGCCTCACTGCACAGCTATTTTCCGGTCTCTCCAGAGATGTTCGATCGGGTTCAAGTCTGGCCTCTGGCCAGGCCACTAAATAAACATTACAGACTTGTCCCAAAGTGGCTTCCGTCTGGCCATTCTAACATAAAGGCCTGATCGGTAGAGTGCTGCTCCACAGAGGAACATAGGAGCTCTGTCAGAGTGACCAAGGCCCTTCTCCCCCGATTGCTCAGTTTGGCTGGGTGGCTCTTGGTGGTTCCAAACTTCTTCCATTTAAGAATGATGGAGGCCACTGTGTTCTTGGGGACCGTCATTACTGCAGTAATTTTTGGTACCTTTCCCCAGATCTGTGCCTCGACACAATGCTGTCTTTGAGCTCTACTGACAATTTCTGGTTTTGGCTCTGACATGCACTGTCAACTGTGGGACCTTATATAGACAGGCGTGTGCATGTTTTTCAGTATAAAATAGGTGGCTTGACTGTGATAAGGTCTTGGAAAATAAGAGTGTCTTGGGAAATAAGAGTGTCTTGTCTGCTAAATTAACAAAACAAGGCTATGCCATTGCACAGCCATAGGCTTCCACAAGCAAGTGCCACTGCTGATGTTACGACCTTTTGAAGACTGTGTTCCATGATCTAATATAATCATTAAAGTTTCAATAAATTAATCTTAAAATGGTACTTGTTTTTTAAATGAGATATACAGTGGGGCAAAAAGGTATTTAGTCAGCCACCAATTGTGCAAGTTCTCCCACTTAAAAAGATGAGAGAGGCCTGTAATGTTCATCATAGGTACACTTCAAATATGACAGACAAATGAGAAAAAAAATCTAGAAAATCACATTGTAGGATTTTTTATTAATTTATTTTCAAATTATGGTGGAAAATAAGTATTTGGTCAATAACAAAAGTTTCTCAATACTTTGTTATATACCCTTTGTTGGCAATGACAAAGGTCAAACGTTTTCTGTAAGTCTTCACAAGGTTTTCACACACTGTTGCTGGTATTTTGGCCCATTCCTCCATGCAGATCTCCTGTAGAGCAGTGATGTTTTGGGGCTGTTGCTGGGCAACACGGACTTTCAACTCCCTCCAAAGATTTTCTATGGGGTTGAGATCTAGAGACTGGCTAGGCCACTCCAGCACCTTGAAATGCTTCTTACGAAGCCACTCCTTCGTTGCCCGGGCGGTGTGTTTGGAATCATTGTCATGCTGAAAGACCCAGCCACGTTTCATCTTCAATGCCCTTGCTGATGGAAGGAGGTTTTCACTCAACATCTCACGATACATGGCCCCATTCATTCTTTCCTTTACACGGATCAGTCGTCCTGGTCCCTTTGCAGAAAAACAGCCCCAAAGCATGTTTCCACCCCCATGCTTCACAGTAGGTATGGTGTTCTTTGGATGCAACTCAGCATTCTTTGTCCTCCAAACACGGCAAGTTGAGTTCTATTTTGGTTTTATCTGACCATATGACATTATCCCAATCTTCTTCTGGATCATCCAAATGCTCTCTAGAAAACTTCAGCAAACTTCAGACGGGCCTGGACATGTACTGGCTTAAGCAGGGGACACGTCTGGCACTGCAGGATTTGAGTTACTGATGGTAGGCTTTGTTACTTTGGTCCCAGCTCTCTGCAGGTCATTCACTAGGTCCCCCCGTGTGGTTCTGGGATTTTTGCTCACCGTTCTTGTGATCATTTTGACCCCACGAGGTGAGATCTTGCGTGGAGCCCCAGATCGAGGGAGATTATCAGTGGTCTTGTATGTTTTCCATTTCCTAATAATTGCTCCCACAGTTGATTTCTTCAAACCAAGCTGCTTACCTATTGCAGATTCAGTCTTCCCAGCCTGGTGCAGGTCTACAATTTTGTTTCTGGTGTCCTTGGCCATAGTGGAGTTTGGAGTGTGACTGTTTGAGGTTGTGGACAGGTGTCTTTTATACTGATAACAAGTTCAAACAGGTGCCATTAATACAGGTAACGAGTGGGGGACAGAGGAGCCTCTTAAAGAAGAAGTTACAGGTCTGTGAGAGACAGAAATCTTGCTTGTTTGTAGGTGACCAAATACTTATTTTCCACCATAATTTGCAAATAAATTCATTAAAAAACCTACAATGTGATTTTCTGGATTTTTTTTCTCATTTTGTCTGTCATAGTTGAAGTGTACATATGATGAAAATTACAGGTCTCTCTCATCTTTTTAAGTGGGAGAACTTGCACAATTGGTGGCTGACTAAATACTTTTTTGCCCCACTGTACGTACACACACACACACACACACACACACACACACACACACACACACACACACACACACACACAGTTGAAGTCGGAAGTTTAACATTTCTTGTTAACAAACTATAGTTTTGGCAAGTCGGTTAAGACATCTACTTTGTGCATGACAAGAAATTTCTCCAACAATTGTTTACAGACAGATTATTTAACTTATAATTCACTGTATCACAATTCCAGTGGGTCAGAAGTTCACATACACTAAATTGATTGTGCCTTTAAACAGCTTGGAAAATTCCAGAAAATGTCATGGCTTTAGAAGCTTCTGATAGGCTAATTGACATCATTGGAGTCAATTGGAGGTGTACCCATGGATGTATTTCAAGGTCTACCTTCAAACTCAGTGCCTCTTTGCTTGACATCATGGGGAAATCAAAAGAAATCAGCCAAGACGTCAGAAAAAAAATTGTAGACCTCCACAAGTCTGGTTCATCCTTGGGAGCAATTTCCAAACGCCTGAAGGTACCACGCTCATCTGTACAAACAATAGTAAGCCAGTATAAACACCATGGGACCACGCAGCCGTCATACTGCATTGGAAGGAGACGTGTTCTGTCTCCTAGAGATGAACGTACTATAGTGAAAAAAGTGCAAATCAATCCCAGAACAACAGCAAAGGACCTTGTGAAGATGCTGGAGGAAACAGGTACAAAAGTATTTTTATCCACAGTAAAATTAGTCCTATATCGACATAACCTGAAAGGCCGCTCAGCAAAGAAGAAGCCACTGCTCCAAAACCGCCATGAAAAAGCCAGACTATGGTTTGCAACTGCACATGGGGACAAAGGTAGTACTTTTTGGAGAAATGTTCTCTGGTCTGATGAAACAAATATAGAACTGTTTGGCCATAATGACCATCATTATGTTTGGGGGAAAAAGTGGGATGGTTGCAAGCCGAAGAACACCATCCCAACCGTGAATCACGGGGGTGGCAGTATCATGTTGTGGGGGTGCTTTGCTGCAGGAGGGACTGGTGCACTTCACAAAATAGATGGCATCATGAGGTAGGTAAAGTATGTGGATATATTGAAGCAACATCTCCAGACATCAGTCAGGAAGTTAAAGCTTGGTCGCAAATGGGTTTTCCAAATGGACAATAACCCCAAGCATACTTCCAAAGTTGTGGCAAAATGGCTTAAGGACAACAAAGTCAAGGTATATGAGTGCCCATCACAAAGCCCTGACCTCAATCCAACATAAAATTTGTGGGCAGAACTGAAAAAGCGTGTGCGAGCAAGGAGGCCTACAAATCTGACTCAGTTACACCAGCTCTGTCAGGGGGAATGTGCCAATATTCCCAACTTATTGTGGGAAGCTTATGGAAGGCTACCTGAAATGTTTGACCCAAGTTAAACAATGTAAAGGCAATGCTACCAAATACTAATTGAGTGTATGTAAACTTCTGACTCACTGGGAATGTGATGAAAGAAATACAAGCTGAAATAAATCATTCTCTCTACTATTATTCTGACATTTCACATTCTTAAAATAAAATGGTGATCCTAACTGACCTAAAACAGGGAATTTTTACTAGGATTAAATGTCAGGAATTGTGAAAAACTGAGTTTAAATGTATTTGGCTAAGGTGTCTAAACTTCCGACTTCAACTGTATATATATCCATATGGCAATATATGAGGCAATTGAGCAATTAGGATTTGTTATCTGTAATGGTTATGATAAGTTAGGCCTTGTTGCTCACTGTTGGCATATAGATAAATGTGCAAATTTTTTCAGTGTTCTAAAAATAGCATCTGGTTTACAGATTGCAGGCCTGCCTAAGACGAGTGCAAAGCAACTGGCAAAGTACTGCTCCATTTCAGCTATTATGGGCAGCGTAGCAGAGAAGGTGCTGCTTGTATCCAAGACCTTTGAATTGTTGAACCCATTATGTAATTTGTGGATTCAAATAAAGTATTTCAAATGTGTGTGTGTCAAACACTTACACCATATTGACTAAGCAGCACGACGCAACCCCAGGTATCTCTGTTCTTTCTCAGAGGGGGATGAAAGAAAAAAAAAGAAAGGGGGATTCTTTCTCAGGGATCCCCCAGGACAGCTCTTTTTATCATTAGTCTAAAAATAGTAACATCACAGGAGAGAAAGACTGGGGGAAGGACATCAGTGGCAGCCAGTGAGTCTCTCAATCGCTCTCACACACACACACACACACACACACACACACACAGAGATACAGACTGTGGGTCATATCGCAGCAGACCCAAGAAACAGACACACACACACAGCTGTCGTCCTGCAGAGAGCTGAAACACTACAGACACAGGACATGTTCAGACACGCACTCAAACACACAGAGTTAAACAGAGGCCCCTGTGTGTACGTCTGTGCTGTACAAGACACCACGCTGCTAGGGTCCCTCTGATACACCATTCAACCTGTCTGGAGAGCCCTGCATATAATTAATCTCACACACACACACACACACAGTAGTTAATAAGGACACAGACAGCAAACAAAAGAGCTGATAAGGAATAGGCATCTACTAATGGCCATTAATTAGAACTTCATTTTTCATTGGGGAGAGAGAGGGAAGTCTCTCTCACACACACAAAGATAATCCAAATCTCATATCACAGTAGACCCAAGAAATAGACATACACGTAATGTTTTTCTATCTTCGTGGGGACCTAAATGTAACCCTATTCCTAAACCTAACCTCTAAGCTTAAAATAGCCTTTGTCATAATGGGGACGTAGGAAATTTTCCCATCGTGGACCATTTTCCTTGTTTTACTATCCTTGTGGGGAATTTGGGGGATTTTAGGTCTCCACAAGGATAGAACCAACCCACCTTTTCTCCCCCCCCCCCCCAGTAACTCAAGTGGCTGAAATATGCTAGGAGGCTAACTAAGTCAGTAGGAGGGAACCCAGAGGGAGAATTAGCAGTGTAAAATCGCAATCATGTCCTTCTTTAAGACTGACACACTGTAGCATGCTGGGGGAAATCCCATAGCAAATGTTAACACAGTCTATTAGATGCTAGTCATCAAGGCGTTTAGCATGTTTCTGGCAATACTAACGGCAAATCAATAATTGGCATGCTTGACTCAATAGTGCACCCAGGTATTTGGGTGCAGGAGTCAATAAAAACTGGTAAAGGAAAACCTGCACCCAGAAAAACTATTTACACTTTACATGTTCTTTGGCAGCAAACTGCAGTGTTTCTGATGGTGCAACGTGGATTACAAGACTCTTTAAGCTAATTAAAAGCTAAATCAAATGGTATTTTCTTGTCCTGTTTCTAAAAACAAAATTGGAAAGCGTGTCACTTAAAGCCAGCATGCCTAATACGTTACTACTTGTTGTAAGCATAATACTATTTTGGGGGGGCTTTCCTGCAATTAGCCCATACAAAAGCATTGAATAACAGATTCACTACATGGAACAACAGATAGTCCCCCCCAAAAACATCTAAAGGAAGTTTGTTCTGAAGTGTTGGTGTCTTATATCTGAGATACTGAGAAAGACCTCTAGCTCTGTCACCGCAGCTGCGGAAGCAGGACATCGGCGTATGCGGTGATTTGAGACACACAAAAAATAAATAATTAATTGACAGATTTTTAGGGGGATTTTTTATTATTATGCTAATTAGATTTCCACGGGGCGCAGACACACGACTCTAGGGGGTTATGGTAGACTTAGCGATATGACGTAGATACAGAAAGTAAATAGCATAGTGGGTCAGTTTCCGCAACAATAAGCCAGCAGCGTGAAGCCAACCCTGAGTGAACCCATGCAGATGTGTAGATACTGTGTGACCATGTGAGAGCGCAGATACTGTGTGTGTGACCGTGTGACAGCGCAGATACTGTGTGTGTGACCGTGTGAGAGCGTAGATACTGTGGTTGTAACCATGTGAGAGCGCAGGTACTGTGTGTGTGACTGTGTGAGAGACTCTGCAACTGCTTGTTGTTCTATCCTTGTATGTAGAAATGTCACATAGATATATATTTATTTTTAATTACAAAGCCTTTTCACTAAGATCTATTTTTGTGTTCATTTTTAAATGAATACTCTCGCATGTAATCGAATACTAACGTCCGTTGGAATATTCAAATAACCGTGCCCATCTCTAGTTGTAATAGTCACTTAATTTCTTTCAGCGTGTCCACTCGAAGGCTTGTGTGTACCTGTGTGTTTGTGTGTATGCGCGCAGGTTTGTGCATCAGTATGTCTGCATGCATGAGTTCCCCTATACCAAAGCTGAAGAACATACCCACATCAAGGTACGATTTTTGGAGGTGCTGGTATTAGAGGTGAACTCATGAAAAATAAAAAGGAAAACACCACACACATTCATATCCCAGGTGGGGGTGGAAGGTTCTGTATATAGGGGCAGTAATCAGTGACATCCATCCATGTATGAGGACGTCAGAAGATGACATGGAAACCGGCCTCTAGGGGCAACAATGAGTGCTGTTACCTTCAAGTAGGTTTTGATTTTGCTAAAGCGTTACGGGCGGGGATGGCGGATGGGTGTAAGCATCTGCCTCTGATTCCAAAGGTTACAAGTTCGAATAGGTCAGTTAGGATCACCACTTTATTTTAAGAATGTGAAATGTCAGAATAATAGTAGAGAGTGATTTATTTCTGCTTTTGTTTCTTTCATCACATTCCCAGTGGGTCAGAAGTTTACATACACTGAATTAGTATTTGGTAGCATTGCCTTTCAATTGTTTAACTTGGGTCAAACATTTTGGGTGGCCTTCCATAAGCTGACGGCTGTGTGGTCCCATGGTGTTTATACTTGCGTACTATTGTTTGTACAGATGAGCGTGGTACCTTCAGGCGTTTGGAAATTGCTCCCAAGGATGAACCAGACTTGTGGAGGTCTACAATTTTTTTTCTGAGGTCTTGGCTGATTTCTTTTGATTTCCCCATGATGTCAAGCAAAGAGGCACTGAGTTTGAAGGTAGGCCTTGAAATACATCCACGGGTACACCTCCAATTGACTCAAATGATTTCACTTAGCCTATCAGAAGCTTCTAAAGCGATGACATCATTTTCTGGAATTTTCCAAGCTGTCAACTTAGTGTATGTAAACTTCTGACCCACTGGAATTGTGATACAGTGAATCATAAGTGAAATAATCTGTCAATAAACCATTGTTGAATTCAGCTGTGCATGTTCAAGCCAGTGGGCGCGTTCCCGGCTGATTACATGGCTTGTGGTGTAGGTGAGGGCGTGGACATTAAGTGGATGACCCTCACTGCGCCACACTCCCTTCTTCTCATGAGGGAAGCCGTCAGGTGACAGCTGGCCGGACAGACTCATTTATTATGTCTAATAACACTCACTATCAGCTAATGGCCGGGCCCGCCGCTACTGTGGTCCCGTACAGTGTGTGTTTGCGTGCATGGAGACAAAGAGATATATACTCTTTTTATGACGTCAGATAAATCTCTATCTATCCGGATTTAAAGTAAACGCCAAAGAGCGTCTGCGTTGCCAAGGGCTGAAATAGAAGTCAGTTCTATTTCTGACGCAGGCCGCGCTGCAAGGCCTGCTTCTCCCATCTCATTGGTTTATAGAAGCAGGTACCCACGTGCTATCTCCTCATTGGTTATACCCACGTGGGTGACTGAAAGACGAACGAGGTCAGTGGGGGTAATGCACCTAATTTATGGTTGTTGCCAATCGCAATATAAAGTCAAGAGAAGAAAAAGCCTGGAAGGAGGAGAGATGACTAGAAATAATTTGGTTGACCGTTTTATGTGTGGATTAATTGGTGGAGTAGAGGACCTTGTGCATTTCAGGTAAAATAACAACTCAATGTTTATATCCCAGGACAAATTAGCTAGCAACAGAAAGCTAGCTAAATAGGACAAATTAGCTAGCAAGTGCAAGCTAGCTAGCTAAATTGCCATAAATGTTTATTGCTTTCCGACCTGTCCCCAAATTAATATAATTGGTTCAGAGTTTGTTTGATATTTGAACCTGCATGTCGTGATCGCGTTTGGTGTGGGGGTACAAAATACATTTATGCACGATGGCGCACGCGCGCAGCCGGTTTGGGTTTCGTGTAAGGCTTCCAGCTGATGGCTGCGTTCCAGGACGTTGAATATGAATAATGTTTGAATAGCTAAGACCCAGTATACATCCACAGGCAAACCACACGCAGAGCTCAGCTTTCACATATGAATCATATGTAATTGTACCTTTTGAATGGTGGTCAAGTTGACATGGGGCATTGTGATGTCATGACTAGTACTCATGCGCGCATGGCATGCAGACACATTGACACACAAACCCCTGCGACTCATCGAGACTGCGAGTCGACACGCTGAAAGAAATTAAGTGCCTCCATTGCAACTCATTGAATTACTATGGTTGCATCCCAAATGGCAGCGTATCCCCTGTATAGTGGACTACTTTTGACCACAGCCATTTGGGGCAGAGCCTATTGCTATGGGTACAGTGCTGTGACGTGGGTCATTTAGGTTTAATGGCGCTCTCTTAGAAGAATTCAGTAGCATACCTTTACGCCAACCCTCTTCTCTAGGCTGGTTATCTAACGCTGTCAAAGCACAATGACTTACCACTCCAGCAGGCATACAGTATAGACAATGTATCCACTTAACATGGTGTCAAAGCACTGGCAATGGTTTGGGTTAGCTGAGATTTCTAACATAGTGACCATGCTAACGCTAACACAGGCATAGTGTAGCACAGGTCTGTAGTGCAGGGCTAACATACCCATAGTTTAAAATAAAATACATACTGCTTAAAGTGATAGTCAATTGAGAAGACATCCCACAGTCAGAAACACAGCCATGGCCTGACACGGTTTCCTCAAAGACGGTGTAGTGTGTCTGATGAAACAATATAACAGATGCAAGTTGTAGTGCCTCCAGACACTCCTAATCTGTGTTGTCTGTAATCTCTACTCCTCTCATGGGATTACAAGTCTGGATTGTCATATTCTCTCTCCAAATCCCAGTTTATAAACACACAATCCCCAGTTTATTCCGTCTTAACATCTGCACTGTGCTTGTCATTTAGAAAGAGGAGACCATTGTTTCTATCAAATCATTACAAAGACTCTGCACGGCACTTGGTTGAAAATTGGAAAACTGCAGATGGCTACTGCCTCGCAAGCAACCCACATAAAGACAGTTTACTTTAAATCCGGATAGATAGAGATTTATCTGACGTCATAAAAATAGTGTATATTTCTTTGTCTCCATGCACGCAAACACACACTGTACGGGACCACAGTAGCGGCGGGCCCGGCCATTAGCTGATAGTGAGTGTTATTAGACATAATAAATGAGTCTGTCCGGCCAGGTGAGAATGGATAGAATTATTAACTGGCCCTGGCATCTGTGTGTGTGTGTGTGTGTGTGTGTGTGTGTGTGTGTGTGTGTGTGTGTGTGTGTGTGTGTGTGTGCGGGAAGGTGTGTGTGCGCGAGTCGCCGCCGTGTGTGTAATCAAAAGATTAATGATGGACCAAATAGACTTTTCTCTGGACTCGACCCCAACGTGCACGGCATGGATAAACAGATTTACCTTTTCATTTTTCCAACCAGAGATGATTTGGGAGACAAAAGTTTGGCGAATATATCCAAGACATATATTACGCTGTTAAGAATGCTGATGATGCAGAGTTTTGCATAATCTGTGTGTACTATGTGTATTTGTGCACACACTTCTGTTTATTGTAAAATGATCTATGCAGAGGAAAGTGAACAGATGAGCAGTTCTCTCTCCTCCTCTTGTGTAGGTTTTAATACCACTAACGGTTGGGGAAACAGTATTTTACAGAGTTAAGTGTCCTCCTCTCCATCTCACTCACTCAGCCAGGCTCTCAGAGTTGCTAGCATAATGTAGCGTAGCCTGGCTAGCCTCTGCCTGATGAACCCTCTCGACAGGGTGCTCTCTCTCATCGTCACAACTCTCTCGTTTTCCATCCCTCTTTTTCCTTCTATCGCCATCTCGCAATTGAATTGTCTAAACTTTCTCTCTCACAATGTTTCTCCCATCTAGTTCTCCTTTCTCATTATCTTGCTGTCCTCTTTTGCTACCTCTCATGGGTTCTCGCCCCAACCCTTTACCAATGGGTTCTAGATCCAACCCCTAAATCTGCACCCAGCCTCTTGCCCAGTCCCTACTCCAGACCCTACTATTCTTCTTCATATCATTGGAGAATGTGGCTGACAGCAATAGTGTTTATGTCATAGTAATAATGAGTGTGTCATCAGGCATAGAGTCACCATACACACTCATCACTCACGGTCTACACACTACGAGAGAGAGAGAGAATTAAATGGAGACATTAATCATACTGATCTTTCACACTGACGGTATCCCTGGGCCTCCTACATACACTCTGGGGCACATTAGAACACAACATAACTGGTGTGTGTGTGTGTGTGTGTGTGGGATCAGTATGATTCATGCCTGGGAGTCTGTATCTTCTTTGTATGTGTGTGTTGATGATCAGTCGAATAATATTTGTGTAATCTATGCTCTCAATCATACTCTCTCCTTCCCTATCTGGCTTTTATTGATCAAACTATAAAGAGCTGGAAGTAGATACAGTCTGATAAGTGTGAGTCAATGAGCACCACTTCAGAGTTACGGGTATCTCTCCAGATGCATGCATATATGTGCGCGCACAAACGCACACGTGTGCACACACACACACACACACGCACACACACGTGCGCACACACGCACACACACACACACGATCGCTGACAGCTGTGTGACTAACAGTATTCATAAGTGCATCAATAACAACAGTAACGTGTCTGAGTGTCTGCCAGATGGAGCACAGCATCACAGCAGGCTTGCAGGCAGGCAGAATCACTCCTCAGTCCTCACCCCTTAGGAGGGCGGGGTTCTTCTATCCATGTCGGGACCTAAAATCCCCACAAGGATAGTAAAACAAGGAAAATTCTCCCTCATTTAGGGTTAGGGTAAGTGTTAGGTTAAATAAGATTTTGAATAGAAATACATTTTTAGGTCCCCTTGATGAAAGAATAACAAAATGTGTGTGTCTGCATTCGTGTGTGTGTGCGCTTTTGCCTGCGTGTGTGTGTGCATGCCTGCACGAGTGTGTAACGGCTCCAGGGGGCCAAAGCTGGGGGCCAAAGCTGATAGAATATTACTAGTGTAACACAGACTTACACACAGAGAAATTATAGCTTGATCCATTACCGCTATGTCCGCCCATTGACTTGCCCAAACCTCTGACCTACTAGGATATGCATGCTAGATGCGCGGGTTGACTCATAACCCGGGCGGGTTCAGGGTCATGAAATATTGGGAAGTGATGTCACGGGCTGGTAGAATAAAGAGGAAGAAATACCTTAAAAAAAAATCCATAAACGTATCATTGTTGTGCGTAAGCCTATCTTTTAGGGTCTAACTGTGCACGTGCCAAATAGCCTACCCCCCTATCGCAAATACTTTTTGGAATGGGCAAGAAAAATGGCATTGTCAATCCTCTGAGAGTAAAAAAAAAAAGGTACTAAGTTCAATTGAATTCAATAAGAGAAAAGCTTTTAAACGGAGCTGAAGGGAGGGCCAGAAAAGTAGCCCCATGTTTGGGAAAGACTTGGTGAAGTAATAAAAAAAAAAGGATGATAGCAGTGCCGGCTGTGTTACGCGTGATGATGGTGAGGCGCTATACAAATTAGACCGTCACAAGATGGGGACTAGAAGAGGCCTATGGCACGTCAAGGGATCTGCGGCCTACTGTTCCTGATGGGTTAAATGGAAACGGAAATCTGGACACTGACAGAAGGTCTATAACCTCACACACAGCCTCAATATTAACTCCTGAAAAATTAAGCATTTCTTGCATCTTTAGAAAACGAGAATGCGCAGGAAGATACCGTCTTGTAAAGGTGCCACCTTCATCAGCATCCTAAAAGTTGATAGTATTTCAAACCACATAAAATTGTGACTCGTTTCAGGAAACTAGGCGCATGTCGCACGTACCTACGTCACAGGAGAGCCGTTTGAACGTTAAATAATAATAATTTATTATGCTAGCCATGTATACAAACGGGTAAGGTACCCGAGACCTGAAAATAGCTGTGCAATACAGGTGTGCCAATCTTGTAGCGTCATACCCAAGAAGACTCGAGGCTGTAATCGCTGCAAAAGGTGCTTCATCCAAGTACTGAGTAAAGTGTCTGAATACTTATGTAAATGTGATATTTAAAAACCTGATTTGTCATTATTAGAAATTGTGTGTAGATTGATGAGGGAAATAAAGAGTGTAATCCATTTTAGAATAAGGCTGTAACATAACAAAATGTGGAAAAAGTGAAGGTGTCACCATCTCTGCTCTCTCTCTCTCTCTATTCTTTCGCTCTACTGTGTCTCTCCTCCTTGCAATTTCTTACCCTGTTTTCACTCGTCTCTCCCTCTCTCTTTTCTCCCCCTTTCCCCCTCCCCCTCGCTCCCATCCTCTCTGTTGCTGTAAAGCAAGGCATGAAATTAACTGTTATGAAGAGTAATGGCTTATTTTGAGGCTGTAGGTGCAGCACTGAAATATACATCTGAAATCCTGTGTGCATATGGGTGTGTGAGTGCAAGTGTTTGTGTTTGTGTGTGTCCATGTTTCGAGGGCACATTGAGGCGTGATTGATTGGATACATAAAGAGTAAGCAAAACGTTTCATTTTAATAGAGATGTATGAAACTAATCAGCAGATCATCAGCCAAATAATCAGCATGTGTGAACTGGAATGGAGCTTTAACCCTGTCCACACACACCCGGAAAACACACCCACACACCCGGAAAACACACCCACACACCCGGAAAACACACCCACACACCCGGAAAACACACCCGGAAACACACACCCGGAAACACACACCCGGAAACACCCACAGCGGAACATGATGTTGCAATGTAATATACTGGCAGGGCTCTATGCTGACTTTTTTTTTTTACAAGGAGCACGTGTGCGCCAAATAAATTTAGGTGCACAATATTTTAGGTAGTAAAGCTTGAATCCTTAAATTTTTCTAGGCACACTGGTGCTCTCAAGTTAACATTCCAGGTCGCACAGCAAAATATTTACGCGCATCTGCGATTATAATGGTTGCACTCTAAAGCCCTGACTGGCAGCCGTGGCTTGGGTGAGCAGAGGGCAGCAGTCATGTACACGTCTCCTCTTTTCCTGTCTCTTTCTTCCTCTGTCTCTCATTCTTTCCCAGACATTTAAAAAAGACAAAGAGTGGGGAGAGGAAGAGAACGACCTAAAGAGAGACGGAAAGAAAGAGACGGAAGAAAGAGAGAGCAAGAGAGAGATGGAAAGAAATATAATTATTGTTTCCTATCAGGAAGACATCACACAGTAACAGAAAAACAATAAGAGCAGAACGGCAATCTCCCAGCCAAATACCTCAGTGATAACGCACACTTTATTATCAATCAATAAACCATTAGTGTCTCTCTGCTGATTCTGTCAAGAGCCCACACAAGCCACATCCCTGACACACACACACACACACGCACTGGTGCGTATAAGCATATGCATAACGATCAACACAAACAGACAGGGGTCAACACACACGTTAACAGATGACAAAAGTGCACGCACAAACCCTCCGAAGTGCATCCCCCCCCCCAACACACACACACACACACACACACACACACGCCTGACTGTACGGTATTTATCAAACCAGTCTCCTATGATTCCAACCACGCCTCCCCAGTATTAGCCAGCTCTCCACAGACTCCCATGGCTTTTGTGTTCCACCATTGTGCCTAGGTGTAATGATCGGTATCGCACCCCTGCCAATATGTGCTGCCCAGGCCTGAATGCAGCCGGCAGCCGAGTTAAACAGTACTCCGTCAGACACGGAGCCCCTGCCACGACAATAGGCGGCAAACGAGAATAAATGTAATCCATCTGCAGAGAACAGTCTTTTATATGAAAAAGAGATTTCTTTAATTCCCTCTTCATCTGGTGATGGGGGGGTAGAGGGTGGGAGGGAGGAAGAAAAGGATGGCGGTATAAGACGTCAGCCTAGGAAGCTTCATTTGTTCTCCCTCTCTCTGCACTGTTTCTTTCTCTGAAGTAGTTTGACAACGTTATGCATTGACGATAGTAAATAGTCAAGCCTGGCCTTTTACTGTGGGCCTCACTCACGTTCCCAAAATGAGGACGAAAATGCAGGGAAATACACAGAAGTGAGGATTAGCTCACGATATGGCTCATATTCGATATGCACCAAACAGAAGAAAACAGACAAACAGGGAGGGACTACATGGATTTGCCCAATAACAAATGCTCATTTTCGCTGTTCGTCCCCTAAAAAAATGCTGCTCCGGTGTGACTTAATGAATGCAGCCATGGTGTCGTACCTCATTGACGTTGATGCTGTGTCTCCTCATATAGTCTCTGTCGTTGACCTGGCCTCCCTCGGCAAAGTCCATGGTCAGAATCCGCCTGGTAGACAGGTCCCAGTGGATCTTAGGTACCTGAGAGAGGGAGAGGGATGGAAGAAGGGAGGATGTTTCACAATTGCATGACAACATGAACGCAACGATTAGAAGAGTTGCTATTGTTTTCCTCCACACCTCCCCAAAACACACAAACATCATATCTCTCTGCGAACATTCACTATCACACTGATCGATAGTAGCTGCTCTTAATCAATCATGCTCTCTGGACAGTTACACCAAGCCACATTCAACCGAAGCTAAAAGAAGAATAGGGAAATAGACAGTAGACAAATAGACGACAAGGAAAAATATACTGTATACTCCAGCAGAGTAACAACGTGTGTGTGTGTACCTTGAGCCAGGGGAAGTGTGCGAGCATGACCGCCACCTTCTCAGCGTTGCGTCCCTCGTTGAGAAAGTCCAGCTCTACAGGCATGTTCTTCTTAGCCTCCTCCACCAGCCACATGAAGGCAAAGTCTGGGAACAGCCAGTGGACGATGTTCAGCAGGACCTAGAGGGGGAACACGCATGTACGCACGGCACATATATATGCACAGAGACATGCACGCATGCATACACAAATACACACGGGAGACAGAGAGACAGAGAGACAGAAAGAGAGAGAGAGACAGAGAGAGAGACAAAGAGACACAGAGACAAAGAGACAGAGAGAAAACAGAGAGAGAGACAGGGAGACCGAGAGAAAGACATTATGGAGAGACCATTGATGAGGTAATATGTCAGAAGATACGTCGACAGTTATTGAACACAGACAAACAGGCTTTACCTCCATGACCACGATGTCCTTGGAGCTCTGTGTCTGGACCTTGGGGTGTTGGACCTTCACAGCCACCGTCCTACCATCATGCAACACTGCCTTGTGGACCTGGGCCAGCGACGCCGCGCCCTGGGGTTTCACGTCGAAGGAGATGAACAGATCAGAGAGCTGAGGGAGGGAGAGAGAGAGATAGTTAGAGAGGAGCAGCACCCCCGGGATGTGTGTTTTTGTGTGCATGCATCCATCTGTGTGTGTGTATGCGTGTCTGTGTGCACGTATGTTTGTGTGTGTGTTGTGTATAGTTGAGCCCCTTATCAATCAGTGAGTCAGGGCTTTTCTGCATGACTGGCCTTTTCTAATGGAGCCGCAGGAACAACAGCCACCAGGCTGTGTTACAGGCTGTATCCCTCTCCCCCCACTTCTTATGGGCAAGAAATACAATGACATCTCTCTACAATTCTGTTCCATCCGCCTCTCTCACACAAGGCTGGCCTACTGACTTCATGACTATCCCGCACTTTTTTTCTCCCTCTCTCTCCACCTGTCAATTCAACTTAAGTCAAAGGGTTTTATTGGAATGGGAAACATATGTTTAAACAATAAATAGAAGTAAAACAAACAAACAATCTGAAATGAACAGTGAATCCCGCTCTCTCTAAAATGGTGGCCCACTGAAAGTCAAGGAGGAGCCAAGGTGAGCCTCTGCCAAACTCTCTGGCCCCTCTAGGTATGTATGGAACAGGACCGTAGACAGACAGACAGACAGAGAGCAAACATGGGCACAGTTTCACCAAGCTGCACTGTCAATGACACCCAGCCCACATCACACCCAGCCTTCACTCATCGAGCCCTTCACATCAAAGACAGCACACTGGGCACTGCAGAAAAAAAACACAGCGCAATGACCCCAAACTACAGACGCATACATACAGTACATCATGCGAGCAGACACACACCACACACACACGAATACACAAACAGCACCAATACCTTGTGACATCCAGTGAGAGTTGGATGATATATTACAAGTCTAGAGGTGTGTTGGTGTTGGGCTGGCTATCTGGGATTCTGCCCTGTGTGCCAGTCATCACAGGTGTGTGTATGTGTGTGTCAGTCAGGATGGCGACAGGAGTGGACACAGCCAGCCAAACAGGCGGTGAGCGGGCATAAAACAGGCAGCGGAGCGGGCAGAGACAGACACGGGCGAGAGGCCAGGGTCTGTTTCTGCCCTGCGGTGCCAGGTGAGCTGTGCCACCTGTGCCAGATGACAGGTGGCAATGCCAGGGAAAAAAAGTGGACACTCCTGGCACGCCTGAGTCCGACGAGTCACCTTCTCCCATACAGATGGGGGAAACCCATCCATATACACGACCGTTCAAATGTCTGGAGTCACTTAGAAATCTGCTCGTTTTTGAAAGAAAAGCACATTTTGTGACCATTAACATAACCTAAAAGTGATCTGAAACAGAAACCTCACAAGTCATCAACTGGCAGCTTCATTAAATACAGTGAGGGAAAAAAGTATTTGATCCCCTGCTGATTTTGTACGTTTGCCCACTGACAGAGAAATTATCAGTCTATAATTTTAATAGTAGGTTTATTTGAACAGTGAGAGACAGAATACCAACAACAAAAATGTCTGGCTCCCACATGTCTTTCATACAGGTAACGAGCTGAGATTAAGAACACACTCTTAAAGGGAGTGCTCCTAATCTCATCTTGTTACCTGTATAAAAGACACCTGTCCACAGAAGCAATCAATCAGATTCCAAACTCTCCACCATGGCCAAGACCAAAGAGCTCACCAAGGATGTCAGGGACAAGATTGTAGACTTACACAAGGCTGGAATGGGCTATAAGACCATCACCAAGCAGCTTGGTGAGAAGGTGACAACAGTTGGTGCGATTGTTCGCAAATGGAAGAAACACAAAATAACTGTCAATCTCCCTCGGCCTGGGGCTCCATGCAAGATGGAGTTGCAATGATCATGAGAACAGTGAGGAATCAGCCCAGAACTACACGGGAGGATCTTGTCAATGATCTCAAGGCAGCTGGGACCATAGTCACCAGGAAAACCATTGGTAACACACTTCGCCGTGAAGGACTGAAATCCTGCAGCGCCCGCAAGGTTCCCCTGCTCAAGAAAGCACATATACATGCCCGTCTGAAGTTTGCCAATGAACATCTGAATGATTCAGAGGACAACTGGATGAAAGTGTTGTGGTCAGATGAGACCAAACTGGAGCTATTTGGCATCAACTTAACTCGCCGTGTTTGGAAGAGAAGAAATACTGCCTATGACCCCAAGAACACCATCCCCAACGTCAAACATGGAGGTGGAAACATTATGCTTTGGGGGTCTTTTCTGCTAAGGGGACAGGACAACTTCACCGCATTAAAGGGTCGATGGATGGGGCCATGTACCGTCAAATCTTGGGTGAGAACCTCCTTCCCTCAGCCAGGGCATCGAAAATGGTCTCAACGTCAACAGTGACTCTGGGATGTTGGCCTTCTAGGCAGATTTGCAAAGAAAAAGCCATATCTCAGACTGGCCAGTAAAAATAAAAGATTAAGGTGGGCAAAATAACCCAGACACTCGACAGATTTGAAAAAATAAAGTGTTATAGACAGACAAATCTAAGTTTGAGGTGTTTGGATCACAAAGAAGAACATTCGTGAGACGCAGAAAAAATGAAAAGATGCCGGAGAAGTGCTTGACGCCATCTGTTAAGCATGGTGGAGGCAATGTGATGGTCTGGGGGTGCTTTGGTGCTGGTAAAGTGGGAGATTTGTACAGGGTAAAAGGGATTTTGAAGTAGGTAGATTATCACTCCATTTTGCAACGCCGTGCCATACCCTGTGGACGGCGCTTAATTGGAACCAATTTCCTCCTACAACAGGACAATGACCCAAAGCACAGCTCCAAACTATGCAATAACTATTTAGGAAAGAAGCAGTCAGCTGGTATTCTGTCTATAATGGAGTGGCCAGCATGGTAACTGGATCTCAACCCTATTGAGCTATTGTGGGAGCAGCTTGACCGTAAGAAGTGCCCATCAAGCCAATCAAACTTGTGGGAGGTGCTTCAGGAAGCATGGGGTGAAATCTCTTCAGATTACCTCAACAAATTGACAACAGAATGCCGAAGGTCTGCAGGCTATAACTGCTGCAAATGGAGGATTCTTTGACGAAAGGACACAATTATAATTTCAATTAAAAATCATTATTTATAACCTTGTCAACATTTCCTACTCATGTATGTTTTCATGGAAAACAAGGACATTTCTAAGTGACCCCAACCTTTTGAAAGGTAGTTTACAATAACACACACACACACACACACACACACACACACACACACACACACACAAGACTTGAGGTCTACAATTCTTGGCCGATTTTGGCTGATTTATTTTGATTTTCCCATGATGTCAAGCAAAGAGGCACTGAGTTTGAAGGTAGGCATTGAAATACATCCACAGGTACACCTCCAGTTGATGCAAATTATGTCAATTAGCCTATCAGAAGCTTATAAAGCCATGACATTTTCTGGAATTTTCCAAGCTGTTTAAAGGCACAGTCAACTTAGTGTATGTATACTTCTGACCCACTGGAACTGTGATACAGTGAATTATAAGTGAAATAATCTGTCTGTAAACAATTGTTGGAAAAATGTATTGTGCCATGCACAAAGTAGATGTCTTGACCGACTTGCCAAAACTATAGTTTGTTAACAAGAAATTTGTGGAGTGGTTGTGTTTAAATGACTTCAAATGTACCTTCTGAGCTGCTTAACTGCAGTTGGGGAAAACCCATGACTAAACACAACCAATAGAAAGTGCGCGCGCACACACACTCCACAGGAATTTGGCACACACGTGGAAACACATGGCTAGAACAAAGGACGAGCGCACACAGTACTGCTCCAGTACATGGATAAGAGCTAGGCTATATACCACAACTATTTATCAGGCATCTGGTAGCCTAACACTCCTTCCCTCGGGTAGCCGAGCCCATAATTATATTATAAATCTATCTTCCAATAACAGTACTGATCTTTCCTCAAGTCTAGTAATGGGTATTCCCTCCTTCATTAATATCACTGATCACCAAACTGGGGGTTACCTGCTCTCCTCCTCATTTCCCTCTCTTCCCCTCTCCCTTCCTCCTCCCTCCCTCCCTTCCCTCAGCTGCAGTAGCAGTTGGATCAGTAATTAGCGAAGGGGTTGCGAAGGTTAAGCAGCGACAGTCCTCTGGGACCGGACTCATTACAGTATGCATACAGCCTGCCTGCCTGCGTGTCACATTAAATACACTCCCCACTGAGGCACTCTATTGTGCTGTAATAGCCTGTGTGATAGCCTGTTAACATAACAAGGTGTCACAGGCAATATGCTCCCCCACCACAACACAGCTATAGGCCTAATGATGGTGGGTGGGATAGTGTGGTAATGTAACAAGGTGTCACAGGCAATATGCTTCCCCACACAAAACGATTTATGGTTGGTGGTGTATTCACATGTAATATGCTCCCCCCAGGAACAACACTGTATTGTAATAGTTTATAGTATCATACTAGTAAAGGATACTTATTCAGTAAGGTGGCATATGCAATATGGTCACAACATATACAGGTGTACCATCTTAAATCACTCTGTTGTCGCAAAGAATTTCCCTGCAACTGCAAACTTGTCGTGTGTTCAAGGTTTTAAAAAGGCTTCTAAAGTTCGCAAGTGCCACTTTATGATTTCAGATGATTTCAAACGAAAACGGCATCAACCTCTACAAAAAATGTAAATGTTTAATAATCCACGTAATAATTAACATGTCCTGTTGCAGCAGGATGATTCTCCTGCTTTGAGAAACTGGTCAAATTAGGAGAAAACATCTGTATGCTGCGTGCATCACAATGACTGGGACAGTTGACACATAGGAATATGTCACGTGTCGCATTCAAATGATAAGAAACCTACAAAAATATGTAATCTATCTATAAAGACCACAGCAATGTCAATGTCTCTCTCGATTCTTTTCTCCTTTTTCCGCAGCATCCCCCACGCCTGTCTGCATAGCTGACCCGGCCTGTCCTTTTATGAAATTATCGGATAATCTGCGTGTTTTTCGCGGCTGCCCTGCGGCGGGCGGCAGACAGCAGAGCAGTTTATCTAAAATCTCAGATGACTGGGAAGGCAGATCTGCGGGGCGGCTGCGATTGGCCAGATAACGCCCGCCTGATCCCTGACCCTAACCCTCCGACCGATGGCCAATGGGAAGGCCGCCGGCGGCCATGACTGTTAGCGACGCGATATCATCTCAATCAGACCGAGAAATTAAACAATAGAGAGAAGGGAGGAGAAGGCGGATGTGAGGGAGGGTAAGAGAGAGGTAGAGAGCAGGCCTAGAGATGCATCTCTAGAGAAAGAGGCTTTGGGTCAAGACCCATAACACATACCCGAAGACCAATACAATCATTCAGCAACACAAAACACAGTAGGCCAGTCCCACACATGCCAACCACACAACCATCATGTCTTTAAAAGCACTTCACTGACTTCACACTCTGCAGTAAATGAAATGTCCATTATCTGTAGAAGCTGCTGTCCTGCTGGGTTATAAATATGGATGCCTGAAGGTGAAGAGCTGTATCTGTTTAAGGTGTCTATACGTCTGAGTGTTCCCTCTTACACCACAGGCTCTCCCCTCTCCTCCTCTTCCTTCAACAGCTTCCTCGCTCGCTCTTCTCTCTCTCTCTCTCTCTC
This sequence comes from Oncorhynchus clarkii lewisi, assembly GCF_045791955.1. Classification (NCBI taxonomy): domain Eukaryota; kingdom Metazoa; phylum Chordata; class Actinopteri; order Salmoniformes; family Salmonidae; genus Oncorhynchus; species Oncorhynchus clarkii. The sequence goes on along the minus strand of NC_092165.1, from coordinate 24,294,007 downwards.
CCCGTATCTCTCTTTGTCTCCCTCTCCCCTCTATAAGCGGCTGAATTACCCTCTGTAGGCGGATTGAACATTAACATTTTTATAGTAAAGTGTAGTTTCAATTATTATTTAAAAAAAATTCTCCCCCCTATTGGCAAAACTGTCTTTTTCCCCTTTCAGTGCCACATTACTGTGGACCTCTTTTTGAAATTGGTGATGTTATCTTAATCATTGAAATAGAACAATTCTAGTGTTCTACATGAAGCAGGCTGCTGTTGCTCTCTTCCACTGGAAATTGTTTTTGGTTTTCCGATGCTATGCATTTAAATGGACACATGGCCAAATCTAATAATTCCAAATTGGGGGGGGGGAAATAAAATAAATAAATAAAATCACTTTATTCATTCTCAAGGCTAGAGCAAGGAAAAAAATATGGAATTAGATTTTTTTAAATAAATAATAGTGTGCACTGGTGTTGCTTATTAAGAAGTCGGCCTAGCTGATAATGTGTGTCCGTTTAATTAAATTGCAGTTAGTACGGTAAACATTGTTACTCTAGTTTCAACCAATCCAATTATTCTAATAACTAGCTGTGAATGACATCATCATTCAGAGACTGAAAGACATTTCTGAGAGGAGAGAGGCTATACCGACATGACTGGTGCCCAAATTGATGACGTAATTCGCGCAGCTGAGGGTCGTGTGGAGACGAATGGATGAGTCCTTCCTAGCTAGTTAGCTGGCAACAGCATGGCACTAGTTAAAAGGTATATACATTTTTTTTATTTCAATGGGAGAGGAAGAAATAACTTGAAGTGTTGGTCACCATCTGGATATCACCGTGACATGCCAATTAGTTAGGGATCGGCATCTTTTTATATACCTTTTAACTAGCGCCATGCTGTTGCCAGCTAACTAGCTGGGAAGGACTCATCCATCACAGGTTTAAGGGAAACAACAAAATGTCGGTACATAGGTGTCTTATATCGGATGAAAGCTTAAATTCTTGTTAGTATAACTGCACTGTCCAATTAACAGTAGCTATAACTGCAAAAAAAGCCATGCTATTGTTTGAGAGCTCCTAACAAAACACTTTTTTCACAGTGATAGGTTTGATAAATTCACCTCTGAAGGTGAAATGTGTTCTTACATTCTGAAATCTTGCTCTGATTTATCGTTCCAGAGATAACATGAAGTGTCGTTTTGTTAGATAAAATCATTTTTCATATCCTAAAAAGGTCCATATAGCATGCACGATTGATTTTGTATTTCCACTTGCTCAATTTGCAAAGAAAGGAATCTGAAAATCTCACCCTAAACGTTGTTGTTTCAACCAGTCAAATCGCGTTCGTATGTATTCATCAGAGATCTTAAAACGTAACGCGACTTCACTATATCATTAGGGGTGTAGTATATCCTATAGAACACCATATTTGGTCAGAGAGCGACGCATTCATGGCACGCCGATGACACGGCGTTCTTCACTTGAACGGCTAACTTTGTCAAATAAGCATCAAATCGGGGTCAAACAAAGCTAGCTAGATAGCCAATGAGCTGGGCTTATTGGGAGTATCCGGAAACCATGTATCTGCCGTAAAATGTAGCTACTAACCTTGTACGACAGCATGCCTTTTCATTTTGGACAAAAATTATACGAATATTCAGTTATGAAAACTGGTTGTTTTGCAAATGTTGAACTTAAAATATGGCTACTAATACTGGAGAAGCTAAATCAAAGTCCAAGTATACAGATTTGACGATTTTTTTTGCAGACAAATGTAATATGAATGCAAATGTCTCCTTCACGATTTGCCCAAATGTACCTGAGTGACTTCAAGCTAAATGTCATATTTCAAGTTATCTGTCTGAAACTTTGCACACACTGCTGCCATCTTGTGGACACCATCGGAATTACAACCAGAGTGATGGCTGGAACAGGACCTTTCTGCTGCATTTCAAAGGTGGTGTTAGAGAAAAAAAAGTTGTTTTTCTTTGTATTTACTTCTACCAGATCTATTTTGTTATATTCTCCTACATTCAATTCACATTTCCACAAACTTCAAAGTTTTTCCTTTCAAATGGTACCAAGAATATGCATATCCTTGCTTCAGGTCCTGAGCTACAGTCAATTAGATTTGGGTATATCATTTAGGTGAAAATTTAAACGTTACAACAAGCCAGTGCAACGGTGTTGTATTGAGATGCTTGCCGACATGAGTTGCTTCCCACCGGGCAACAGTTGCTGTATCAAGTCGCCGGTGGTAGTTAACAAGTCCAATTTGTTCCATCCCACTTCATTTGATTTGGAGTAGGATAGGAGCCTACATGAGAAATAGCTTGTAATAGTGGTAATAACCATCGGGATGTCACTGTGATACAGCAGAACGTTAAATTACACAATTGGGAGAGTTTGCACTGCAAGCTGGCAACATGGGGCACAGTGATCCTCGCTCTCTCTTGATAAGCACTGCTGTCCAGCATTAAGGAGAAGTAGCTAGATAGTGTATCCAATATCAGGCCAGGGTGACCGCTAAAGTACAAATATTGTAAAAATGTACAATTACTTAAACGGAATGATTCTGAACACTCTTCCAAGTCCCAACTTCGGCACACAAGAATAAACTAGCTAGATGGGAATGGCTCATCAGGACGACTGATTGGCTGAACCAAATCCGTTCGTCTCCGCTCGACTCTCAGCTGCGCGACACGTGCGGCCTATAGGGAGTTAACCCAATAACGTCACCTTGAAAAGCAGAACCATTTTACTGACTGGGTTTGAAAATGAAAGTGTTTGAAAACGAGGTCAGGTCAACCTCAAATTGCACATCTCTGTCACCGTAACCTTCCCTTTCGGTTCTTCTATTTTTTTTCCCTCCCTCCTTCCTCTCTGCAGGTGGCCAGTGTAACCACAGGCCTGGGAGAAAGAATGACAGACTGTTCTGCAGCTCCAGCCTTTTTATCCGGGACCTTTCGGCTCAGAGGATAAAACGGGGACAAAAGCACTTAGCTGCCGGCCTCGCTATCTCCTGTACTGACATTATACAGTACAGGGGTCTCTCTCTCTCTTCCATCCACATCCTTCTCTTTCTCTCTCCCTCTCTCCTTCCCCCACTATCTTCATTTCCTCTCTTCTCCCTCGCTCTCATGCTGCGCCTTATCTGAAGGAAATCTTTGGACCATGGACCCTGCAGAGCACAAATCCCAGAGGGGGGTCGTGTTGACCCCTAGGCACCTGCTGAGATCAAGCCTCAGGGTTACAGCCTACCATGACACCACACACACACACACACACACACACACACACACACACACACACACACACACACACAATGCAGAAACGCATTTATGAATTCATAAGCACAAGTACACACACTGAAGGATACACAGTGCCTTCAGAGAGTATTCACACAGATTTTGTTGTTGTGTTACAAAGTGGGATTAGAATGGATTAAAAAAATGTTTTAATTTTTTTTAATCGACGATCTACACAACATCCTCATGTCAAATTTTTGATTAGAGTATTCAAATCCCTGAGTCAATACAATCACCTTTGGCAGCGATTACAGCTGTGAGTCTTGGTAAGTATCTAAGAGCTTTGCACACCTGGATTGGAAAATATTTGCCCATTATTATTTTTTTAATTCAAGCTCTCAAGTTGGTTGTTGATCATTGCTAGACAGCCAATTTCAAATATTGCCGTAGATGAAAGTCAAAACTCAGCCAGTCATTCAATTTCATCTTGGTAAGTAACTCGAGTATATATTGAAATGTTTAGGTTATTGTCCTGCTGAAAGGTGGATTTTTCTTCCAGTGTCTGTTGGAAGGCAAATTGAACCAGGTTTTCCCTCTTTGCCTGTGCTTAGCTGTATTCCTTTTCTTTCTATCCTGAAAAACTTGCAAAAGACAAGCATACCCAGAACATGATTCAGCCACCAGTATGCTTGAAAATATTAAGAGTAGCACTGAGAGATGTAATGTGTTGGATTTGCCTCAAACATAATGCTTTTTATTCAGGATTATTCTTTGACACATTTTTTGCAATATTATACTGAATCAAAATATAAATTCAAAATCTTCAAAGATTTTACTGAGTTACCGTTCATAAGTGAATCAGTGACTTTAAATAAAATTAATTAGGCCCTGATCTATGGATTTCACATGACTGGGCACTGGTGCAGCCAAGGCCTGGAAGGCCCACCCATGAGTTGCTGAGGGTGGGCACCCACTTGGCAGCCAGGCCCAGCCAATCAGAATGAGTTTTTCCACAAAAAAGGGCTTTATTACCGACAGAAATACCTCATCAGCAACTCCTTCAGACGATCCCACAGGTGAAGGTCAAAAACACATACAAATACATTAGCACCACGTTTAGACCAAAACAATTTATTTCCCCTTTATTTAACCAGGTAGGCTAGCTGAGAACAAGTTCTAATTTGCAACTGCGACTTGGCCAAGATAAAGCATAGCAGTGTGAACAGACAACACAGAGTTACACATGGAGTAAACAATTAACAAGTCAATAACACAGTAGAAAAAAAGAGAGTCTATATACATTGTGTGCAAAAGGCATGAGGTAGGCGAATAATTACAGTTTTGCAGATTAACACTGGAGTGATAAATGATCAGATGGTCATGTACAGGTAGAGATATTGGTGTGCAAAAGAGCAGAAAAGTAAATAAATAAAAACAGTATTGGGATGAGGTAGGTAAAATTGGGTGGGCTATTTACCGATAGACTATGTACAGCTGCAGCGATCGGTTAGCTGAGATAAGTCTCCAATTAATGTACAGTCCGAATACAGAAAATGCTAACACATAGTTTGTGTATGTGTGAGTGTGACCTTACTAGCCTGTGTACTAGGCTTGGGCAGTATACCGTATATACCATATACCGGGGTACTTGGAAATAGCCACGGAATGTAGCTACTTTTTTTTGTTACACTTAAGTAAATACCTGCAGTCAACTTGTATAACACTTTAGGAGATAAAGCAGTACACACACACACAGCATGCATAAACACAGGTACACAACAACGTTAAACACCTGTCACCTGGAACATTTTCTTCCTCTCTGAACACAACGACTCGATCTGATCCTGTTTTGTACTCTCTAGTAGGTCAACCCTGTCAAATTACATCCCTAAATCATCATAATGTATAGGAGAAGAACAGTTTTTTTTTTGCTTTGGTAGAGGAGAGGGATTAGAATGACTCCGAATTTGATCCAGAATCCAGATACTCTTGGATGGTATTTCTGGAGGCAGCAACATGGCGCCCAGCTCTAAGGAAGTAAGGAAGGTCTCTCTCCATCTTATGCGGGCAGGGAGAGACTACAGAGTATACGAGTGGCCAGAGCTATGATGACTGGTCAAAGACGAGTCCTATCCTACCAGCCTGCTGCTCCACTAGCCCCAGGCCATGCACACACACGCACACACACGCCAGCTGTGATCCAAAGTGACATTTGAACAGGAAAATTCTTTAGGAGCAAGCGTTTCATCTGGGCATGTTTAAACAGGCAAATTAACTTCGATCTCTGCCCTCCAGGCTATGGACCCATTACATGTTTTCTCTGGCTCTCCCTCCATCCTGGACATAAGTTTTTTTTATAAGTACACATTTTTCCTAGGATTGCGGTTTGAATTTTCGTTTGTAGAGGAGGTTCCACATTAAAACAGATTGTGTTCATATCACACACGTTACATTAATTGAATATACATCTATAAAACCTTTTAATGCTTTTAACGCTGCAAATAAACCCGGATATGTAGACTACTTAATATGAGTTATTTTGGGAGTGCAGGTCTGGCTACTATATGTGGGTGAAGGACAGGTTTGGGCCAGAGGAGAGGCTGGGTCAGCGTCCCAAATGGCACCCTATTCCCCATGGGCCCTGGTAAAAAAAAAAGTGCACTAAAATAGGGAACAGCCTGCCATTTGGGACTCATCCCGAAATGATTGTTCCAGCTTTAACAGGGGCCTGTGAGTAGCTCTTTAGTGGGTCTGCTGATAGTACATCTATCAGACAGAGAGCTCTCAGGGAAACGTATTACTAAAGCTATACACCTACCTGCCGGGGGGACAACAGGAGCAGAAAATGATGTTTCCATTCCATGCCCTGGGATTGGACACGTTTGGAATATCACACACACACAACAATTTTGGCACTTGGCACACATAAAGGAATACATTAGCACGGTGTTGTGACATGATGTACAGTCCGAATACAGGAAATGCCAACACAGTTTGTGTATGTGTGCATGTGACGTTACTAGTCTGTGTACCACATATACAGGGGGACTTGGAAATAGCCACAGAATGGTTTTCCAATACAGTCAAACTGTTTTTTCTTCTTCTATAAGTAAATACCTGCAGTCAACATGTGCAATACGTTAGGAGATAACGTATTTCACTGGTCACCTTTTTCAATATGAAGCTTAGCGGTAGTCCTCAGTCACGTTGTTTAGTTTACAACGACGAGAGAACGGAGCCTTGTGAGTCACTCACTCGCTGTTGTGCAGCATGCACCAGGTGATCTAGTAACCGTATGGAATTAACAACTAAATGTTTGCCAGCTAGACATCTTATAACTATCATGTTAACTGTCTGAAATGTGCCAAATGCTCTGCAGTTGTTCATTTGGTTTGCTAGCTCAGTAGCTAGCTAGCTAATTGGTAGGCTTCTCTCAAAATCAATCTTCCCTTGTAACAGCAGAAAATCCCCTACTGGATTAAGAGACATGCTGTATAAAATCCTTTGAGGCTCACTTGGTAGAGCAAGTGAGCCAGGTTTGAGGGTGCCATTTGCTATGGGATTTTTCATATACTTGTTATCATTGCTAACATTTGTGACTGGTTTCAGGAAACTAGGCATATATCGCACGTCACTACTTCACAGGAGAGCCATTTGAACAAAAGCTTTAAAAAAAATAATATGCATAGCACGTTGTGACATCGGCTGATGTAAAAAGGGCTTCAGAAATACATTTTATTGATTGATGTCACTGCAAAAACTGTTGATAGACCTACACTACCGTTCAAAAGTTTGGGGTCACTGAAATTTCCTTGTTTTTGAAAGAAAAGCCAATTTTTTGTACGTTAAAATAACATCAAATTGACCAGAAATACAGTGTAGATATTGTTAATGTTGTAAATGACTATCGTAGCTCGAAACAGCAGATTTTTTTATGGATTATCTACATAGGCGTACAGAGGCCCATTGTCAGCAACCATCACTCCTGTGTTCCAATGGATTAGCTAACACAATGTGCCAAGTTTATCATCATTTTAGAAGGCTAATTGATCATTAGAAAACCCTTTTGCAATTATGTTAGCACAGCTGAAAACTGTTGTTCTGATTAAAGAAGCAATAAAACTGGCCTTCAGACGAGTTGAGTATCTGGAGCATCAGCATTTGTGGGTTCGATTACAGGCTCAAAATGGCCAGAAACAAATAACTTCCTTCTGAAACTCATCAGTCCATTCTTGTTCTGAGAAGTGAAGGCTATTCCATGCGAGACATTGCCAAGAAACTGAAGACCTCGTACAATGCTGTGTACTACTCCCATCACAGAACAGCACAAACTGGCCCGAACCAGAATAGAAAGAGTGGGAGGCCACGGTGCACAACTGAGCAAGAGGACAAGTACATTAGAGTGTCTAGTTTGAGAAACAGACACCTCACAAGTCCTCAACTGGCACCTTCATTAAATAGTACCTGCAAAACACCAGTCTCAACGTCAACAGTGAAGAGGCGACTCCGGGATGCTGGCCTTCTAGGCAAAATTCATCTGTCCAGTGTGTGTTCTTTTGTAGCTCCAAGTCTACTTTTATCCAATGTAACATTTTAAAAAATAATAATAATTTCAGATTTAGCTACATAAGACCGAATCGGGCCAGTGGGTCACATTTGGATTACAGAGGCTCAGTGGGGTTTGAAAATAGCTCCCCTTGTGTTCGGTGACGGTATTACTGGATATCCCAGGATGGCATAAGGTCAGTATGAAGGTATGACAATCTGGATACTTCCCAAGCCTACTGTGTACTGTATTGTACCAACACACTCAACAGTCACCAATTCACACCACACGAACATTATATACCAAAGCAATCTGTTTTCCCTACGGCATCGTCGGTTGCAATCATTGGAAGTTAAATAAGGCCTAGCAGTGTCGACACATCCAAGCAGTGGAATATTTCTCTTATAGTGGCCTGACTGCTGTAGCCTGGTGGCTTCGTCACTTTAGCATGGCCGATAGAGGTAATGACTAGTTTTAGCAACAAAACACATAGACAAAACAGCACAACCAAACAGCAGAGTGTGTCTCGCAGCCACTGATGCAATGTCCTGTTCGCTGCTGCTGACACTAATAGTGGTGAACATTGTTGCTTCTTTCACAAGGTGTAATTAAAAAAACGCTGTAATTTTATTTCTCTCTCTTCCTTTCTTTCTCATTCTCGTCGGCATTTACAGATGAGCGGAGTACCAGCCCACTTTGGGAACGGATGCTACATGAGCTGGAGTCTCTCTCTCGATCTGTCAGGACGTGTTTTAAAGGGGATACGAAATCCGATTCTAAGGGGTAATGAAAGGGTGTATGTTGTAATTTAGAAACTTCCGGATGAAATTGCAGTGCTGTACAGAACACACAGCAGGCAGACAATCAGTTATTCTTTCACTCTATGAGAGGCAGAGATCCATGCCGGGTGTATGTTATGCAGATAGCCATCTAAGAACAATGTCTTTGATTGGTAAACAATGTCTTTGATTGGTAGAATTTGAACACACATTCCTGTTAAATATACTGTGATGTTGAATGAGTATCATCACACTGAATAAAGCACTGTGAGGTCTCTAGCATATAGTAAGAACCCTACATTCATTCATAAATTATTCAACCAACTATAAAATAATGAATAACAGTCAATGTACAACATACAATTGTGTGTTGCATACGCCATAAGTCGAATGATAAATGTAGCATTTTTATCACTTTAAAACGTTGAAGGGTGAATGTAGTCTTCAGAGTCACCTTTAACCTCCATATTCCTCTGGGCCTCAGTGGAACACCCTTCAAGCTAAAGAGCAATCATTCTGACCGCAACATTGTAACAGTAATTGATACATTTCATATACGCTATGGCAAAAATAATAATTTGGTTGTGTTTATGAAGGCCTTGGGTAACAAAAAACAATTTTGTATTTCATTTCCAATAAACTAATGAAAATGCTATTGCGTTATGATACATGATATGTATAAACAAAACACGTCAAAAATTCAAGTGTTCAATAAATGTTATTTGTGGAGTGTCTTTGTTACAACTATGAAACAGTAACAGCTTATTTTTATAACGACAAAATAAATGTAAAAAAAAATACTCCAACCACCAAGCCAGTGAGAAGACCCGCGGTCAAATGAGGCCAAGTGGCCTTGATAAACAGGGAAACTCGGAGAAAAAGCAATAAAAGCCTTAAAATGAATGCAAGTCATCAGTTGGATATAATTGAGCTGTTATCCTTGTCCTAACAGTTGACACACTTTGATATACAGCATTGTGTCTGGTGACATTGCTCCCCATGCCAATGTAAGGTTCCACAAGCCTCATCACCACATTCTCCGACACTTGCGCCTACTGCCCGATGTGGATATTTTCCCAGATACTAAAAGTCGTTCAGCATGTACAATTACCCACGCTCTCCCTGTGTAGCCGACTCCAAGTATACCAGAGTAGACAGACAAGAACGCTTAGATTGGGTGAACTGATATAGGGTACCCTACCATTTTAAGATTAGAACTAGGATTAGAATGGATCAATAGAATGGCCCGCCCCTGTTCTTCGTTCACAATTGGTGATTACATAATTATGCATCGTTCGCTTCCCCTAGCTCATCAACTCACCCCTTCTCCCCATCATACTTTCCTTCATTTATTTTATCTGCTATGTGTGTGAAATTAGTTTCGGTGTAGTTTAGGTTCAGTTTTCGGGTGATTATGAGCTGGGCACTGCACTTTCAACTTTCTGAAGTAGAGGTCGGCAGATTATGATTTTTCAACTCTGATACCGATTATTGGAGGACCAAAAAAAGCCGATACCGGTTAAATCGGCCAATTTCTTTAAATGTATTTGTAATAATGACAAATACAACAATACTGAATGAACACTTATTTTAACTTAATATAATACATCAATAAAAATCAATTTAGCCTCAAATAAATAATGAAACATGTTCAATTTGGTTTAAATAATGCAAAAACAAAGTGTTGGAGAAGAAAGTAAAAGTGCAATATGTGCCATGTAAAAAAGCTAACGTTTAAGTTCCTTGCTCAGAACATGAGAACATATGAAAGCTGGTGGTTCCTTATAACATTAGACTTCAATAAGAGGTTTTAGGTTGTAGTTAATATAGTAATTATAGGACTATTTCTCTCTATACCATTTGTATTCCATATACCTTTGACTATTGGATGTTCTTATAGGTGCGCACCCCGCTAACTAGCTAGCCATTTCACATCGGTTACACCAGCCTAATCTCGGGAGTTGATAGGCTTGAAGTCATAAACAGCGCAATGCTTGAAGCAGAGCGAAGAGCTGCTTAAAAAAAAAATAATAATCGGTGTCCAAAAATACTGATTTTCGATTGTTATGAAAACTTGAAATCGGCCCTAATTAAATCAGCCATTCCGATTAATCGGTCGACCTCTAGTCTGAAGAATGAGCGGAGCAGGCCCTACTGTTGGGCGGGGCAACGAGGAAAATCATTCAAGAAAATGACATGACTAAAACTGATTATAACCCTAGTTCTGTTTGGCAGTATTATATAGCCTTAATTAGGAAAAGTCAAGGACGGGGGGAGGCATGACTTAAAAAATGTCAGAGTAATAAAAAAAATGAAATTATGAGCAGTCAAAAATGGCCGCTTTAGCGGTTTTCGTGTTAAGCCGGAAGGCAGAGACAGTGGCAGAGAGGGATGGCAGACAGAGAGAGGAGTCCGAGTCCCAGGCCCCACCATACATCATGATCACAGACCTGTCAAAACTTACTGGGACCAGTAATGATCGCTACTAGCGCCACTCCACTCTGACCTAAAACTCCATTCACAACTTCTATTGTCTGACCTGCTTAGGAAGTTAAGACAAGACCATCAGGTCCATCAGAACAATAATGGTGGATGGTTGCTCTCGGAGGCATTTGGGTTCAAATAAATCAATAACTAACAATATTGGTTCATTCAAAACAGTGACCTACTGTCAAGATATCATGCTGAACATTTAAACATTGTGAACAATGAACATGTAAAAGCAAAAAGCAAAAAGGTCTTCAGAAAATGAGACAGTGCAGTCCTAGACACCGTAGACCAGGGGTGAGCAAACATTTGGCTCCAGGGCCACATCGGAATTTTGAAATTCAACAGAGGGCCACATATGTTTGTTGTTTTTAATTTCTACATACTACAATTTCTCCAGCCCACTGGCCGTAGCTTGCCCAGCCCTGCCGTGAACTATACAGTGCATTCGGAAAGTAATCAGACCCCTTGACTTTTCCACATTTTGTTACATTAGAGCCTTATTCTAAAACGTATTAAACTGTTTTTTTCCCTTATCAATCTACACACAATACCCAATAATGACAAAGCGAAAACAGGTTTTTAGACATTTTAGCAAGAAATACCTTGTTTACGTAGGTATTCAGACCCTTTGCTATGAGACACGAAATTGAGCTCAGGTGCATCCTTTTTCCATGGATCATCCTTGAGATGTTTCTACAACTTGATTGAGGTTCACCTGTGGTAAATTCAATTGATTGGATATGATGTGGAAAGGCACACACTTGTCTATACAAGGTCCTACAGTTGACAGTGCATGTCAGAGCAAAAACCAAGCCATGAGGTCACCAGAATTGTCTGTAGCGCTCCGAGAAAGGATTGTTTCGAGGCACAGATCTGAGGAAGGGTACAAAAACATTTCTGCAGCATTGAAGGTCCCTAAGAACACAGTGGCCTGAATAATTCTGGCCGTCTGGCCAAACTTAGCAATCGGGGGAGAAGGGTTTTGGTCAGGGAGGTGACCAAGAACCTGATGGTCACTCTGACAGAGTTCTTCAGTGGAGATGGGAGAACCTTCCAGAAGGACAACCATCTCTACAGCACTCCACCAATCATTTATGGTAGAGTGGTCAGACAGAAGCCACTCCTCAGTAAAAAACACGACAGCTCGCTTGGAGTTTGCCAAAAGGCACCTAAAGGACTCTCAGACCATGAGAAACAAGATTATCTGGTCTGATGAAACAAAGATTGAACTCTTTGGCCTGAACGCCAAGCGTCACACCTGGAGGAAACCTGGCACCATCCCTATGGTGAAGCATGGTGGTGGCAGCATCATGCTGTGGGAATGTTTTTCAGCAGCAGAAACTGGGATATTAGTCAGGATTGAGGGAAAGATGAACACAGCAAAGAGAGAGACCCTTGATGAAAACCTGCTCAAGAGCACTCAGGATCTCAGACTGGGGTGAAGGTTCACCATCCAATAGAACAACGATCCTAAACTCACAGCCAATACAACGCAGGAGTGGCTTCGGGACAAGTCTATGAATTTTCTTGAGTGGCACAGCCAGAGCCCGGAGCCAGAGACCTGAAAATAGATGTGCAGCGACGCTCCCCATCCAACCTGACAGAGCTTGAGGGGATCTGCAGAGAAGAATGGGAGAAACTCCCTAAATACAGGTGTGCCAAGCATGTAGCGTTATACCCAAGAAGACTAAAGAATGTAGTCACTGCCAAAGGTGCTTCAACAAAGTACAGAGTAAAGGGCCTGAAAACTTATGTAAATGTGATTTCAGTTTATTTGTAATAAATTAAAATTTGTAATGCATTTGCAGAAATGTCCAAAAACCTTGCTTTGTCATTATGGGGTATTGTGTGTAGATTGATGAGAGGGAAAAAACTATTTAAACCATTTTAAAATATGGCTATAACATAACAAAATGTGGAAAAAGTCAAGGGGTCTGAATACTTTCCGAATGCACTGTACATCATATAGCTCGATAGAATCAAAAGCTTCACTACATATTCACATACTTGCTACTGTTCCCTATACATTCATTCCTGTCATTTACAGTCCATTAGTTCCTGGCTACAGTCCTCCAGACTTAATGATGTTCCTATTCTGTAGTGGGGGAACCCAGTGAGCCTGAGTAGAACAGCATGGTAATGTGAATGTGAGTCTCATAAGCGTGAGCACTGTGCAGATGGAGAGATACAAGTCTGCCGCAGGGAATAGAGGAATGATGATGATGATGATGGAGGGGAGAGCGAGAGAGCGAGAGACAGAGAGAGACAGAGACACAGAGAGAAACAGAGAGAGACAGAGACAGAGAGACAGAAAGAGAGAGAGAGATAAGAGTTAAGAGGAGAGGAGTGGAAGAGAGCGAGAGAAGAGAAAGAGCAAAAGAGAGAAAGTGACAGTGTCTTTATGGTACTACTATGTTAATCTCTTAATATGGAGAGAACAGAGCCAAGAGGCACCCCCTCTGCTTTTCAATCCCCTCTCTACATGTGCCTCAGCGGTACCGTTCTGAAAACAGTTCGAAAAAACATTCCAGAGCTATTATCGGAAACAATCTAACGCAGTCACGTTCTCAAACGGTTACCTGAACATTCTCAAGCTGCTAAATTCCTATCCAGTCATATTCTAAAAATCTGTTACCGGTATATTCTAAAGCAGTCACGTTCTAAAAGCTGTTACAATCTCAAACAGCTGGATTCTTGACAACCCCATAGTGCTTGCTGATAGGCCGAGGAGTGTCAGCCATACCAGCGCCACCATAAAAATAATCTCCGCCTTGTGCCTCAGGCATAGAGTACCATATGCACAATATCATGGCCTCAGAAGCTGTATCGCTTTATCGACACAGAGGGAGATTGTAAAGCACTTATTCCACAGTAGTAACGGGTACATTGGAAAGCAGCTACATTCTCAAGCTCTCCCTGTGCATTGGAGAGGCCTGTTCAACGTGACAGAGGCTACACCCAACAGCAGACAGGAACTCTGCACGTTCTACTCTAAAATGGTTCCAACACAATGGCGCTGAGATCACTCCGGAGATGAATTTGCTCCGATATGAATGTATTTTTTTGTATAACATTAACAAGTCTTGTAGCGCTATTGTCCCGCCAACCCCTCTTTTACGCTACTGCTACTCTCTGTTCATCATATATGCATAGTCACTTTAACCATATCTACATGTACATACTAACTCAATCAGCCCGACTAACCGGTGCCTGTCTTTTTACTGGTGTTTTATTTCTTTACTTAACCGTTGTTCACCTAACACCTTTTTTGCAAAAAGGCTGTAAGTAAGCATTTCACTGTAAGGTATTCGGCGCACGTGACAAATAAACTTTAATTTGATGTCCTTTGTCAGGCCAAACATGTTTATCACTAAAAAGCTAGCTGCTAGCGTCAGTTCCCAAGCTTCCTATATATTTGTTCAGAGTGATGAACGAGACTGGAGAGTATTGTAACGTGAGACGAGCAGGCTACCTTTAAACATAGGGTGAATAATGACAAAGTATTGACTTTCTGGGTGCTCAGATTGCTTTGAAATCAGACATGAATGCTGTCGGTGCATTGGAGTGTTCTATTCCTGTACTGCCTCAGAAAAAGATGTGTGAAGGGCTAACGTTCATGTTTGAGTGTTAGGTCAGGAGTGAGACTATCAGGTTCAAACTCATCATTAAATCATGCGATTATGAATTATATAACTACAGTATGTGGGTCTGATGCAATTATTATGGGGACTACACATGAGAACAGTATCGATGGAAACGACTTAATTATGCAAATATGCCAAACTGTGATAAAGTCCTGGTAAAACCGCATGTATTGCCAGAGTGGAACATCTAGGAATCCTTAATCAGCTGTAGATCTTACCCTCAACAGCCTAGGGAGCAATCTGCCTGCGTGCTTGGAGCACCACACCTTGGCCATAGAATAAGGCTCACCATTTATGTTAATTTCACTGATTATCAAATATGAAAATGTAGTTTAGTTTGGTGAAACAGCATGTAGCAGAGCCATGCTTTTAGTTTGGCAAAACAGCATACAGCAGAGCCATGCTTTTAGTTTGGTGAAACAGCATATAGCAGAGCCATGCTTTTAGTTTGGTGAAACAGCATATAGCAGAGCCATGCTTTTAGTTTGGTGAAACAGTATACAGCAGAGCCATGCTTTTAGTTTGGCGAAATGGCATATAGCAGAGCCATGCTTTTAGTTTGACGAAACGGCATATAGCAGAGCCATGCTTTTAGTTTGGCGAAACAGCATAGCAGAGCCATGCTTTTTTAGTCTTTTCACAAGAGAGAAGAGCTGACAGCTTGTGGAGCCAACAGTAAGCACCAGTCCAGATACACACAGTGGGACTGCATATGTCACCACAAATGGTACTAGGGGGGAAAACAAACACAAAATGGAAACAGTGCAAAAACGGAAGGAAAAAAAGAACGCTCTCCTCTCAAAGAGCCAACTGGTTTACTGTATTCATCAACACTGCTTCTTCTCAAGCTGTTCCATGACACACACTGTGACAGACTGTTGAGTGTGCAGAGAGAATATTCATTTCTAAACTCTAACGAAGGACTGTTTGTTCGATTATAAAAAAAATTGCATAAAACTTCAAATGCAGTGTATTTGGAAAGCATTCAGACTGTCCCTTTTGCCACATTACAGGCTTATTCTAAAATGGATTACACACTTTTCCCCCGTCAATCTACACAAAATACCCCATAATAACATAGCAAAAACATTTTTTTAGAAACGTATGCTATTTTCTTAAAAATAAAAACAGAAATATGTTATTTACATAAGTATTCAGACCCTTTGCTATGAGACTCGAAATTGAGCTCAGATGCATCCTGCTTCCATTGATCATCCTTGAGATGTTTCTACAACTTGATTGGAGTCCACCTGTGGTAAATGCAATTGATTGGATATGATTTGTAAAGGCACACCCCTGTCTATATAGGGTCCACAGTGCATGTCAGAGCAAAAACCAAGCCCTAAGGTCAAAGGAATTATCCGTAGAGCTCCGAGGTACAGGGAAGGGTACTTAAAAATGCCTGCCGCATTGAAGGTCCCCAAGAACACAGTGGCCTAAATCATTTTTAAATGGAAGCAGTTTGGAACCACCAAGACTCTTCCTAGAGCTGGCCGCCCAGCAAAACTGAACAATCGGGGGAGAAGTACCTTGGTCAGGGAGGTGACCAAGAACCCAATGGTCACTCTGTGGAGATGGGAGAACCTTCCAGAATGACAACCATCTCTGTAGCACTCCACTAATCAAGCATTTATGGTAAAGCCAGACGGAAGCCACTCCCCGGTAAAAGGCACATGACAGCTGGCTTGGAGTTTGATAAAAAGGAACCTAAAGGACTCAGACCATGAGAAACAAGATTCTCTGGTCTAAGATTGAATGCCAAACCTCAATGCCAGGAGGAAAACTGGCACCATCCCTACAGTGAAGCATGGTGGTGGCAGAATCATGCTGTGGATATGTTTTTCAGTGGCAGGGACTGGGAGACTAGTCAGGATTGAGGGAAAGATTAACGGAGCAAAGAACAGAGAAATATTTGATGAAAATCTGCTCCAGAGCACTCAGGACCTCAAGACTGGGGCAAAGGCTCACCTTCCAACAAGACAACGACCCTAAGCACACAGCCAAGACAACGCAGGAGTGGCTTCGGGACAAGTCTCTGTATGTCCTTGAGTGGCCCAGCCAGAGCCTGGAATTGAACCTCTCTGGAGAGACCTGAAAATAGCTGTGCAGCGACGCTACCCATCCAACCTGACAGAGCTTGAGAGGATCTGCAGAGAATAATGCGAGAAACTCCCCAAATACAGGTGTGCCAAGCATGTAGCGTCATACCCAAGAAGACTCAAGAATGTAGTCGCTGCCAAAGATTGCTTCAACAAAGTACTGAGTAAAGGATCTGAATAGTTATGTAAACAGGATTTCAGTTTATTTGTAATACATTTTAAAATTCTAATAACCTGTTTTTTTTGTCATTATGGGGTATTGTGTGTAGATTCATGAGGAAAAAAGCTATTTAAATCAACTTTAGAATAGGCTGTAACATAAAAATTTCAGCCACACCCGTTGCTGACACGTGTATAAAATTGAGCACACAGCCATGGAATCTCCATAGACAGATATTGGCAGTAGAATGGCCTTACTGAAGAGCTCAGTGACTTTCAACGTGGCACCGTCATAGGATGCCACCTTTCCAACAAGTCAGTTCGTCATATTTCTGCCCTGCTAGAACTGCCCTGGTCAACTGTTCGTCGGGAGCTCCATAAAATGGGTTTCCATAGCCGAGCAGCCGCAAACACAAGCCTAAGATCACCATATGCAATGCCAAGCATCGGCTGGAGTGATGTAAAGCCCGCTGCCTTTGGACTCTGGAGCAGTGGATACGTGTTCTCTGGAGTGATGAATCACGCTTCATCATCTGGCAGTCTGATGGACGAATCTGGATTTGGCAGATGCCAGGAGAACGCTACCTGCCCAAACGCATAGTGAAAAATGTCAAGTTTGGGAGAGGAGGAATATGGTCTGGGGCTGTTTTTCATGGTTCGGGCTAGAGGCACCTTAGTTATAGTGAAGGAGAATATGAATGCTACAGCATACAATGACACTGTAGACGACTCTGTGCTTCTGACTTTGTTGGAACAGTTTAGGGAAGGCCCTGTCCTGTTTCAGCATAACAATGCCCCGTGCACAAAGCGAGGTCCACACAGAAATAGCTTGTTGAGATCGGTGTGGAGGAACTTGACTGGCCTGCACAGAGCCCTGACCTCAACCCCATCGAACACCTTCGGAATGAATTGGAACACCGACTGAGAGCCAGGCCTAATTGCCCAACATCAGTGCCTCCCATCACTAATGCTCGTGGCTGAACGGAAGCAAGTCCCCACAGCAATGTTCCAACATCTAGTGGAAAGCCTTGTCAGAAGAGTGGAGGCTGTTATAGCAGCAAAGGGGGGGACCAACTCCATATTAATGCCCATGATTTTGGAATGAGATGTTAGATGAGGTGTCTACATACTTTTGGTCATCTAGTGTATATGTTTTGTCTTTCAATAAATGTTGTTGTTTAAAGTCTGGATAGGGAAATTCTAGTTAAGTGCTGCCCTTCTACTCAATAGCCTACTTAATCATTGCTTTGAACTGCTGAATGCTCAGTACTTGTGACTGAAGTAGGAACATGGACTTGGACTGGTTTCAGGTCAATTCATGATAACTTTGTAATACTTGGTGGCTGTGTCTGTTTGGGGGGGGGGGGGTATTTTCTTCACCTCTTCCAGGCAATCAGCAATTAGTGTTAGCACTTCAATCTTCAATCAAGCGCCGGTGTTGCCGCCCGAAACAAAGACGTTCTGCCAAGTTGGTCTGCCGAGTTATTTGAGGAAGGCTTCACACGACTCTCTTCTCATTTTGCTCTTTTGTAGCTTGGTCAAGTATGTGTGCGATTTAATCTTTTTTTCACTCCTCTCCCAGTGGCTGAAACCCTTCTCATCTAGTCTACCCTGCACGCACAACCCATGTGGAATTGGAACTGCCGATAGGCGGTCAACAAGGCTGACTTCCTCGGTCTTTGTCATCCTAAAGTCCCTAGACTTTCTGGCCCCTGTCGAAGACTGCTCTCTCATCATGTCATCTCATTGTCCAAGAGCATATGGTTGTCGTAGTGGTGGCACAGGGCTACTCATTTCTCCTTTTCCCCCACTCTCTCACCTGTCCATCTCCTCATTTGAATTACATGCTGTCACTGTCACTTGTCCACTCAAGCTTAACATTGGTTGTCAAATATCACCCACCAGGTGCCCTTGGGGAGTTCTTCAATGAGCTTGACACCTTGATAAGCTTATTTCCTGACGATGGCAACAACTCATCTTACGGGGCGACGTCAACCTCCTTATGCCTGACTTCAACTAATTTCTTTGCCTCTTTTGACCACACCCTTTTCCCAGTCCCCTCCCACTTACAAGGCAGGCAATACACTTGACCTCATCTCCACTAGAGGCTGTTCGCTTACTAATCTCTCCACAACCCCCCCAGGTCTCTGATCACAAATGTGTTTATTTTTTTCTCACTCTCTCCTCCAACCCTACCCACTAAGCCCCCACCCAGATGGTCATGTGACGTTGCAATCTAAACTCTCTCTTCTGCTAAATCCTTCTCCCTCCTGTGTCCTGACTCTGCCTCTTTGACCCTACTCTCCTCCCTTTCCGCCTACTTTGACTTCCACTGTCCCCTTTCCTCCTGCACGGCTCAAACCTCCCCTCCCGCTCCGTGGCTGAATGACTCACTGCGTGCACATAGAAAATGGAAGATAACTAAACTTCCGTTGGACATATCAACCTTCCACTCCCTATCCACATTCTCTTCTTCTGTATCTGCTGCTAAAGCCACTTTCTATCACTCTAAATTCCAAGCCTCTGCCTCCGACACCAGGAAACTCTTTTCCACCTTCTCCTCCCTCAATTTCTGTGGACGACTTTGTCAACCACTTTGAAAAAAAGTTGATGACATCCACTCCTCATTTACTCAGCCTACAGAGTCCACTGGTCCCACTACCTTACGCCTTGACCTCTTTCTCCCCACTCTCTCCAGATGACTAGTGATGTCCAGCCGCCCGACAACCTGCCCACTCAACCCCATCCCCTCTTCCAGAATATCTTTGGAGACTTTCTCCCATTCCTCACCTACCTCATCAACTCATTCCTGACCCCTATGATTATTATATTTTTTTTGCTGAGAAAACTACAAAGCGGCGAGGGGGAACTGCCCCTCCCTACTGTCAGTCTATGCTCAAACTCTACATCTCAACCAGAGTACTCCATTCTAACACCACTGGTCTCATATCCCACGCCTACAGGAGGTTAGCTCCCGCTCAGCCCAGTCAAAGCTCTTCTCTGTCCTGGCACCCAATGGTGCCTCAGATGCTAGGACAGCAGAGTCCCTGCCCATCTACCAAAAACGTCTAAAATCCTACCTCTTCAAAGAATATCTTAAAAGGACAAATCCACACAAAACCACTCATTACTATAATTGACAGTCTTAAATAACACTATGTTTTGTGAACAAGTGCTTAATTTTGTCGTTATAATAAGGTTGGTAGCAACATGTGAAAATCTGTTGCAGCTCAAGTCGACTATAAAACCCACAATGCAACGCTCTCTCTATGGGCTTGCTGGCTCGCTAGTTAGCAAATGTAGCTACACACAATAATAACAAAGTCAATATCAGAACGTGAAATAGTAGTTAGTGCAGTTTGTTTAGGTGATTTTACAGCTATCAATTTAGGAGTCTACGATCTCACCCTGTTCAACCTGCAGAGTTTGACATTTGCACCACAATGGTGCATTGCATGGTGCCGCAGCGAATGGGCTAAAGAGGCAGACAAATAGGAAACATGTGTTAGAAGAGTGCCTTTATCGCAATGCTACGTCATACCAGCCAAATTTCTGTCTGCTTGAACAGCAATAGCTCAGATACACATGAAAACATATGACCCAGGGAATCGATAGAACATTGCTCAGAGATGAACAAAAACAGCATAACTTTCAAAATGGGTGAATCTTTACTTTAAATAAGACATCAGTCTTGGTCTTATTTTTTTTACAAGCATTTGTCTTTTCTTACTAGTACTGACTTGAGGAAAATATTTATTACTAAGACTGTGCTAGCGCGTGTAGACTAAGTCGCTCTGGAAAAGACTAAAATGTAAATGTAAAATATGTAGGAAGGGGTTGTATAGGATAGTGTGTGGTGTAGGATGGGGTTGTCCTAGGCTATGGCAGGTCACTTGCTAACCCCCAGCGTTTGGCAGTGAGAAAGAGGATGATGAGTCACAAGAGGAAGAGCCCAAAGAGCCCATATGGAGACAGGAAGGACAGGGTGAGCATGCCCTCTTTGTGGCCGTGGGTAGATGGAGGCGGTGTGTGTTGGGCGGAACAGAAGCCATCTTGTCACACTCATATAGCCCGACACAACAAGACAACCCGCTGCTGCCAAGCACACTGACATGTGTTGGTGATATTTTGGAATCCAATCCTTATAAAGCATGTTCTTCTCTTTTATCCAAGGCTGAGGGCTGGCACCGTTCAGGCAGTGTTAAATGATGTGACCGGACACAGATGGACACAGACAGGGAGGGGGGCGGGGGGGGGGGGTCCTATCTTATTAGTTAGCATTGTGTGTTTATAATGGACTTCACAGTTGACGCATCATCTCTGGATGTCCAGTCCACATAAAATCATTAAAGTGATGATAGAGGTTTTATATATACACTTCTGAAAGTAGCACTCACAAGCCAAAATGGGTCCAGGAAAATGTTGCAATTGTCTACAACGTCATCTGTTTTGTATGATATGTAACGTCCTGAAGATTTGTATACATATTTCCAATTTGTACAATAAGTTTGTAAGTGCTTAAGATCCCGTTCAATCTCTTGAAGACTATAACAGCAAGACACACACGCCAATAGGGAGACGATGTACATTTACATGCTCAGCTGGCTGCAAGTTTCAAGTTCTGTTACATGTACGGGGAGAGTGGGGTTAGTTGAGCCACCGCTTATTTCTAAGAAACCAGACACAAAATTAATCACATGAGCAAATATTTAGGAAGACTCCATTCATTTCATGGAGTCTGTGAAGGAAGAAACCACATGGAAAAAGTGGTAAGCAAGTTAGAATTTGTGAAAATCCTTTTTTGGACCTATTTAAATTTGTGTAATAGGTTTCATGATGCTTGCAAGCAAACCAAAGATTGTTTTATACATCAGTTTGGGTCTCTATAAGCTAAAATATGAAGTCGGAAACCAAGCATGAAAGTTCATCCTTAACTGTCTTAATATAGTCAAAATGTTTGCCATGTGGTAAGTTGAGCCAATGGCCACCATAGCACATATAAATTATTATTAGTAGTTAGTCTTGTCGAAGGTCGAGAGCCGTGCGTCCTCCGAAACATAACCCAACAAAGCCACACTGCGTCTTGACACAATGCCCACTTAACCCAGCCGTATCAATGTGTCGGAGGAAACACAGTACACCTGGCAACTGTGTCAGTGTGCACTGCACCCGGCCCGCCACAGGAGTCGCTAGTGCGCGATGGGACAAGGACATCCCTGCCGGCCAAAGCTTCCCCTAAACCGGACGACGCTGGGCCAATTGTGAGCCACCCCATGGGTCTTCCGGTCGCGGCCCGCTGTGACAGAGCCTGGACTTGAACCCAGAATCTCGAGTGACACTGCGATGCAGCGCCTTAGACCGCTGCACCACTTGGGAGGCCCTTTGGTATTCAGTAGAGGTCGACCGATTATGATTTTTCAACGCCGATACCGATTATTGGAGGACCAAAAAAAAGCCAATGCCGATTTTCTATTTATTTATTTGTAATAATGACAATTACAACAATACTGAATGAACACTTATTTTAACTTAATATAATACATCAATAAATGAAACATGTTCAATTTGGTTTAAACAATGCAAAAACAAAGTGTTGGTGAAGAAAGTAAAAGTGCAATATGTGCTATGTAAGAAAGCTAACGTTTCAGTTCCTTGCTCAGAACATGAGAATATATGAAAGCTGGTGGTTCCTTTTAACATGAGTCTTCAATATTCCCAGGTAAGAAGTTTTAGGTTGAAGTTAATATAGGAATTATGGGACTATTTCCCTCTATACCATTTGTATTTCATTAACCTTTGACTATTCAATGTTCTTATAGGCACTTTAGTATAGCCAGTGTAACAGTATAGCTTTCTTCCCTCTCCTCGCTCCTCCCTGGGCTCGAACCAGCAACACAACGACAACAGCCACCATCGAAGCAGCATTACCCATGCAGAGCAAGGGGAACAACTACTAGAAGGCTCAGAGCGAGTGACGTTTGAAACGCTATTAGCGCGCGCTAACTAGCTAGCCATTTCACTTCGGTTACACGAGCCTCATCTCGGGAGTTGATAGGCTTTAAGTCATAAACAGCGCAATGCTTGACGCACAACGTAGAGCTGCTGGCAAAATGCACAAAAGTGCTGTTTGAATGTATGTAGATACTTAGATACTTGTATGCTCAGTCATATTATATGCAACGCAGGACACGCTAGATAATATCTAGTAATAACTACACATGGTTGATGATAACTAGTGATTATGATTGATTGTTTTTTATAAGACAAGTTTAATGCTAGCTAACAACTTACCTTGGCTGACTGCATTCGCGTAACAGACAGTCTCCTTGTGGAGTGCAACGAGAGGGAGGCAGGTCGTTATTGTGTTGGACTAGTTAACTGTAAGGTTGCAAGATTGGATCCCCCGAGCTGACAAGTTGAAAATCTGTCGTTCTGCCCCTGAACAAGGCAGTCAAACCCACCGTTCCTAGGGAGTCATTGAAAATAAGAATGTGTTCTTAACTGACTTGCCTAGTTAAAAAAGGTATAAAAACATATATATATATATATATATATATATATATATATATATATATATATATATATATATATATATATATATATATATATATATTAAAAAAAATACAAAAATTAAATCGGCGCCCAAAAATACAGATTTCCGATTGTTATGAAAACTTGAAAATCGGCCCTAATTATTCGGCCATTCCGATTAATCGGTCGACCTCTAGTATTCAGACTTACCTTAGTAAGGCGCTCTGCAGGTGTGGCTACCTTGCGCACTCAGAATATATTTCATTCAACTGATGAAATCCCTCCCACTTGGAGTTTTCATTCAAAGGGGTTTTCACTACATTTATCTTAAGCCAGCTCTTTAAATATGGTGAACTTTGATTATAATTTTGTCAACAGAAAAGGTTCATAATATAGAGATCAATGAAATAAAGCCATCTATGCACATTTGTCTCCGTTTCAGCACCAACTGGTAAATTTTTTTTTTTTAAAAACACTTCGATCTTGTAGATTACTTAGGCACATTTTAGGGTTAGGAAAGTATGTATGAATCATAAAAAGAAAACGTTTGTGGAAAGCTTTACGCATGACATAGTGTATATGTATGAATAATAAATAGTGGGTTGATTCATCCTGAAAGTTGCCATATTCAAGTTCAATCCATGAAATATTGGAAGAGGGAAAAAAAAGTGTACAATAGGGGTTCAACAATAGTCCTATAAATCTACCCTAATTCTCACTAATCATGGAACTGTTGACAACGATAACATGACAACGGTAAAACATAAACTCGGCAGGGTCAGCCCTACAGACGCCTACAGCTTGGGTCTCCAAATTTCATCCAGGCAAATTATAAAAAAGGGCCCACAATTACAATTCTGAATAACATGACAGCTATTTCTAGCCTATTTCACTACGCAATACATCACGTTGATATTATTTTCAGTTTGCTTCCATATGGCTGGTTTCACATACAGGCATCATAAGGAAAAATGACCTTCAAACATTAGCTGTGCGTATTTACAATCCCCTTCTCCAAACGGATTGACTTAACTCTTATCAATAGATCTTATCAAGTTGTAAATTACAGTGCACGGACAATGGTGTTATTTCTAATCAGAAAAAAAATTAAGTAAATGCTTTTTCCACCTTGAAACCGGTGGGATTTGCTAGACCTTATTCATCGTTTCCTCGCACGTGAAGGTGGTGGCATTTTTGGGGGGAATTAAGTCAAGGTCAGAATATCTGTATACACACCTCCTCCACACCATTTATTTCAGCACCCATGAATAGTGGGTGAATAGCATGCTATTCTCGAGCTTAAGTTCAAGGTCAGAATACGAAGAGAGAGAAAAGCTCATAAAAAAGGAAATTATGTTCCATTTACGCACGCTCAACTCCGATCTGGACCTGGGCCAATATGCAAAGTATTTTTGCAATGTGTCATGCAATATGAACTCAAGATGGAGCATTTTTATTGTTACAGTGCAGACATCATCATGCCCCATATATACAAACACAAAACAGGAAGGGGTCTATCCCCTCTTGAGGTTCTTGAGAGAGCAGCCAAGGACGTGAGAGAAGGGAAGAAGTCCATTCAAGCAGCATCAAGAGATGGAAAAAAATGGACTGAATGACACAGAAGAGGTACACTGACAAAAAAAAAGAAGTAAACATCTGCCTGTACAAAAGAGAGGCCATGATAGCAGGGCACACACGGGGTCTGAGCTTCCTAACCTATCAAAAATCTCAGAGACCAGTTTCATGGGCTTAGTAGCCTCAAATGATGAGAACGTGCCTATGAATTGGCACATTGAAACAACATCCCTGCCCCAGACAACTGGTCAAGGAATGGAAGAATAAGAGATATTGAACAGAGATGTACATTGAGGGTACAAAACATTAGGACATTAACATAAATGGCATAGACAGAACAGATGAATCCAAGTGAGCGCTGTGATCCATTATTGATGAATCTTGTTAAATCCACTTCAATAGGTGTAGATGAAGGGGAGGAGACGGGGTTAAAGAAGGATGCTTAAACCTTGAGACGTGGATTGTGCATGTGTACTATTCAAAGGGTGAATGGGCAAGACAAAATACTTCAGTGCCTTTGAACGGGGTATGGTAATAGGTGCCAGGCACACCGGTTTCAGTGTGTCGAGAACTGCAACGTTGCTGGGTTTTTCACGCTCAACAGTTTCCCGCGAATATCAAGAATGGTCCATCACCCAATGGACATCCAGACAACTTGACACAACTGTGGAAAGCATTGGAGTCAACATGGGCCAACATCCCTGTAGAACGCTTTTGACACCTTGTAGAATCCATGTCCCTACGAAATGAGGCTGTTCTGAGGGAAAAGGGGGGTGCAACTCATATAAGGAAGGTATTCCTAATGTTTTCTACACTCAGTGTAAATCTGAAGGGATGCATACATTTACGATATACAAAATATCACACCCCCATTCCATGAATTAAACTGATCAACCAGCACCATCACCCACTGTCCCAAAGGCAGCTCAACTTACCCTGTCCCTATTCTCCACTTACCCCATACCAGGGAAAGTTGAGCCAAAACACCACTTTTTTTTTGGACAAACTATGTTTTCAAAACTGTCATGTTTACATTAATTCTGATTATTTCCAGGGATACACAACATCCTGAAATATACTGAGTGTGCAAGACAATAAAAACCATCTTCCTAATATCGAGTTGTGCGATTGAAGTGGATTTAACAAGTGACATAAATAAGGGGTCATAGCATTCACCTGGTCAGGCGATGTCATGGAAAGAGCAGGTGTTCTTAATGTTTCGTACAGAGTGCATATGTAGACATCTTTGTTGTTAGAAAGAATAGTAGATTTCCCTTGACGCAGTGATGCTGAATGTAAAATGCACAATAGAGGTAGTAATATAGATCAGAAATGAAACAAGTGAAATGCGAGAGAAGAGAAAGAAGAAAAGAAACACGAAAACGCCATGTCTTATATACAGGTCAGTGCAGTACCATTATTCCAATGTAGAGGGTGCTGGAGGGATTGAGGAAGGAATGTACATGTAAACAGGGGTAAAAGTGGCAGAATAAATACCAAATGGTCATAATAATCGTAATAAACAATATAGCAGCAACGAATGCTAATATTAAATCACTATAATCAAACAATTATGGCAGCAGCATACAGTGCCTTCAGAAAGTATTCATACCCCTTTACATATTACACATTTTGTTGTGTTACAGCCTGAATTCAAAATTGATTCAATTGATTTGGTTTTCCCACCCATCTACACACATTACCCCATAATGACAACGTGAAAACATGTTTAGACATTTTTGCAAATTGATTGAAAATGAAATAAAGTAATCTAATTTACATAAGTATTCACACCTGTGAGTAATACATTGTAGCAGCACCTTTGGCAGCGATTACAGCTGAGAGACTTTTTAGGTAGGTCTCAAAAGAGCTTTCCACACCTGGATTGCCTAACATTGACCCATTATTCTTCTCAAAATTATTCAAAGCTCTGTCAAATTGGTTGCTGATCATTGCTAGAGAACCATTTTCAGGTCTTGCCATAGATTTTCAACTAGATGCAAGTCAAAACTGTAGCTCAGCCACTCAGGAACATTCATTGTCTTCTTGGTAAACAACTCCAGTGTAGATTTGGACTTGTGTTTTAGGTTATTGTCCTGTTGAAAGGTGAATTAATCTCCCAGTGTCTGGTGGAAAGCAGACTGAATCAGGTTTTCCTCAAGGATTCTACCTGTGCTTAGCTCCATTCCGTTTCTTTTTTATCCTGAAACTCCCCAGTCCTAAACGATTAAACATACCCATAATATGATGCAGCAACCACTATGCTTGAAAATATGGAGAGTGGTACTCCATAATGTGTCGTATTGGAATTACCCCCAAAAATGTGCCTTGTTGCAAACAGGATGCATGGTTTGGAATATTTTTATTCTGTACCACCTTTTTTTCACTCTGTCAAATAGGTTAATGTTGTGTAGTACCTACAATGATGATGATCCATCCTCAGTTTTTTCCTATCACAGCCATTAAACTCTTAACTGTTTTAAAATCACCATGAGTGGTTTCTTTCCTCTCCGGCAACTGAGTTAGGAAAGACGCCTGTATATTTGTAGTGACTGGGTGTATTGATACACCATCCAAAGTGTAATTAATAACTTCACCATGCTCAAAGGAATAATCAGCGTCTGCTTTTTTAATTTTTACCCATTTACCAATAGGTGCACTTCTTTGCAAGGCAAAGAAAACCCTCCCTGGTCTTTGTGGTTGAATCTGTGTTTGAAATTCATTGCTCGACTGAGGGACCTTACACATAATTGTATGTTTGGGGGACAGAGATAAGGTAGTCATTCAAAAAATACTGTTATTGTCCATGTAAATTATGTGACCTCCTGAACTTATTTAGGATGTCATAACAAAGGGGTTGAATACTTGACTAAAGACATTTCAGCTTTTAATACATTTGTAAACATAAAAAAAAAAAACATAATTCCACTTTATGTGTAGTGTAGGACAATGACCCCAAAAAAATCTACATGTAATCAATTTTAGATTTTTGACATCAAAATGCGGAAAAAGTCAAGGGGTGTGAATACGTTCCGAAGTCACTACGTGGTGCTCCTCCCTCTATCATACTTCACCCCTCCTTCTCCATAAGTCCCATGATGTGTGTGTGTGCGTGTATGTGTGAGACACTGATTAATGTGGTTCACTCAGTCAGTAAAGAGGTTGTGCATGAGGGAGCAGCGGCAAAACACAAACACACACTAAACAAACTAATCGAAAAACAAACACACTCCTGCCAGCCACTGAACGCTCCCTTCCTGCCACAGCAGCAATAACCTATTTTGAGCCAACTTGAAGCCTGAACAATTCCTAATTCAAGCACACCTCTTTCGTATTAATCTAAAATTCATAAAAACAAGGACTTTTACGGCCCAAATAATAAAAGTATAATTTCCTCCCAAGAGGCACACCTTCTTCAAGGATGCTACAGTAAAGGGTACACGTCTTAACAGTCTGCTAGAGCGAGACGTGCTCTGACTTTTAACAGAAAAGTCAAATGTTGTAATTTGGTGGTGCATTTGGTAAATCTGGAGGATTAAAAAGAAACCCACAGAGAGACGGAGAGAGAAGGAGTTAAAAATTCTGCCCCAAGTCTGCTCTCAGGAAGTGATGTCTTAAGCAGTAAACCTGCATGAAACACATTGCAGGCCCTCTGAACATAATAACTTAGGCCTTGTCCACGACCATGTGACAGAGTTCACGACCTCAGCACATCAATGGTATAGTATAATTACAAAATGTCCCTGGTATGTTTGAGTACCACTCACCCAGTGTAAAAAATGTAGCTATCTAAAGTACCAGTCCCTTACTGTTGTTGTGATACCTGACGCTCATATTGTGTGTGGCGCAAATACACACACAGTGTGTGTGTCGGGACTATCAGAGGCAACACATTGATAATTCCCTACCCTGTATTTAGAGAGAAGGTATTTACACATATTCAGGAGCAGGAAATGTGTGTGGATGTCACGCCTTGCTGCTCGTACAACCTTAATCTCTTCCAAGGCACTGAATGATGATGTGAGTACTGGGAAACATCTAGAATAGGCCTGCCAATGAATACCTTCTACCCTGATTTGACTTCATAAGCTGGCTGGAAACAAAGACAAAGTAATATCTGCCGCAGCAGACCTGCAACACACACACACACACACACACACACACACACACACACACACACACACACACACGAGAGTAATCTGTAAAAAGAGGTCGGAAACTTTTCTAACCATATGAGGAACAACAGACGAGTGACAAAGAAATGTTGAGGTAGTTTTCTAATTACCAATAATAAAATAATTTATAATAAAGTAGACAGCTGTTGAAACTTTAAATTCACAATGAACATGTCTTGCATTTATTGACAACTGAACAAAGTTAAATCAATCAATCAAATGTATTTCTGAAGCCCTTCTTACATCAGCTGATGTCAAAGTGCTGTACAGAAACCCAGCCTAAAACCCCAAAAAGCAAGCAATGCAGGTTTAGAAGCACGGTGGCTAGGAAAAACTCCCTAGAAAGGCCAGAACCTAGGAAGAAACCTAGAGAGGACCAGGCAATGAGGGGTGGCCAGTCCTCTTCTTGCTGTTCCGGGTGGAGATTATAACATGGCCAAGATGTTCAAATGTTCATAGATAATAATAATCACAGTGGTTGTCGAAGGTGCAACAGGTCAGCACCTCAGGAGTAAGGAAGCAGAAATGTGTCAGACATGAAAGATAAACTTCAATTCCTCCTCTGACTCACATACTGTAGCTAACACGTTTAATGAAAATCTCAGGACAAATGAAGTTAAGCCTGGCAGCCTTTAATGTTAAGCAGAAGTCTGCTTAAGTGTTTAGTAAAGTGCCTCCGGCTGGATGATTTCATCACAGGATCAATGTTAGAGCGTTGGACTAGTAACCGAAAGGTTGCAAGATCGAATCCCTGAGCTGACAAGGTACAAATGTCGTTCTGCCCCTAAACAAGGCAGTTAACCCACTGTTCCTAGGCCGTCATTGAAAATAAGAATAGGATCAGGTCCAGGATCAGTGTTTTGCTGTAAGAGAGAAACAACCTGTCTGTCTGCCTCCAAGCTACACCTCTCTGTACTATCAATAATTCCTGATCTAAATAGAGCCAGGGGACATGGGAAACAGCTTTGGCTTTTCAACTGAACAACTCTGTCATAAACAGAGGTGCGTGCATGGAGACAGAGAGATGAAAAGAGGAGTAGAAAAGAGAGGAGAGACTGAGGGATAATTTGGCTGCTGCAGTGAACCCAACTAACCATGACAAGACCATCTAACATGCGCACACACACACACCGAGATCAGAAAGTGACAGAGGGACCAAGGAAAGTCGTGCCCAAATAACAGAACAATTACCTCGTCTCAGACACAGTCTAAAAGACTGTCATAACAAAACAGACACAAGACCCATCTACAGTATAACCAAAACGCTTCTGGAACCAACAGTCCTTATTTAGAACCAATGTGCTTTCAGAACCAAGGGCCTGATTTACCAAGCTTTTCACCAGACAATCTTCCCACTTGTTTAGTTCATAGTGGGATAAAATGCTAAACAAAGCTGAAAAACTCCACTGTCCCCATATTCACAATCAATAAACATACAAACACATCTACTCCAGGATCTACCACCCACCCCCCCCCCAGGCCTACCTCCTTCCCCAGTTCTTCTCTGATGACCTGCTGAATCTCCTCCATAGAACTCTGTGGTGCTCTGCTGTGCAGGACTTTGAGGGTGGAGGTGTACTCCTCAGGTAGGAGGTAGTCAAGGGCTCCCAGGTGTTGACCCACCTTGATGAAGGTGCCTCTGTTGGCGCAGCACAGGTTACGCAGTCTCTCAGCTGACCGACGGTGCACCTGCAGGAGGGGGGACACACACGTCATTGGAATAATGGTTGACTACTCATCATCGTCCTCCATTTCATTGTCATCGTCGTAATCGTCAACATCATGGCAATAAGTCAAGGTCATCATCGTCAACGTCGTCATTGTTAGCGGCAGTGTCATGAAGTGTCAGTGTCATCGTTATCAAAACAGACTCAGTTTTGTACCAACAGGGCATGAAAATAGATGGCAAATACAAAAACACACACACGTTCAGCATTATCTCTCAAGCACATTGTTGCATCTGAAGGGCCGTTAAGTGTAATGTGATTTCCATGCCGTGTGTGAACCAGCTGGTGGAGTTGATAATGTCGCTCTCCTGGGACCTGTGCAAATAAAGGGGCGTGAAATGAGCTCCCTTTAGCCCTTTACCCCTGCCAAAAACACACAGGCTCTTCCTGAAACCCCCTGTACCCCTCTGTAACCCCCTTAACCGTCAGGGGACCACTCCACATCAGCACCGTCTGGGAACAGAGGCTCACTTCATTATATGACTTCTCCTTTAGCCAGTCAGATGTGGCTATATGGATGCCAGCTAGCATTAGATATCAACCACTGTAGCACTAGCCATCAGCTAGCATCAGCTACCATTGGCAATCATCTACTAGTCATCAATTAGCATTAGCCTTTCCATCTGCTAGCATCAGCCATCCTATTGTAACGGAGTTAAGAACATACAGTAAGCTCACTCAAGTTTCCAGTTTTAATAGTCATATGCACAGGATACACATGGTATACGAAATGATCACTTGCCGGTTCCCTCTCGACAATGCAACAAAGACAAAAAAACTCCAAAGCTAGCTTGCAATGTCAGATGGAGCCATCCAAGAAGTACCTTTTGGGTGGCTCAACCCGTTGGAACGCTGTTAAGGAGTATGGTCCAGCGCCGACAGAGATGGCCGCCTCGCTTCGCGTTCCTAGGAAACTATGCCGTATTTTGTTTTTTGTGTGTTATTTCTTACATTGTTTCCCCAGGAAATCTTAGGTTTTATTACATACAGTCGGGAGGAACTATAAGAGCAACGGCAACTCACCAACATTACGACCAGAAATAGGACTTTCCCGAAGTGGATCCAATGTTTGGTCCACCACCCAGGACAAAGGATCGGATGCCAGCCGGCAACCCAAAACAATGGCGCCAGTCTCTTGACAACAAGGTAGACAAAATCAAAGCAAGGGTTGCCTTCTAGAGAGACATCAGAGACATTCTTTGTTTCACAGAAACATGGCTCACTCGAGACACGCTATCGGAGTCGGTACAGCCACCTGGTTTCTTCACGCATCGAGCCGCCAGAATCAAGCATCTCTCTGGTAAGAAGAAGGGCGAGGTGGGGGGGGGGGGGGGGGGGATGCCTTATAACTAACGAGACGCGGTGTGATCATAACAACAAACAGGAACTCAAGTCCTTTTGTTCACCTGACATAGAATTCCTTACAATAAAATGCCGACCGCATTATCTACCAAGAGAATTCCCTTAGATTATATTCACAGTTGTGTATATTCCCCCCAAGCAGACACCGACGGCCCTGAAAGAACTTCATTTGACTATGTAAACTGGAAACCACATATCCTGAGACTGCATTTATTGTAGCTGGGAATTTGAACAAGGCTAATCTGAAAACAAGTCTCCCTAAATTTTACCAGCATATCGATTGCGCGACCCGGGCTGGCAAAACCCTGGATCATTGTTATTCTAACTTCCGCGGCGCATATAAAGCCTTCCCCCGCCCTCCTTTCGGAAAAGCTGACCACGACTCCATTTTGTTGCTGCCAGCCTATAGACAACCTAAAACAGGAAGCAGCCGTGCTCAGGTCTGTGCAACGCTGGTCCAACCAATCGGATTCCACGCGTCAAGATTGCTTCTATCACGTAGACTGGGATATGTTCCGCATAGCGTCGAACAACAACATTGATGAACACGCTGATTCGGGGAGTGAGTTCATTAGCAAGTGCAACGGTGATGTTGTACCCACAGCGTCTATTAAAACATTCTCCAACCAGAAACCGTGGATTGGTGGCAGCATTCACGCAAAACTGAAAGCATGAACAACTGCTTTTAATCAGGGCAAGGTGACCGGAAACATGACCGAATACAAACAGTGTAGCTACTCCCTCCAAGGCAATCAAACAAGCTAAGCGTCAGTATAGAGACAAAGTAGAGTCGCAATTCAACGGCTCAGACACGAGAGGTGTGGCAGGGTCTACAGTCAATCACGGACTACAAAAGAAAAAACAGCCCCGTCGCGGACCACGTCTTGCTCCCAGACAAACTAAACAATTTCTTTGCTCGCTTTGAGGACAACACAGTGCCAGTGACACGGCCCGCTACCAAAACCTGCAGGCTCTCCTTCACTGCAGCCAACGTGAGTAAAAGATTTAAACGTGTTAACCCTCGCAAGGCTGCAGGCCCAGACGGCATCCCCGGCCGCGTCCTCAGAGCATGTGCAGACCAGCTGGCTGGTTATTCAATCAATCCCAGTCTGCTGTTCCCACATGCTTCAAGAGGGCCACCATTGTTCCTGTTCCCAAGAAAGCGAAGGTAACTGAGCTAAATGACTATCGCCCCGCAGCACTACCTTCCGTCTTCATGAAGTGATTTGAGAGACAAGTCAAAGACCATATCACCTCCACCCTACCTGACACCCTAGACCCACTCCAATTTGCTTATCGCCCCAATGTGTCCAGACGACACAATCACAATCATACTGCCCTAACCCATCTGGACAAGAGGAATACCCATGTAAGAATGCTGTTCATCGACTACAGCTCAGCATTTAACACCATAGCACCCTCCAAACTCGTCATTAAGCTCGAGACCCTGGGTCTCGACGCTGCCCTGTGCAACTGAGTCCTGGACTTCCTGACGGGCCGCCCCAGGTAGGTAACAACATCTCCAACCTGCTGATCCTCAACACTGTGGCCCCACAAGGGTGCATTCTCAGCCCTCTCCTGTACTCCCTGTTCACCCATGACTGCGTGGCCATGCCTGCTTCCAACTCAATCAAGTTTGCAGACGACACTACGGTGGTAGGCTTGATTTCCAACAACAACGAGACGGCCTACAGGGAGGAGTTGAGGGCCCCCAGAGTGTGGTGTCAGGAAAATAACCTCACACTGAATGTCAACAAAACAAAGGAGATGATCATGGACTTCAGGAAACAGCAGAGTGAGCAGCCCCCTATCCACATCGACAGGACAGTAGTGGAGAAGGTGGAAAGTTTTAAGTTCCTAAGCGTACACATCACAGACAAACTGAAATGGTCCACCCACACAGAGAGTGGAGAAGAAGGCGCAGTAGCGCCTCTTCAACCTCAGTAGGCTGATGAAATTTGGCTTGTCACCGAAAACACTCACTAACTTTTACAGATGCACAATCGAGAGCATCCTGTTGGGCTGTATCACCGCCTGGTACCGCAACTGCTCCGCCCACAACCGTAAGGCTCTCCAGAGGGTAGTGAGGTCTGCACAACGCTTCACCGGGGCCAAACTACCTGCCCTCCAGGACACCTACACCACTCGATGTCACAGGAAGGCCAAAAAGATCATCAAGGACAACAACCACCCGAGCCACTGCCTGTTCACCCCGCTATCATCCAGAAGGTGAGGTCAGTACAGGTGCATCAAAGCTGGGCCCGAGAGACTGAAAAACAGCTTCTATCTCAATGCCATTAGACTGTTAAACAGCCATCACTAACATTGAGTGGCAGCTGCCAACATACCGACTCAACTCCAGCCACTTTAATAATGGAAAAATGTATGTAATAAATGTATCACGAGCCACTTTAAACAATGCCACTTTATATAATGTTTACATACCCTACATTACTCATCTGTATATTCTGTACTCTATACCATTTACTGCATCTTGCCTATGCCGTTCGGGCATCGCTCATTCATATATTTCTACGTACATATTCTTATTAATTCCTTTACACTTGTGTGTGTGTATAAGGTAGTTGTGAAATTGTTAGGTTAGATTACTTATTAGATATTACTGCATGGTCGAAACTAGCAGCTCAAGCATTTCGCTACACTCGCATTAACATCTGCTAACCATGTGTATGTGACAAATACAATTTGATTTGAGAAGATCACTGGTTTGTAGCCCAGTATGGGGCAGTTGGGCAGTGGAGGAAGTTAAACTGTTAGCAGCACATTAACGTCAGTGACACTAGAACTGGCTAAAGTGGACATGTATGCAGTGTGCTCCATTTCTACATGCAGTCGAGCTTCCCTGGTTTCCAGTGTTTCAGTCGTTTGTTGAGGAATGAACATGCTCAAGGCACACGGACAAAAACACATCCACACACTTTAACCCTGCATCATTTAAGCATAATCCTCTCACAATAGGGTGGGTGGGAGATTGGATGGTTGTCCGGTGGGCATTTTAGTGAGTGAGTGAGTGAGTGAGTGAGTGAGTGAGTGAGTGAGCCAGGCCAGATCCACTATAAGCAGCAGCCTCTCCTCTCTCCAACTCCCAGATAATACTTGTTTTATTTTTTAGGGGGTAGATCAGTTTTAATATTGCAGATACATTGATGGAAGCCACAGTCTAAGGGACACCTGTTAATTGAATTGCATTCCAGGTGACTACCCTGTGAAGCTGGTTGAGAGAATGCCAAGAGTGTGCAAAGCTGTCATCAAGGCAAAGGGTGGCTACTTTGAAGAATCTCAAATATGAAATTTATATTTTGATTTATGTAAAAAAAAAGAAAATGGTTTCTACATGATTCCATGTGTCAAAATAAAGAAAAATCCTTGAATGAATAAGTGTGGACAGTTTGCAGCTAAATCTGCAGAGCTGGGATGGGTGTATCCTCCATATAGATAACATTCTACTGGTTGCAAGAATTTTGGAAAATAATTTCAAAGTGTATAATCTGCCGCTGTTTTGTGCATCAGTTCAAAAACCATGTGACATGGAATCGGTACAATTAAAAATCTCTTCCCCAAGAACTGTGCAATCTTTATGGCACAGCTTTCAATTTTTCAGCCCTAAACTTAAATCAAAAGTACCCGTTTATCATAATTCCCTTTAATGCATGCCCGACAAACAAGTTCCTTACTTTCTCCCCCTTCCACTTACCTCTCCATTTTTGCAGTAATGCTGCAATTAGTTGGTTGTAATTTTGAGTAGAGCAGACATTTCCATATATTTTTGTTAGCTACGTGTGTGACATAACTCCAACAGCCCTATTTAGGATATCATTTACAAATATTATACCTTTTCCAAAAAATAAATATTTTAGTTTAACCATAATATTTGTTGTAATATTTGTTCTGTCTTTTCCAGGGGATTAAATTGAATTTGCAACCAACTTTATATGGCTTGTTTTAAAAATAGCATTATTTGAGAGATTATTTAATTTTAAAATACCTGAATGTGCGCTTGTAATCTGAATAAAAGGGTAAAAGGCCATTCTTGAACATCTTAGTGAAGCCTTTAGTGAGAGGTCTAACGCTTTAACATTTAAACAATTTCTGCCCTATTCATTATATAAATAGGCCCATTAAATTGTGTTGGCAAGGCCATAAAGTTGATCAGGGTGATTTCTCCACAAATAGACAGGTATTTTCCTTTCCATGGTAGCAAGATCTTATATTTTTTGCTAACTTTCTATTGAAATGTGTTGGAATGAGATAAATTCTTTCTTTCAGAATATACAGTGCCTTGCGAAAGTATTCGGCCCCCTTGAACTTTGCGACCTTTTGCCACATTTCAGGCTTCAAACATAAAGATATAAAACTGTATTTTTTGTGAAGAATCAACAACAAGTGGGACACAATCATGAAGTGGAACGACATTTATTGGATATTTCAAACTTTTTTAACAAATCAAAAACTGAAAAATTGGGCGTGCAAAATTATTCAGCCCCCTTAAGTTAATACTTTGTAGCGCCACCTTTTGCTGCGATTACAGCTGTAAGTCGCTTGGGGTATGTCTCTATCAGTTTTGCACATCGAGAGACTGACATTTTTTCCCATTCCTCCTTGCAAAACAGCTCGAGCTCAGTGAGGTTGGATGGAGAGCATTTGTGAACAGCAGTTTTCAGTTCTTTCCACAGATTCTCAATTGGATTCAGGTCTGGACTTTGACTTGGCCATTCTAACACCTGGATATGTTCATTTTTGAACCATTCCATTGTAGATTTTGCTTTATGTTTTGGATCATTGTCTTGTTGGAAGACAAATCTCCGTCCCAGTCTCAGGTCTTTTGCAGACTCCATCAGGTTTTCTTCCAGAATGGTCCTATATTTGGCTCCATCCATCTTCCTATCAATTTTAACCATCTTCCCTGTCCCTGCTGAAGAAAAGCAGGCCCAAACCATGATGCTGCCACCACCATGTTTGACAGTGGGGATGGTGTGTTCAGCTGTGTTGCTTTTACGCCAAACATAACGTTTTGCATTGTTGCCAAAAAGTTAAATTTTGGTTTCATCTGACCAGAGCACCTTCCACATGTTTGGTGTGTCTCCCAGGTGGCTTGTGGCAAACTTTAAACAACACTTTTTATGGATATCTTTAAGAAATGGCTTTCTTCTTGCCACTCTTCCATAAAGGCCAGATTTGTGCAATATACGACTGATTGTTGTCCTATGGACAGAGTCTCCCACCTCAGCTGTAGATCTCTGCAGTTCATCCAGAGTGATCATGGGCATCTTGGCTGCATCTCTGATCAGTCTTCTCCTTGTATGAGCTGAAAGTTTAGAGGGACGGCCAGGTCTTGGTAGATTTGCAGTGGTCTGATACTCCTTCCATTTCAACATTATCGCTTGCACAGTGCTCCTTGGGATGTTTAAAGCTTGGGAAATCTTTTTGTATCCAAATCCGGCTTTAAACTTTTTCACAACAGTATCTCGGACCTGCCTGGTGTGTTCCTTGTTCTTCATGATGCTCTCTGCGCTTTTAACGGACCTCTGAGACTATCACAGTGCAGGTGCATTTATACGGAGACTTGATTACACACAGGTGGATTGTATTTATCATCATTAGTCATTTAGGTCAACATTGGATCATTCAGAGATCCTCACTGAACTTCTGGAGAGAGTTTGCTGCACTGAAAGTAAAGGGGCTGAATAATTTTGCACGCCCAATTTTTCAGTTTTCTATTTGTTGAAAAAGTTTGAAATATCCAATAAATGTAGTTCCACTTCATGATTGTGTCCCACTTGTTGTTGATTCTTCACAAAAAAATACAGTTTTATATCTTTATGTTTGAAGCCTGAAATGTGGCAAAAGGTCGCAAAGTTCAAGGGGGCCGAATACTTTCGCATGGCACTGTAAGTAGATATAAGTATGTTCACTTCACCGTTAGACCATTTTATTGGTAAACTCCACGGTAATGTAAAAGTTGTATATTTTTGTGATCCAATATGTAATATAGTACCATAATTTGGTTGTAATCGAGAAATGATCTAGATCATCCATGAGGCTGTGGAGGGATTCTAATTGTGGATTTAAATGAAAAGATGAATAACGACATGTTTTTAAGCCCAGGATTTCTAGGCCCTTGATACTATTGTTGGATCTGATTTTAATAGCGAACATTTCAATGGCCATAATAAATAGATATGCTGATAGTGGACAACCTTGTTTTACGCCTCTTGGCAGTTTATTACTCTGACAAGTAGTCATTATTTACCAGTTTATACCTAGGGTTACTATACATAACTTTAACCCATTGTATAAGTGATTCTCCAAAATTGAAATATTCCAGGCATTTATATATAAATTCCAGTCGTACATTAAACCTTTTCAAAGTCAGCTATGAATACCAGGCCTGGTTTCCCAGATTTTTGTTTCCAGTTTTCAGTAATAATGAAATCAGACCTTGTTCAGTATTGGATAATCTACCATTTTTAGAGGAGTGGTTTAAAAAAATGCTAATAATAGTCCTCTGAGTACATCAAAAAAGGTTTGGTATGCCACCCAGCCCTGGAGTTTTCCTGGGACTTAAAGGCTTTCATTGCATCAACAAGTTCCTCTGCTGTAATTTGGTCTTCACATGAGTCTTTCTGTATAGCTCCCAGATAATTACACAGTCAGGCCATGAGGAGACCGTTCACTTCACCGTGGAGCCAAACCAAACATGGGCTGTTTCACCCCCACACACTCCACACACACTCTGAGTGAGCTACTGAGGAAACAGGGGAAGGAGAGAAGAGAAGAGAGGAGAGGAGGAATAAAAAAAGTGTGTGAAAGGGGATGATTTGAAAAGAGGAGTTGGTGATAGTATGGAACAGGGCCTGAAGGAGAAAGGAGGGAAGGAAACATTGTCAATAAAAATAAGGGGTACATGAGGAGAGAGATAGGATAGGGGAAGAGGGAAAATTAGATAGGAGGAGAGGAAGGAGGTTGAATTTTCTTCTCCACTGGTTTATCCTCTAGGGAAAAACCGTGCCACCTGTCACCCCTCCAGCCTTACCCTGGCACCACACACACAAACCCCCTCTCAGTCTCTCTCTCTCGCCTTCTCCATCTCCCCTCTCCTATTTCAGTCACTGCAGTTAATTATCTTCCCCATTGGTGGCAGTGTAACAGAATGCCATCATCATGGCGTTGTAGATTTGTATGGGGCGTGAAGACAGGGAGCCAAGGCTATGGGCCCACTCTCAAAACAGGGGGTGTCCAATGTTAGCACATCCTCAACATGCTATGCAGACACACCTCCCCCACACACAGAAAGTGTCCCCATGCTCCTGCTTCCGAGCTATACCGATCGCCAGCCCCCTCACTCCCTCTCTCCATTTATTTATGTCTTTACCCCTCTACCTCCTTTTCTCTCTCCCCCTCAGCTTCTCACTTTAAGCTATGCCCAGCCCCCTCACTTCCTCTCTTCTTCCCTCCATTTTTTCTCAAGCCTACTCCATCCATTTCAGTCTCCCTCTTTCCCTCAACTAACCCCAGCCCCCTCACTCCCTCTTTATCCCTACATTTCGCTCCCCATTTCTCTCCCCCTCGCAGCTATTCTCGCTGCTCTCTCCCCCCCTCGCAGCTATTCTCGCAGCTCTCTGCCCCCCACGCAGCTATTCTTGCAGCTCTCTGCCCCCCACGCAGCTATTCTTGCAGCTCTCTCCCCCCTCGCAGCTATTCTCGCCCCCTCGCAGCTATTCTCGCAGCTCTCTCCCCCCTCGCAGCTCTCTCCACCCCTCGCAGCTATTCTCGCAGCTCTCTCTCCCCCGACGCAGCTCTCTCCACCCCTCGCAGCTCTCTCTCTCCCCTCGCAGCTATTTTCGCAGCTCTCTCTCTCTCCCCTCGCAGCTATTTTCGCAGCTCTCTCTCTCTCCCCTCGCAGCTATTCTCGCAGCTCTCTCCCCCCCTCGCAGCTATACTCAGCTCCCTCTCCCCCCCTCCCCCCCTCGCAGCTATACTCAGCTCCCTCCCAGCTATTCTCGCAGCTCTCTCACCCCTCGTAGCTATTCTCGCAGATCCCTCCCCCCCTCGCAGCTATTCTCACAGCTCTCCCACCCCTCGCAGCTATTCTCGCAGCTCTCTCGCAGCTCTCTCTCCCCCCTCGCAGCGATTCTCGCAGCTCTCTCTCCCCCCTCGCAGCTATTCTCGCAGCGCTCTCCCCCCTCGCAGCTATTCTCGCAGACCTCTCCCCCCTCGCAGCTATTCTCGCAGCCCTCTCCCCCCTCGCAGCTCTCTCCACTCCCCCATACGCAGCTCCCTCTCCCCCCCTCGCAGCTATACTCAGCTCCCTCCCTCCCTCGCAGCTATTCTCGCAGCTCTCCCACCCCTCGCAGCTATTCTCACAGCTCTCCCCCCCTCGCAGCTATTCTCGCAGCTCTCCCCCCCTCGCAGCTATTCTCGCAGCTCTCCCCCCCCCCTCGCAGCTATTCTCGCAGCCCCCCCCCCCCCCCCCTCGCAGCTATTCTCGCAGTTCTCCCCCTCGCAGCTCTCCCACCCCTCGCAGCTATTCTTGCAGCTCCCCCCCGCAGCTATTCTCGCAGCTCTCCCCCCTCGCAGCTATTCACGCAGCTCTCCCCCCCTCGCAGCTATTCTGGCAGCCCTCTCCCCCTCGCAGCTATTCTCGCAGCTATTCTCGCAGCTCTCCCCCCCTCGCAGCTATTCTCACAGCTCTCCCCCCCTCGCAGCTATTCTCGCAGCTCTCCCTCTCTCCCCTCGCAGCTCTCGCTCTCCCCCCCTCGCAGCTCTCCCTCTTTCCCCCCTCGCAGCTATTCTCACAGCTTTTCCCCCTCGCAGCTATTCTCGCAGCTCTCTCCACCCTCGCAGCTATTCTCGCAGCTCTCTTCCCCCCTCGCAGCTATTCTCGCAGCTCTCTTCCCCCCTCGCAGCTATTCTCGCAGCTCTCTTCCCCCCCTCGCAGCTATTCTCGCAGCTCTCCCCCTCGCAGCTATTCTTGCAGTTCTCTCCCTCGCAGCTATTCTTGCAGTTCTCTCCCTCCTCGCAGCTCCCCCCCCCCTCGCAGCTATTCTCTCAGCTCTCCCCCCCTCGCAGCTATTCACGCAGCTCTCCCCCACTCGCAGCTATTCTCGCAGCTATTCTCTCAGCCCTCTCCCCCTCGCAGCTATTCTCGCAGCTATTCTCGCAGCTATTCTCGCAGCCCTCTCCCCCTCGCAGTTATTCTCGCAGCTATTCTCGCAGCTCTCCCCCCTCACAGCTATTCTCGCAGCTCCCCCCCCCCCCCCCTCGCAGCTATTCTCGCAGCTCTCCCTCTCTCCCCTCGCAGCTCTCCCCTCGCAGCTCGCCCTCTCTCCTCTCGCAGCTCTCCCTCTCTCAGCTCTCCCTCTCGCAGCTCTCCCTCTCTCCTCTCGCAGCTCTCCCTCTCCCCTCGCAGCTCTCCCTCTCCCCTCGCAGCTCTCCCTCCCCCCTCGCAGCTCTCCCCCTCGCAGCTATTCTTGCAGTTCTCTCCCTCGCAGCTATTCTTGCAGTTCTCTCCCTCGCAGCTATTCTTGCAGTTCTCTCCCTCCTCGCAGCTCTCTCCCCCCCTCGCAGCTATTCTCTCAGCTCTACCCCCCTCGCAGCTATTCACGCAGCTCTCCCCCACTCGCAGCTATTCTCGCAGCTATTCTCTCAGCCCTCTCCCCCTCGCAGCTATTCTCGCAGCTATTCTCGCAGCCCTCTCCCCCTCGAAGTTATTCTCGCAGCTATTCTCGCAGCTCTCCCTCCTCACAGCTATTCTCGCAGCTCCCCCCCACCCCTCGCAGCTATTCTCGCAGCTCTCCCTCTCTCCCCTCGCAGCTCTCCCCTCGCAGCTCTCCCTCTCCTCTCGCAGCTCTCCCTCTCTCCTCTCGCAGCTCTCCCTCTCGCAGCTCTCCCCTCGCAGCTCTCCCTCCCCCCCTCGCAGCTCTCCCCCGCTCGCAGCTATTCTCGCAGCTCTCCCTGCTCTCTCCCATCACAGCTCTCCCTCTCCCCTCGCAGCTTTCCCTCTCCCCCCCTCGCAGCTCTCCCTCTCCCCTCTCGCAGCTCTCCCTCGCCCCTCTCGCAGCTCTCCCTCTCCCCTCGCAGCTCTCCCTCTCCCCTCGCAGCTCTCCCTCTCCCCTCGCAGCTCTCCCACCCCCCTCGCAGCTCTCCCACCCCCCTCGCAGCTCTCCCCCTCTCGCAGCTATCTCCCATCACAGCTCTCCCTCTCCCCTCGCAGTTTTCCCTCTCCCCCCCTCGCAGCTCTCCCTCTCACCCCCCCCCCCCCCTCCCTCGCAGCTATTCTCGCAGCTCCCCCCCTCGCAGCTATTCTTGCAGCTCTTTCCTACCCTCGCAGCTCTCCTTGCTTTCTCCCCTCGCAGCTCTCTCGCAGCTCTCCCCCCCTCGCAGCTCTCCCTCTTTCCCCCTTCGCAGCTATTCTCACAGCTCTCCCCCCCCCTCGCAGCTATTCTCGCAGCTCTCCCCCCCTCGCAGCTCTCCCCCCCTCGCAGCTATTCTCGTAGCTCTCCCTGCTCTCTCCCATCACAGCTCTCCCTCTCCCCTCGCAGTTTTCCCTCTCCCCCCTCGCAGCTCTCCCCCCCCCCCCCTCGCAGCTATTCTCGCAGCTCTCTACCCACTTGCAGCTATTCTCGCAGCTCCCCCCCCCCCCCTCGCAGCTATTCTTGCAGCTCTTTCCTCCCCTCGCAGCTCTCCCTGCTTTCTCCCCTCGCAGCTCTCTCGCAGCTCTCCCCCCCTCGCAGCTCTCCCTCTTTCCCCCCTCGCAGCTATTCTCGCAGCTCTCCCCCCCTCGCAGCTATTCTCGCAGCTCTCTCCCCCCCTCGCAGCTATTCTCGCAGCTCTCTCCCCCCCTCGCAGCTATTCTCGCAGCTCTCTCTCCCCCTCGCAGCTATTCTCGCAGCTCTCGCCCCCCCTCGCAGCTATTCTCGCAGCTCTCGCCCCCCCTCGCAGCTATTCTCGCAGCTCTCTCTCCCCCTCGCAGCTATTCTCGCAGCTCTCGCCCCCCCTCGCAGCTATTCTCGCAGCTCTCGCCCCCCCTCGCAGCTATTCTCGCAGCTCTCGCCCCCCCTCGCAGCTATTCTCGCAGCTCTCTCTCCCGCCTCGCAGCTATTCTCGCAGCTCTCTCCCGCCTCGCAGCTATTCTCGCAGCTCTCTCCCGCCTCGCAGCTATTCTCGCAGCTCTCGCCCGCCTCGCAGCTATTCTCGCAGCTCTCTCCCGCCTCGCAGCTATTCTCGCAGCTCTCTCCCGCCTCGCAGCTATTCTCGCAGCTCTCTCCCGCCTCGCAGCTATTCTCGCAGCTCTCTCCCGCCTCGCAGCTATTCTCGCAGCTCTCCCGCCTCGCAGCTATTCTCGCAGCTCTCCCGCCTCGCAGCTCTCTCCCGCCTCGCAGCTATTCTCGCAGCTCTCTCCCGCCTCGCAGCTATTCTCGCAGCTCTCTCCCGCCTCGCAGCTCTCTCCCGCCTCGCAGCTATCCTCGCAGCTCTCTCCCGCCTCGCAGCTATTCTCGCAGCTCTCTCCCGCCTCGCAGCTATTCTCGCAGCTCTCTCCCGCCTCGCAGCTATTCTCGCAGCTATTCTCAGCTCTCTCCCTCTCCCAATAGCAGAGCTGTGTGTGCGACAGGGATGATAACTGCAGACATTAATGACATTAGCACACACACACACCATTAGAGGAGCAGTGCAAAAACACTATCAGGATTCTACAGGGTCATTATCAATGTTCATCACAGCCAGAGCCCTAACATGAGCCACAAGGGGTTACCACAGACACAATACACACACCTTAGACAGCCAGAGATGTACACACATGTACACTGTGTCTACTACTA
Source organism: Oncorhynchus clarkii lewisi (assembly GCF_045791955.1). Classification (NCBI taxonomy): domain Eukaryota; kingdom Metazoa; phylum Chordata; class Actinopteri; order Salmoniformes; family Salmonidae; genus Oncorhynchus; species Oncorhynchus clarkii. Next base: position 24,249,849 of record NC_092165.1, on the reverse strand, counting down.
AGGCTGGATCATGTTGTTGTATTGTTCAATGTTATAATTAAGTAATGTTCTGACTGTTGCTGCCTTCTTGGTCAGGTCTCCCCTTGAAAGAGACTGGGTCTCAACGGGCTTTTCTTGGATAAAATGAAGGTTAAATAAATGTTTAAAATTATCAAAATGTTCACACCAACTGAAGAGACCCTAAACCAGGACCTTGAGTCATCTATACAGCAGTTTAAAACCCTGCTCTGTCATGTTACATTGAAGACCTCCGAGCTCTCCCTAGTCCCGCTCTGTCGTTAGCCCACCACAACATTCATCTAAAGTGATGTTTAAAATCTGTCTCGCGCTGCCTGTGGCCCCCGAGGCAAGATGGCTAATCAATGATGTCTAATGCAGTCTTTCTATGTCAAACAGACCAGGAGCAAAGCCGGTGTGGATTAATGCTCCAGAGCTTCAATATAATCTGTGTGTCACACAATGGGAGAATGGTGTGTGTGTGTCTAAATTGTTTAATGATTTAACCAAAACACACAAGTGCTTTTGACTCTTATTTTATTGATCAAACACCCAAAGCCTTGACAAAAAAAGTCCACAAATGTTTTTATTTTATTTTGTGACTACTAATGTGTGGGCGCGTGAGTGAACATTTAAATAGAGGCCTAGTCCACTTCCTCATTCTTTGTACTGGAGTGGCCAGTACAGAGATATAGGATATTTGATTCTGAGAAAGTGAATTCTTGGGATTTCATAACATCGTAACCATCTCAATATGTACTTGTCGAAGTGGAGTCCTGCAGTACTTTGTGGACAAATACTTAGTGACATCTCTTTGTATATTTTGAGAAAATAAAATGAAAGTTCTGAGTAGCCTCCCCGCAAACTGACACAGAACAGTTGCAAGTAGAAAACCAACTCTTCAAGCTGTTGCTTTGTCCTGCTCTGGACTTCACTGAAAATGAAAAGAGCATCTCTGTGTGACTCCATTAATATAAAACAGCTAATTCTGTGACTTATTTTTGGATTCAAGAGACAGACAGAGGAGGGACAGGGGGGCATTGGGAGAAAGGGTGTGGGGGGGGACGACACCATACAGATAAGAGTGGGGTCTGTGGAGAAGATGTGGGGCCCCTGGTGGAGTCACGGTATACTGCTGCCTGGTACTACAGTATAGGGCCATGAGGCCCCTGGTGGAGCCATGCCATAATTCTGTCTGGTACTACAGTATAGGGCCATGAGGCCCCTGGTGGAGCCATGCCATAATGGTGTCTGGAACTACAGTATAGGGCCATGAGGCCCCTGGTTGAGCCATGCCATAATGCTGTCTGGTACTACAGTATAGGGCCATGAGGCCCCTGGTGGAGCCATGCCATAATGGTGTCTGGTACTACAGTATAGGGCCATGAGGCCCCTGGTGGAGCCATGCCATAATGCTGTCTGGTACTACAGTATAGGGCCATGAGGCCCCTGGTGGGAGTCATGACAATGTATGTAGTTCTGTCTTTGAGCTGTTCTTGTCTATTGATGTTCTGTATTATGTCATGTTTCATATTTTGTGTTGACCCCAGGAAGAGTAGCTGCAGCTTTCGCAACAGCTAATGGGGATCCTAATAAAATACCAAAATAGCAATAATGCTGGGTGGTACTCCAGTATAGGGCCATGAGGTTATACAATAAGTGCATTTAAATCAGTTGGTTCCTCAAACCGCAGCCCCTTGATCCCCACAGCAACACTCAGATGGTCACTAGGAACCACTACCATACCCGCGTACTCTCTGAATGAGATGCTTGCTAATCCAAGCCAGCAGTGTGTGACTGAGTGAAGGAATGAGCGAGAGGGAGTGAAGGCTCGGCTACCTGTCGTGTGTGGCGACAGGTAGCCTAGCAGTTAAGCGTGTTGGGCCAGTAACCGAAAGGTTGCTGGTTCCAATCCCGAGCTAACTAGGTGAAACATATGCTGATGTGCCTTTGAGCAAGGCACTTAACCATAATTGCTCCTGTAAGTCGCTCTGGATAAGAGTGTCTGCTAAATGACTCAAATGTCATGTAAATGTCTGAAGTTTAGCTGTGTTGGCTAGATGTAAGGTGTGGTCAGATAAAGAGGATAAGAGGTCAAAAGGAGCCAGCACTAACAACTTGACTGGAGTTCATCGACTATAACAGAGAGGAGACACACAGTCACAGACAAACACACATCTATTCATCATATCACACACAAACACAGTCAAAGACTCAGGATTTTCCCTTCGTTTGTATTGGCTTTGAAGATCAATTACCTACAATTGAAAGAGAGCGCTGACACACAGGCCCCTCTCAGTGTTGCCATTAATTACGCAACAGGCTCAATAGCCGACAAGCCGTTCCTTTCAGTTAGGGCTTTAAGGGTTTAGGTGGAGGCTGCTCCTCTGTGTCTTGGATCCTCAAGAAATAACCAGTGGGACCAAGTGGGAACTTCAGTATCGATGACTGATGGTTTAAACACAAGACAAGGAATGTGTTCTCTTGTCTTCTCATTTGGGTTTTAAAAATCGCCCCTCCTCTTACATCGTAAAGTGCTTTGAGGACCGATACATTACTATCATGAGGACTTGTAACCAGGAGGCATAGCATTGACGGCCACTGTTTGACAATTCCTTACAGGCGATGCGTCGGGTGACATTTAAACGACACATCCTATTAAAGAAGACAGCAGATGAAGGATGGATGACAATACAGGATGTAGTGTATCAGTAGTGCTGCTGTCTGATGACAATGTAAGAGCGTCGACTGTACTTGGTGTCACGTGCTCCTAATGAGGAGAGACTAATGGACTTTCTCGTCGAGTGTCTATACGGTCTGACAGAGACGGAGACAAAGAGTGAGAGCGAGACAGGCCAGAACGAGAGAGGCAGAAAAAGAAACACGGAGAGAGACAGAGACCGAGAAGCAGAGAGGCATAGAAAGAGAGAGGCAGAGAGAAACAGTGAGAGGAAGAGAGAGACAGAAACCGGCATAGAAAGAGTCAGAGAGAGCGCTCAGGAAGAACTGAGAAGGTTATACCGCTCATCTGCTCTCTCTCTCCCTTTCTCATCCTCTCATCTCCCTCTCTACGTACTACAACCTTCGCTCTTCCTCAGTCTCGCAAAGTTGTTCTCCCCTTCTCTTTCCCACCGTATGTTGCTCTACCTTATCATAGCTTCTTAGTCTAGTGAACCTGGCAGGCATTAGGACCACTCGGCATGTACCAGGGAGGTAGACATACTTGTAGACCGTCAGCCGTGTGCAGGTGCAGAGCCTGAATACCTGTCCTCGCTCATTTAAACAGCAGGATGTCTCTGGGTCCACCTGCTATAGACGTCCTCTCTCTTTGTCTGCTGCAAGCTTAGGTAAGACTGTGTGTGTGTGTGTGTGCGTGTGTGTTCGTTCCCATGTGCATACATCCCTAGGTTCGTATAGGTGTAGATGGCCCTGTGGAGGCCTGTAATTAAAGGGTTGACTCTGGGGCCTGGTTCAATCTGCCTTGGGTCCATCAACCAGCCTTCAGATACCATTAGGCACTGATGGTAAATCGTTTACTAGGAATCCTGCTTCTTTGTGCTGCAGACTACTAGGGTCCGGCAGGGTAACATGGGCAGATAGTAGATTAATAATGGCACAATGCCAGACCTCAACTGTATGGAGATACAGTGTAGGATAAACATGTGCATGCACAGACACATATAGCCTAAATATTCACAAGGACAAAAACCTTATTTAAACATGAAACAATACGCTTAGGGCCTAGCATAGAAATGAAAAAAATAATTTGAATTCTATGGGGAGTCCTACATAGGAGCATGGAGGGTTGGTCTCACCCCTCCGTTCAGACGAGCAGCTCTGGGCTTGTGTGGGTTGGGGCTAGAGCAGTAATTGATTTTTTGCTGCCACACACACACACACACACACACACGTTACATGACTGTGATTAGTATGAACAGGGCTTATTTATTATTGGACGCTGTGTGTGGTCTGTGTGTGTGTGTGTGTGTGGTGTGGTCTGTGGTGAGAGAGATTAGTGGAGAATGAACAAGGTCTATTCATTATTAGGATGCAGATGATTTGCTCGTTACTCAGCTCACAGCAGACCATCTAGTAAAATTGCCGGCCAAACGGACAAAGAAAAAAAATCCCATTGCAAAATAATGTTTTTTATTAATTGATGGAAATACCAGTCGATGGAAATACATTTGACCGTCATGCTTATCGGTCTATAGGAACATTTGCATAATTTAAAATGAAATTGGCCTGGTTGAATTTTTGTTAGTCGTCATGCATCTTATTTATCCAACACAACTACACGTGCACAGCATACAGACTATTTGAGTGGGATTTCACCTGCTGCTCCTCAGCTGGGTGCAACTGGAGTAAAACATGTGCTTTATGAAGACCATTCATTCACTGAGCAACAATTCTAAATGCAGTCGCGTGTTACAAACTGTTTTGGTGAACGACTAAAAAAAAAAGGGAGCTATTTTTATTTCTCAACTGGTAATTGAAGTGTTCCTCCCCATTCAAGTGCAGGCAACAGGCTATCAGCGCGTCACCCACCACTTTACATCGTGAGCTGGAGGCAGTATGCATTTTGAAAATATACTTAATTGTTTGAAACCTGTATGTTTTACCTCATATCGAACAGTTCCATTTCAATAATAATAAATACATTATTGTCAGGTGGTTGATCATAAAAAAATCTTTATTTAAAAAAATATCACAAGGTGGCTGTTTTGTCTTGTATTTACAGTTGAAGCTGGAAGTTTACATACGCTTAGTCATTAAAACACATTTTTCAACACTCCACAAATTTCTTGTTAACAAACTATAGTATTGGCAAGTCGGTCAGGACATCTACTTTGTGCATGACACAAGTCATTTTTCCAACAATTGTTTACAAACAAATGATTTCACTAATAATTCACTGTATCACAATTCCAGTGGGTCAGAAGTTTATATACAATAAGTTGACTGCCTTTAAAAAGCGTGGAAAACTCCAGAAAATGATCATTGCTTTAGAAGCTTCTGATAGGCAAATTGACATAATTTGAGTCAATTGGCAGTGTACCTGTGGATGTATTTCAAGGCCTACCTTCAAACTCAGTGCCTCTTTACTTGACATCATGGGAAAATCAAGAGAAATCAGCCAAGACCTCAGATTAAAAAATAAATAAATTGTAGACAAGTCTGGTTCATCCTTGGGAGCAATTTCCAAACCCCTGAAGGTACCACGCTCATATGTACAAACAATAGTACGCAAGTACAAACAACATGGCACCAGGGCGCGTCATACCACTCAGGAAGGAGACGTGTTCTGTCTCCTACAGATGAAAGTACTTTGGTGTGAAAAGTGCAAATCAATCCCAGAACAGCAGCAAAATACCTTGAAGATGCTGGAGGAAACCAGTACAAAAGTATCTATATCCACAGTAAAACGAGTCCTATATCGACATAACCTGAAAGCAAGGAAGAAGCCACTGCTCCAAAACCGCCATAAAAATGCCAAACTACGGTTTGCATGTGCACATGGGGACAAAGACCGTACGTTTTCGAGAAATGTCCTCTGGTCTGATGAAACAGAATTAGAACGGTTTGACCATAATGACCATCATTATGTCTGGAGGAAAAGGGGGAGGCTTGCAAGCCTGAAGCACAAGGGTGGCAGCATCATGTTGTGGGGGTGTTTGCTGCAGGAAGGACTGGTGCACTTCACAAAATAGATGGCATCATGAGGAGGTAAAACTGTGGATATATTGAAGCAACATCAAGACATCAGTCAAGAAGTTAAAGCTTGGTCGCAAATGGGTCTTCCAAATGGACAATGACCCCAAGCATACTTCCAAAGTTGTGGCAAAACGGCTTAAGGACAACAAAGTCAAGGTATTGGAGTGGCCATCACAAAGCCCTGACTTCTGTCCTATAGAAAATGTGTGAGCAGAACTGAAAAAGTGTCTGCGAGCAAGGAGGCCTACAAACCTGACTCAGTGGGAAGCTTGTGGAGGGCTACCCAAAACATTTGACCCAAGTTAAACAATTTAAAGGTAATGCTACCAAATACTAATTGAGTGTATGTAAACTTCTGACCCACTGGTAATGTGATGAACAAAATAAAATCTTAAATAATTCGCTCTATTATTATTCTGATATTTTACATTCTTAAAATAAAGTGGTGATCCTAACTAACCTAAGACAGGGAATTTTTACTAGGATTAAATATCAGGAATTGTGAAAAACTGAGTTTAAATGTATTTGACTAAGGTGTATGTAAACTTCCTATTTCAACTAATTGTTGACAGCCAGTCACGGCACCATGTTTATATTGGAGAAGGCGATGTATTTAAGTTGATCATGTTGTGAGATGGAAGAAAGGGGCAACTCTTCCTACTCACTCACCTCAGACGACTGCTCGAGCCTGGAAGACCACTTAACATCTTGTATGTTTTTAAGATTCCTTTTGACCAATTTTTTTTTTTAGGATACATACACTTAACAAAAATGCCACATCCAACAATTTCAAGGATTTTACAAAATGTACAGTTCATATAAGGAAATCAGTCTATTTAAATAAATAAAGGCCCTAATCTATGGATTTCACATGACTGGGTAGGAGTGCAGCCATGGGTGGGCTTATGCCCACCCACTGGGGATCCAGGCCCACCCACTGGGGAGCCAGGCCCACCCACTGGGGAGCCAGGCCCAGCCTATCAGAATGAGTTTTCCCCACAAAAAGGGAATTATTACAGACAGAAATACTCCGGATGTTGAGGTCCTGGGTCGGCGTAGACGTACTGACAAATTCTCTAAAGCGACATTGGGTTATGGTAGAGAAATTAACATTAAATTCTCTGGCAACACCTCTGGTGGACATTCCTGCAGTCAGCATTCCAATTGCACGCTCCCTCAAAACATCTGTGGCATTGTGTTGTGTAACAAAACTACACATTTTAGAGTGGTATTTTATTGTCCCCAGCACAAGGTCCACCTGTGTAATGATCATGCTGTTTAATCATCATCTTGATATGCCACAGGTGGATGGATTATCTTGGCAAAGGAGACATGTTCACTAACAGGGATGTAAACAAATTTGTGACAGACCGGCTCAATCTTACATAGCTAAATTGGAAATGGTGTTTTTTTACATTGGATAAAAGTAAAGACTCAGCACTACAAAATGATATATCATACACTAGTTGAGGAACAATGGGAAAGCAATTCTGCTTTGAAAGTTGATAAACTTGTAACCTCACTTTTGTGAAAATGGCCTTTGAATGTTTTGGTACTACTACTGGAGAGCTCTTCTTTGTCTACACCCATTCAGTATCGTTCACACCCTCTTAAGCCTTAGCCCCACATCTTTAAGTATTCACATGTGAGGCCATGTGCTTACCAGAGTGAGTACAGTAGTGTCCTCAACAAAGATTAAGACTAAAGGCTGGTTTATACGACGTCTATCGACATGTTGTCGCAGTGACATCATGAACATTCTATTGTCGTCCGACATCAAACTTGGCAGACTAATTCATTTACTATATGTCAATATAGCAAACCTGCCAATTAAAAGTAATGTTAATAAACCATCAATCAAATGAATGTATAAATCCCTTTTTACATCAGCAGATGTCAAAGTGCTGTACAGAAACCTAGCCTAAAACCCCAAACAGCAAGCAATGCAGATGTAGAAGCACGGTGGCTAGGAAAAACTCACTAGAAAAGGCAGGAACTTAGGAAGAAACCTAGAGAGGAACCAGGCTGTACCTGGTGGAGATAAGACTAAAGACTCAGATTGTTCTTCAAGATGTTCAAACGTTCATAGATGACCTGCAGAGTCAAATAATAAATCACAGTGGTTGTAGAGGGTGCAACAGGTCAGCACCTCAGGAGTAAAGTGTCAGTTGGCTTTTCGTAACCGAGCAGAGGTCGAGACAGCAGGTGCGGTAGAGAGAAAGAGAAAAGTTATGGTTAGTTTTTAGCTAGCTATAAAAAATAAAGGTTTATGTTCAAATGCCTCTCCTGTGAAGTAGTGGCGCACGACATACACCTAGTTTCCTGAAACGAATCACATTTGTGCACGACATTAGAGAAATACATTTTTTTGTGCGTATGAAAGAATTCTGGGATCTTTTATTTCAACTCATGAAACACTTTACATATTTTTGTTCAGTATATTTGTTGTCTTAAGTGGGAAGGTGTTACAAGCTTTGGTTTTTCCATATTATACTTCAAGGTTGGACGTTAGCACGTAGGGCTCACCTTTTGGTGTCACCTTGTTAGTCAGTCTGTATTACACTTGTGGTGGTCGGGCATCTCGTTAGGAGGGAAGGTGTTTCACCTGTGCTGGCCATGGTGCTATTTAAGAATGGTTGGACCAGAGCTCCAGTTGTCTTGAGAGATGTGGAGGATCAATACCTTTAGTTGGCTCTCCCTATTTGAGTTCCAGACAAACAATATATTATCTTCCCCGTTTTGCTTCACTTTTTTGTTTGCTTCCTGTCTAAATTTGGTGTGGGTTTTTCTTCTGTTTGCCTCTGACTAATTTAGTGGGCCTTCATGGTGGGTGACTTATGGCCAAGTTGTTGTTGCTAGTCAACTTTCAGTGGACACACCCATGAGTCACTCCGAACCCCTCCTAAAACCCCACCTGTTTAGGCTTTGGTTGTTGTTAGTTCCCCTTTCTATTTGAGCAACAATTTTTGGTTTTGTTGCTGGGAACTTAATCGCATTTACAACTCTACCGATCATTTTGTCCCAAACTGTTGCATTAAATAGCTAAATGTGCCTACTCCCGTCTTGGCATCTGCGTTCTAGACAACAGCTGGCAGATACAGTGCAGGTAGGCTGTGCCGGACAGGCTAGTCTACATGACGAGTAGAGAATATTTTTTATTTGTCAAACGGCAGCCAAGCATCGATCACCATGTCACCAAAATAAGACCCTTGATTTATTGGAAAGGAGCATCAAGCTTATCAATGAGCACTATCACCACCCTGTGAAGTGCGTCATCATTTATTTCATCTGTAGCCTAATAAACGGCATGGTTTTCCCGAGTCGTAGCGGGAGAACCACACGTCATCGCGTGACTTCAAATTTGCCTCGATATGGTTATTATGTCAATACTTGCGCCTAAAGAAGTTTCCACTGTCCTTTCTCGCATTATTAATATTACCAACACAGAAAGGCCCCCACCATGTCGATCGAAAAAAATTGTCTGTTGGCCTTTATACAATTGTAACAAAACTTCCTGTTTCCTTCACAGCTGTCGGGGATTTATTTTTATACATCGACTTTACTCGTCCTATGAAATGCAATGGCTTTTTTCTTACTGTGATGGGTAGAAAAATAATACAAATAGCTATGAATACATTACTGAATGTCAGATGTTAAAAACAAAGGGAGGAGGGAGAGAGAGAGAGAAGAAAGGAACAGTAGTGATTTTGCTGGGAGCGTCAGCTAATTTCATGCTCTGCATTTTATTGTCACGCATCAGTAATTCCAGCGTTGCTTCCAGACGCACACACTTGAACGGGTCTACCATAAGCCACTGGGTGGCGCACACACACACACACACACACACAATGAAACAGGCCTACCATGAGCAATCGTATAGGGTGACACACACACAGAGAAGCCTCTAGTGTTTCAACATCCTCGCTCTATCCATCACGTGTGTCTGTGTAGCCTATCTGCTAGGCCTATGGCTTGATACATGCTAAAGAAGATAGCAGAAGGAGATGGAAAGATGAGATAACTGCGAGAGAGGTAAATTGCAGAAAGCTGTTGAGAGCAGTAGATTGCAGAAAGGGAGAGGGGGATACCTAGTCAGTTGTACAACTGAATGCATTCAACTGAAATGCGTCGTCCGCATTTAACCCAACCCCTCTGAATCAGAGGTGTGGGGTGCTGCCATAATTAAAAGAGGGAGGAAAGGTCTTCGGGATCAGATTTGTCTTTCTTTCCCCCTCAGTGACAAAGTGTCACAGGGGCCTCCTCAGTACTCTTCAAGGTCCCCTAGTGCTTAGCCTGTCACTGTGATGCGCAATGACAATCATATGGATATAGAATATAATCGGCACCATTAGGGCCATTTCACCAAGTCTAAACAGCTAGTTGAAATACATCCATCTTCACTTTCTCGTCCTCTCCAATTTCTCCTCGACTCTCTTCTCCTCAACAAAAGTAAAACAAAGTAAAATATTGTAATATAGACCTATGCGTGTCATGAGTCAGAGAAATGTTGTCTCCTGTGCAGGCTCATTTAACCTACCTAGTCATGTTAGTCCAGAGGTGAATGGCTTTAATATTTGCATTAGGTAAGGATTTCAACTTTTCCCCAGAAAGTATATTTATATTATTAGTATAAACTCTATCACATTTAAAAGGAGTTGGATATATAGACTCCAAACAGTAAGAAATAACAAAACACTAAATGATTGCGGGGAAATCACCTCCATTTTCCACAAGTGCACCAACAAAGGAAGTCGTCAGAATTAATTCAGCGAGCTAAGGAATGCACTCTGTTAATGCAACCTGAAAAGGCCCTGCAAAGTCCTACACACCTGCAATACACTTTCCTCGAAATATCCCCCATGGGACAATAAAAACATGCCATGTCATTTAGTCCTATTCATTGATGATGCCCTTACAATATCTGCCCCGGGTCTTTGCTGAAACTATCAGTGTCATAGACCAAGAACGCACCACACTATTGTGTGTGTGTGTTTCAGTTGGACTAGAAGTCCATACATCATTGAGGAAGCTTTTCCTGTCCCTAGATATACGGCCGCCAACGTTCGTAGAGTAAACAGCAACAAAACAAATATGCAAATGAGCTCACCCTGCGAGCAGAACGAGTCCCTGCCGAATCCCTTCACCGCTGCAGGCTTCAGGCACACACACACACTCACAAACACATACCCCCACACAGAACCCCTAGTCCCCACTGACAGATTAACAACACAATGGTTCCGGGAACGTTCTAAAGGAAAGTGTCAGAGCTCCGACGCTCCATTGTCTGAGGCAGTAATTAAAGCGTCCCGATTCTGACAGTTATCAAGCAGATGTCACCGTCATCCCCATTCCCATCCCCAGCCCAGGGCCAGGCAGGGAGAGAGAGAGAGAGAGATGAGGTAAGTCACCGTCCTCCCCATTCCCATCCCCAGCCCAGGGCCAGGCAGGGAGAGAGAGAGAGATGAGGTAAGTCACCGTCCTCCCCATTCCCATCCCCAGCCCAGGGCCAGGCAGGGAGAGAGAGAGAGATGAGGTAAGTCACCGTCCTCCCCATTCCCATCCCCAGCCCAGGGCCAGGCAGGGAGAGAGAGAGAGATGAGGTAAGTCACCGTCCTCCCCATTCCCATCCCCAGCCCAGGGCCAGGCAGGGAGAGAGAGAGAGAGAGAGAGAGAGATGAGGTAAGTCACCGTCCTCCCCATTCCCATCCCCAGCCCAGGGCCAGGCAGGGAGAGAGAGAGAGATGAGGTAAGTCACCGTCCTCCCCATTCCCATCCCCAGCCCAGGGCCAGGCAGGGAGAGAGAGAGAGAGAGAGAGATGAGGTAAGTCACCGTCCTCCCCATTCCCATCCCCAGCCCAGGGCCAGGCAGGGAGAGAGAGAGAGATGAGGTAAGTCACCGTCCTCCCCATTCCCATCCCCAGCCCAGGGCCAGGCAGGGAGAGAGAGAGAGATGAGGTAAGTCACCGTCCTCCCCATTCCCATCCCCAGCCCAGGGCCAGGCAGGGAGAGAGAGAGAGATGAGGTAAGTCACCGTCCTCCCCATTCCCATCCCCAGCCCAGGGCCAGGCAGGGAGAGAGAGAGAGAGAGAGAGATGAGGTAAGTCACCGTCCTCCCCATTCCCATCCCCAGCCCAGGGCTAGGCAGGGAGAGAGAGAGAGAGAGAGATGAGGTAAGTCACCGTCCTCCCCATTCCCATCCCCAGCCCAGGGCCAGGCAGGGAGAGAGAGAGATGAGGTAAGAACGATACAGTCATGATGTGTCCCAAATGGCACCCATAGGGCTCTGGTCAAAAGTAGTGCATTTTATTAAGGGTGCCATTTCAGACACCGAGTCTGGTTCCAGGAAAATATCCTCTACTTGCCATGCTAAGATCTGGATAAAAAAAGCAGTCTGATGGAAAGCACATTTAAAATGCCTAGTTACTTAAAAAGCGTTTACAAATGTAAATTGTGTGCGCGATTCTGCAACCTTCTAAAATGCCCTACAGCTTGTTTGTTCACACATGGTTTGAATGTAATTGTATGGCAGCCTTTCATTTCTGTACCAAAACATGCCAGAGAAGACGACAGATTCTAACTCTTGCACTCCATTTCTCCAACAGAGACATGGGGTAGTAAGTATACTGTAGCTAGCGACAGAAGAGTTGGTTGTTAATTATTGTTCTTTCTAATAGACTACAATGGCTGAATTTAGCTTTTAAGGCTTAAAAAAATCTAAAAATGTGAAAAGAAATGGGCAAACTAACAATAGACACACACAACACTCTTATGCCCTTTTTATTATTATTATATTATTATTATTATTATATCCTGGGAAGGAGAACATCCCAACACCATAACTCCCGGGCAGCTCACACAATGCTAATGTTTCCGCTTCATCTACCTCTAATGTATGGACCGATTAGCCACTATAGCCAGAGGGAGAACTGGCCTGGTTACTACAGAGGAGTGAAACACTGGGAATATATACTATAAAATATTCATCATATATATTTATATAGAGGAAATGTTCATCCCTCTCCAATGTTGACCGACTGCGGCAGTCTTTACGTTCTATAGTGTCTGATGTAGCGTCGGGTAGCAGTCAAATTTCCCCTTTGGGGAGCAATAAAATAGAATTGTGCTAGTGTATATGGAAAAGTTATGGTCTGAACCAGGTATGTAAGCTGATGGTGATAAAATGGCTACTCTACTACCATCTACCAGTCTCTTGTTCTCTAGTCAACACATAATGTGTACATGGCATCATTTCTATCTTCTCTCAGTTTCTCACTCAAGTCCAAGGCTCCTCAGGGACAGAGGCCCAGGTCAGGGTCCCCTCCAGATGGACAAGGGGCTGAGAGAGGCTCCCTGTCCCCAGAGACATGACTACTGAGTGGGCCTCTTCAACTCTGTGTGTATTAATTTTGAGACTCTTTATCCTGTGAAAAGAATGACAGAATGATGTTAGACAGAAAATCTCCCTCCATACAGACTCTCTAGTCTGGCTCCAAATGTACAGTGCTTAATTCACCACTAACTCCAATCAAACTCCTTTTATTGGCCTGTTTACGTTAATGGATCGACTCAGGGCTCTGCCATAAGTGCTGGCAAATGTAAGCGTCAGTCTTGTAATGGTTATGGTGGAAGTGGTGGCCTGGACTACATGTGCTAAAAGCATTTTAATTAGCCTTCCACTAGCCTATTAATCAACGGCGCTAGAGTTATAAAATCAATTAGATATTGATAATGAAATGAACAATGTCACTCAAAAACTAGGCCTAAGACAGACAGACACACAGACAGACTGCTTCTGTTCAGGGTGCCACTGCCCGTGGTAGTGGTGGAGGGAGAAAAAAAATTATAAAATAAAAACTAAAATGACAACATTTGTGTGTTGTTGGAACTGGGCTCGTCAGCGCTGCTCTGAACGGCGCCGGGATGCCAATGATAACGCTCCAATTTCCCCCCCCCCCCATCAACTCGTCCGAGGATCCCTCAACCTTGTTGGGGGAAACAGCGTGGCTAAGAGGACTTGAAGGTCGTGAGTTATGTATTCCCAAATTTACATCCGTCCCTCACAACGGTTTAGAGCTGCCTTGCCTGCTGCAAAATGACAGCACAGGCTTATCAAAGCAGATGCTGAGAGCAGTCTCGCTCCTCTCTCTCAGACTGAAGGACTGTGGTCAGTGCTGCTCTCTAGTGGTGAAGGGTGCAAACAGCATGATTAATGTTGCTATACTCTAGTCTACTGCATGAGTACTCAAGTACTATTTGAGAAGGTCTAGTCACACCAATTTCCTAGCTGGCAAAGGTCCAGATGGCTATTGTCATTTATCGGTGTAGTAACAAACCACCACATCGCCACCCATTCGACCCCAAACTGTTCACAGAGAGAAACCTTTGCAGTTTCAAAGCTCATTTTCTGCAGTTCTACACATTTTGCCATGGGGCAGAGAGAACATTTTGCAGTTTTAAAAATAATTTCCTGTATTTCTACCAGATAAGTGTTATTATGCTGTTTCAGCTACTAAAATAACCAATTTACAAATAGTGTCTTATGTGGTTAGCCTGATTCTAGAGCGTGATAATGGACATTGCTTAGTGACTTTTGGGCACCTCCTTTCCACTACATCTCCCTAATGAACTGAACCGTACTGAAGCCACTTCTTCCGTCCCCAATCTCTCTCCAGCCTGAAGGAGGCGTACACACACACACACACACACATTTTGGAGAGCAGGGCCAATGCACAGTAAATGACAATTACACTTACCCTCGGAGCCTGCCAGCCTGCTCTCCCATCTAATGTTTCTCATTAATATCTGTAGCGGAAAAGCCAATAGGGCAAATAACACACTCTCCAATACTCAGAGGGCTAAGCCAATCAATTAGACTAAAGCCACTTCTTCACCCAAACAGCCTAATGAATGAACAACGTAATGCAAAGTCAATGAGATCATAGCTTTTATTTAACTAAAGGAGAAAACACCTTTCACTCAGAATAAGGTAATTGATGGTTACTTCTAGAAGGGCAGTCAACTGAACAACCTACCGGCTCAATTATTCATAGAATATTGAAATTGATGTCTGATCACCTTGAGTTTTTGTGAATCTCAGTCAATAAATTGCAGGTGCTGCCACATCAAGGATTAAGGCCTTGACTGTATTGATTCAATTGTATTTAGAATGGACTAGGGCTCATACTGTTTAATGCAAGGTTTTTCGTCTTTGAAATCTCTTGGAGAAAAAAGGGGAAATTTTTTTTTTTATTATTTTTTTTTTAAAGAGTTGCAAAATCAGCACTACCTTAATGGGCCAATCCAACTCACACACCTTCAAATCAGACAGCACCTCTCCACCAATACACTGATGGACACACTACTACAGTACCTGCCTTGCATCTCTGTATAACCCACTCAATCAGGTATGACTTCCTTTGATGCTTGGAAACTCGGTCCCTTAGAGAAGTCAATGAGCTGTTTAATATGAACCCAATTGGCAACACACTACTATAGCCAAACACCTGCTTCTCTCATATAGAAAAACCCACCCAATCAGCGGTGACTTCCTTTGATTCCAGCCTCTGTCTGAGAGCACTGTGCTGAGAAAACATCCCACTGTGTGTTCATATGACTGGAGCATTTCACAGATACTCACCAACTGTGTCATTACCTTCTCAATAGAGAAAAGAAACGGTTTACCATCGAACCATCTAAACTTGCTTTTTCCATTTCAGAACCTCACTCGAGATAGCTTTCCTTTCAGAGGCTGTGTTTGTTGTAATGGGGGGGGGGGTAGAGAGTTACAGTTTTCAGCAGAGGAGGAACTGAGTGTCTGTTTGCCCTGGGGAGAGGGTGTCGTGTGTTGAATTAGCTTGAAAACCGCTGCAGATGTGTGGAGTGAACCGGGGCTTTTTGAAACAGCCACCTTCAAAATGGCCGCCCTCAAAATAGAAAATCAGTCTTGTTTATGTGGCTGCCTTTTCGCTGCGCAGCTGAGAAAAACACAGGAATCAGCTCCGTTTGTCCCCTCTCTGTGACATCGCTTTCTGTTTTTTCTCTCCTCCCTCTCTCGTTCGCCGGTACGGCCCCTTTTTTAAACAGCGCTGATTTTGTAAAGACGAGCGTAACAATGAAACATCTGTGTGACTTCTGGCACGCTCGCTAGCCGCCATTTCCTGGTACCCAGGGTGCATTTCTCATCTCTCGGCATGCTAATCAAGCACTGCTTCTCTCTGCCGCTCTCCCGTCGTCTCCCATCAACATCACTCTCTGTCTGATAGCGTTAAAGCTACACGCACTGAGAGTAATTTTTACATCTGCCTAGAATGGAATGCAATAGAACAATAGACCCAACCCTTGCCATGCATATTAACCCTGGAAGACCCACAGTTGTAAAAAGGCGATGTGTCCTAAAATTGCATCATGTTCCGGTCCTAAACAAAAAAATTATGTAAAACATTAGTGCAGCTCCTTAGACCCAGATTTCTCTTACTGGTATGTGTTGTCTGTCGGTATGGTTATTGTGGCATCAGAAGCATCTGAAACATTAAAAACCTGTCCACTTGTCTGAGACCACGCTCCCCGCCCCCTAAAAAAAACATTTTGTAAGCATTCCATGCAAGTACATGACAGTATATTTTTCCTTTCTGATGCTTTTGACTAATTCTAATATAATTTTTTAATGCCCTTTTTCCATTTCAGTGTTACCCTTCATCTATTGCACCATCAACGTCCGGGTGTGCGACAGATCCTTTCAAAATCCAAACCATTTATGCAACGTTGCCTGAAAATTGTCCTACGAACTTGAAAGCCAAAAAACAGACCATTTTCATAAAATCAGAGGACTAAGTATCTCAGAAAGGTAATAGAAAGAAAATTCCTAATTTCGATTTATGCTTGGGTCTCACTCAAGGAACAGGGCTGCTAAGTCAGACGTGGTTATTTATTTCAAAAAGGTTTAGCTTGTGGGCCTCCCGGGTGGCACAGTGGTCTAGGGCACTGCATCGCGCCTAGGCTCTGTTGCAGCCGGCCGCGACCGGGAGGTCCGTGGGGTGACGCACAATTGTCCTAGCGTCGTCCGGGTTAGGGAGGGTTTGGCCGGTAGGGATATCCTGGTCTCATCGCGCACCAGCGACTCCTGTGGCGGGCCGGGCGCAGTGCCGCTAACCAGATCGCCAGGTGTATGGTGTTTCCTCCGACACATTGGTGCGGCTGGCTTCCGGGTTTGATGCGCGCTGAGTTAAGAAGCAGTGCGGCTTGGTTGGATTGTGTTTCGGGGGACGCATGGCTTTCGAGCTTCGTCTCTCCCGAGCCCGTACGGGAGTTGTAGCGATGGGAAAAGATAGTAAATACTAACAATTGGATACCACGAAATTGGAGAGAAAAGGGGGTAAAATAAAATAAAAATAAAAAGGTATAGCTTAAAGATCTGGAGCCAAAGTAACAGTTCCACATTGTACGGCCTACCATGTTGTTCTGAACAAGTCTGTATCTCTGCTATGAGCACTGTGACTGAGGTGGATGGTTCTTTCCCTGATGCACACCAAACTCTTCCCTAACAGACGGCACTATTAACCCCCCCCCCCCCCACACACACACACACACACACACACATATACATATATATATATATATCCCTTCGCTACAGTAGCCAGTATCCCTATGCATTATTCATGAGAGCTAAGTAAGCTACATTTAATTTGCCAATCAGCTGCTGGCGTTGCGGGTAATGAGATGCTAATAGCTCAGGAGCCTGTATTCCCTGAGCCAAAGGCCCTCCAAGTGCCTAGGAGAGACAGAGAGACGAAGAGAGAAAGTGTTGAGGATTGCATAATCTCATACACTGATAACACTATCTGCATCAGCCAGCTCGCAGCTTTGTTGTTGCCTTGTCCTCTCCTCAGAGTTCTGTTGGTGTGTGAACTATTCTTCTTCTACTTGGTCTTCTAATCAGCAGAGTCAGCGAGGGACCGGGACGTGGTCTGTGGTGGGCCGTGATGAGTCAATGTTTGAATGTGAAGACTGCAAAGTGGTGTGTTTTGTTGTTGTTTGTTGAGAGTTGGCTATGCCGGAGACGTGTTGAGTGAAACTCCATTCGTCCAAGGCTCATGTGAAAGACAGCTGAACAAATGTCTTTGGCTGGTAAATATAAATTGTATCAATGTCTATGGCTGGTAAATATAAATTGTATCAACGCCGAGATGGAAGGACTTTCAGTGGATTGTTTCGCGAAAGGCTCCACCTAAGGTCAACTGACTCATTAAGAATTTGGCAGCGGATTTGTTACATTATAACACACACACACACACACACACACACACACAATAGGCCTAGTTCATCTCTAACCTGATTACATTATGGAGAAAAAGGCTTTCCCCAGACACACCTCATTATCACCTTGACAATAGGCAGCCAGCAGAGTGAGTGTGTAAGTGCTATGAGGCCCTCATATCCACCATTGCCATCATGCCCTCTCAACAGAACCAGTGAGAGATGCTGTTTCAGCAGCCCAGCAATAATGACTTCCCACATCTCAGCACTTTACATTCACAAACTGATTAATTACCCCCCATTAGCCATATCGGGGTAGATGCTTGTTTACACACACACACACACACACACACACAGAGATACAGAAACACGCGTACGCGTACACACACACACTTGCATATAGGCATGCATACACACACACACACCTCTCCCCCACACAGCCTGTGTGGAATTGGCTATTTCCCCTGTGGGAGGCAGCAGGTAAAGAGAGAGAAGGTCAGCCTGTGGGCAGTGTCGTATTCATACACTCTCACTCTCTCTTTGATTGATATTCACTATTGATTTCCACTTACGGGCTCTTAGAGGCCCCTGACGGCCCATGGTAGGTCTTGCTGTGTGATTTATAAAATGTACAGACACGCTACATCACAGGCTAAACTACTCTCTACAGGGGCTTTGTTGTCTCAGGTTGACCCACTCACACACAACTAAAAGAAGCCGACACACACAAGCAGTAGACACAGTGCACGCACACACACACACACACACACACACACACACACACACACACAGACAGCATGAGAGAGGGTATCTAGTACAATAGTGTCCAGTGTCTGAGCAACTTGCTGAAAATATAGAGAAATGGGTCCATTTGGTCCTGGTTAATATAAAGCCTGAAGGTTAAAAAAAACAGATTGTACCCAAACTGTCTTACTGAATATCACTACGGGCAATCTGGTCCAAAAGACAAGCAACAACAGGTTGTCTCTCTCAAATTTGTAAAGAAAAAGGAAAAAAAGAAAAATAGTATTGCAACCTTTTGAGGGTTTAAAAGGGAAATTAATAAATTTGTCCTGCATGCTCTGTTTTAAAGGGGTGGGAATTGGAGGGAGAAAGATGGGGGTAGAAGTCGAATGTAGGCCGTTTCCTCCTTTTCGCCCTCTCATTATTGATTGGGGAAAAACGTTACATGTCACAATTTTTCAACAATATTATATCGATAAAAAAATAAATAATGTTAGATAGCGTTAGCTATTGCTAGTTGGCTGTACATGCGCCAAAAATCTGGTATTTTTCCTCCTATGGCTTGTTCTCCTTAATCTTTTTAAACAGTGAGCCAAGTTTGTTTTCAGCACTTTTACTTCCACAACTTAGAAAAACTATTTTTCCTTAAGCTCCCTCGTCTCTCTGCAGTAGACATACAGTGCCCTCAGACAGTATCAAACCCCCTTGTCTTATTACCCATTTTGTTGTGTTACAGTGTGAATTCAAAAGGACGCCTGTAACTGTAGTGACTGGGTGTATTGATACGCCATCCAAAGCCTAATTAATAACTTTACCATGTTCAAAGGGGTATTCAGCGTCTTTTTTTTATTTTTACACATCTACCAAATCGGTGCCCTTCTGTGCGAGGCATTGAAAAACCTCATCTTTGTGGTTGAATCTGTGCTTGAAATTTACGACTCGATTGAGGGATCTTACAGATCACTTGTATGTGTGGGCCACAGAGTTGGGGTAGACATTAAAAAATAAATGTTAACCACTATTGTTGAACATGGAATGAGTCCATGTAACTTAAGCGATTTGAAAGATATTTTAACTCCTGAACTTATTCAGGCTTGCCATAACAAACGGGTTGAATACTTATTAACTAAAGACATTTCAGCTTTAATTGTATTTTTTTCCCAAAAATTCTAAAATAAATTTAAAAAAATCAACTTTCATATTATGGGGTATTATGTGTAGATCAGTGACACAAAATAATAATTTAATACATTTTTAATTCAGGCAGTAAAAACAAAAAATGTCTAAAAATGGGTGTGAATACTTTCTGAAAGCAATATGTTTGTAACGTCAATTTGCAATAAAAACACATTATCGAATCGCAATACATATCGTATCAGCACCTAAGTACTGTGATAATATCGTATCGTGAGGTCCCTTGCAATTCCCAGCCCTACCTTTCATCCACCATTTTACTCCAGACTGTCCCAAAACCGCACCATTCCATACAAAGCGCACTACTTTAGGGAATAGGGTGTCATTTGAGACGGAACAACTGAAAGACTGACACAATGAAGCTCTGACCCCAACTCTCATTTTATTACCACCTTCACCAAATCCACCTCCATTCCACCTCACCTAAAATGTGAATAAAAGTTATTGAAAGCCTAAGTGATAGATGAGGGCTTTCAGAATGGGTCCGTGCTAATGGTAATCAGGATGGGAGAGCTACAGTACTGTAGAGTCTGACCTTGGCCTCGTCTCTCTCTACCAGCCTGTTATACAGTCATTAATCACATCACAACTTCGGCGGCCATCTTATGAACTCTCCCCAGACTAATAGACGAGATTATCACTTTCATCACTTCATACAGCACAAAAGTTTGATTGTGTGTGCAGAGCAGGAGTGTGTGTGGGAAGAGTAGGAAGTGTGTGTGTGCATGCATGCGTGTTTGGTAGGACTTGTGAAGTGTGTATATATATTTGATAGAAGTGTGTGTAAGGAAGTGTGTCTCGCTCTCTCTTTCTCCCTTTCCCCATCTCTTACTCAGAGTTGATCAGATTGGAAGCTGGGAAAGTTTCTCGCACTTGGACCAGCCCACTCATTCACACACTGCTTGAAAACACTACTTTAGACAGGCGCTGCTTGTAAGTTTTAAGGAGAATGCTGGAAGGAAGAGAGCAACAGAGCTGGATGAGTATAAGGAGGATCCAGTCATGCAGATTGATAGCAGGATCTACTGGGGTTGTAGACTAGAGTCTGTATCTGCAGTCATTGAACTGGAGGACTGAAGCACTATTAAAAAGTGCATCAACCCAGTTATACCAGTAGACTATAATAATGTACATCAACCCAGTTATACCAGGAGACTATAATCATCTACATCAACCCAGTTATACCAGGAGACTATAATAATCTACGTTATACCAGGAGACTATAATAATCTATGGTATACCAGGAGACTATAATAATCTATAGTATACCAGGAGACTATAATAATCTATAGTATACCAGGAGACTATAATAATCTATATCAACCCAGGTATACCAGGAGACTATAATAATATACATCACCCCAGTTATACCAGGAGACTATAATAACCTACGTTATAACAGGAGACTATAATAAACTACAGCAACCCAGTTATACCAAAAGACTATAATAATCTACGTTATACCAGTAGACTATAATAACCTACATCAACCCAGTTATAACAGGAGACTACAATAATCTACGTTATACCAGGAGACTATAATAATCTATATCACCCCAGTTATACCAGGAGACTATAATAAATCTACATCAACCCAGTTATACCAAGAGACTATAATAATGTACATCAACCCAGTTATACCAAGAGACTATAATAATGTACATCAACCCAGTTATACCAGGAGACTACAGTGGGGCAAAAAAGTATTTAGTCAGTCACCAATTGTGCAAGTTCCACCACTTAAAAAGATGAGGCCTGCCATTTTCATCATTGGTACACTTCAACTATGAGAGACAAAATGAGAAAAAAAAATCCAGAAAATCACATTGTAGAATTTTTTATGAATTTATTTGCAAATTATGGTGGAAAATAAGTATTTGGTCACCGACAAACAAGCAAGATTTCTGGCTCTCACAGCCCTGTAACTTCTTCTTTAAGAGGCTCCTCTGTCCTCCACTCGTTACCTGTATTAATGGCACCTGTTTGAACTTGTTATCAGTGTAAAAGACACCTGTCCACAACCTCAAACAGTCACACTCCAAACTCCACTATGGCCAAGGACACCAGAAACAAAATTGTAGACCTGCACCAGGCTGGGAAGACTGAATCAATAGGTAAGCAGCTTGGTTTGAAGAAATCAACTGTGGGAGCAATTATTAGGAAATGGAAAACATACAAGACCACTGATAATCTCGCTCGATCTGGGGCTCCACGCAAGATCTCACCTCATGGGGTCAAAATGATCACAAGAACAGTGAGCAAAAATCCCAGAACCACATGGGGGGATCTTGTGAATGACCTGCAGAGAGCTGGGACCAAAGTAACAAAACCTACCATCAGTAACGACCTACGCCGCCAGGGACTCAAATCCTGCAGTGCCAGACGTGTCCCCCTGCTTAAGCCAGTACATGTCCAGGCCCATCTGAAGTTTGCTAGAGAGCATTTGGATGATCCAGAAGAAGATTGGGAGAATGTCATATGGTCAGATGAAACCAAAATATAACTTCTTGGTAAAAACTAAACTCGCTGTGTTTGGAGGACAAAGAATGCTGAGTTGGAGCCAAATAACACCATACCTACTGTGAAGCATGGGGGTGGAAACATCATGCTTTGGGGCTGTTTTTCTGCAAAGGGACCAGGACAACTGATCCGTGTAAAGGAAAGAATGAATGGGGCCATGTATCGTGAGATTTTGAGTGAAAACCTCCTTCCATCAGCAAGGGCATTGAAGATGAAACTTGGCTGGGTCTCAGCATGACAATGATCCCAAACACACCGCCCGGGCAACGAAGGAGTGGCTTCGTAAGAAGCATTTCAAGGTCTTGGAGTGGACTAGCCAGTCTCCAGATCTCAACCCCATAGAAAATCTTTGGAGGGAGTTGAAAGTCCGTGTTGCCCAGCAACAGCCCCAAAACATCACTGCTCTAGAGGAGATCTGCATGGAGGAATGGACCAAAATACCAGCAACAGTGTGTGAAAACCTTGTGAAGACTTACAGAAAACGTTTGACCTCTGTCATTGCCAACAAAGGGTATACTCAAAACTCGGTTGATGTAGATTATTATAGTCTCCTGGTATAACTGGGTTAATGTAGATTATTATAGTCTCCTGGTATAACTGGGTTGATGTAGATTATTATAGTCTCCTGGTATAACTGGGTTGGTGTAGATTATTCTAGTCTCCTGGTATAACTGGGTTATACCAGTAGACTATAATAATCTACATCACCCCAGTTAAACCAGGAGACTATAATAATCTACATCAACCCAATTATACCAGGAGACTATAATAATCTGGTCTAAACCCCAATGTTACGATATAGCTAATGCACCCTTTCTTTCCTTATGTCATTCTTCAAAATGAATCACCATTACCTTTTAATGGACAGCAGTGACTGACATTTCTGAATTATCGTTCCCTCTCACTAACTCATAAACAATCCCTAAACTGCACTCTTACTCTCAGTCACACAGCCGCCAGTGTGTAGCAGTAGTGTGTAAGGGAGCAGGGGCATTTGGGTCTGTTTAGTACCTCTTGTGTAGCTCTCCTCCCAGAGAACAGCAGCTGGTTACCCACTCATCCCTGAACTACAGCAGGTCACACACACAGCATGGGCCCTGAGACACGCACACAGCAGGCAAGTTAGGCGGCTGGGCACTGTGCTGAGTGTAGGGGGTTGCTGCTCTCCTCTCTCACTCTGACACCCTGTTCTTCCCTTTAGAAAAACTGAGAGTGACTGCCACAACTTACAGAGAGACAGAGAGAGACCATTGTAGCAAGTAGCCAGGTACAGTAGGTGTCAGCAGGGGTTGAGGAAGTGTAATTTCCCCCTACAGTGAAAGATGTACCCCCTAAAGCTAGATATGTACCCCTTACCCTCCTACAGCTAGAGATGGACCCTGCTACAGCTAGAGATGTACCCCTTACAGCTAGAGATGTACCCCCTACCCTCCTTAAGCTAGAGATGTACCCCCTACAGCTAGAGATGTACCCCCTACCCTCCTACAGCTAGAGATGCACCCCCTACGGCTAGAGATGTACCCTCCTACGGCTAGAGATGTACCCTGCTACGGCTAGAGATGTACCCTGCTACCCCCCTATCCTCCTACAGCTAGAGAGAAAATACATTACACACAGCTGCTTTCAGAGCGAGAGAGAGAGGGCAGCACAGCAACCGACAGCAGCACCCCTGGAGGTGATGAATAACAAAGTAAGGCTGTAGTGCTACGCTGTTCTAGGAGTTGTTACTGTTGTTGTCACGGTAACACCAGGTATCCCGCATCGTAATCACAACTGCCCAGATTGCCGATATCCTACTGCTCTAACCTGATGGTGTGTGTGTGTGTGTGTGTGTGTGTGTACATAACACTGCTCCCCACAGCCTCTGATCTATAAAAAGGGGCTAAAGTGAAATTGGGAGGGAGAGTACAGATGGTCAGACACTCTCTCCAGACACATTGGGAAAAGATATCAGTATAGAGGCGATACTTAGCCTAGCCAATAAAGACTTTGGTTTATGCCTGAAAGCAGTAGCGGTTTTAAAAACTGTGTGCCTGACAGACACGACACTCAACAAATTGATAGCATTTCCCAGGCGGCCATTTTTAGATAAGCAGAAGATAACAGCAGTCAGTCACCTCACGTCTCATCTCTAGCGAGTTCACTAATTGAAAATTCTGTAATTTGTTGTTTATATATTATGTGTATTTGAGAGACATTCTACTGCACTGTTGGAACTAGCAACATAAGCATTTCGCTGCACCTGCTACAACACCAGCAAATCTGTGTACGCAAACAATACACCTTGAATGAATGTTTTGATTTACTGTTACCAATTCAATTCCTTGTTCCCAAACTGCTGACTAAGGCTGCTGTGGAAGAAATTCATTATTGATTTAAAAATGTTGCCTTCTCTCCCTGTCTGTCTGTCTCTCCTCTTTCTCCCCATCCCTCCCTCCACCTCCTCTGTTTTCTGTCTCAGTTTTTCCTCTACTGCAAGTGACAAAGATAGCCATTTCTCTAGTTCACACCGCTGACTATTGACTTGTGAGCAGTGAAAAAGCCCCAGCTGAGGGAGTCGAGGGAGGGAATAGAAATCCGACAGCAGGATTCACTACTCTGTCTGCTCAGCCTCCTCTCGTCACACCCGATGGTGCGCACGCACACGCACGTCAAAAGTTTGGACACACCTACTTATTCCAGGGTTCAGAATAATTTGATGATGACATCAAAACTATGAAATAACACATGGAATCATGTAGTAACCAGTTCTAAACAAATCAAAATATATCTTATATTTGAGATTCTTCAAAGTAGCCACCCTTGGCCTTGATGACAGTTTAGCACTCTTGGCATTCTCTCAACCAGCTTAATGAGGTAGTCACCTGGAATGCATTTTCAATTAACAGGTGTGCCTTGGTAAAAGATAATTTGTGGAATTTCTTTCCTTCTTAATGCGTTTGAGTATACTGAAGAAAGCCGTATTTGGTAAAAGACCAAGTCCATATTATGGCAAGAACAACTCAAATAAGCAAAGAGAAACGACAGTCCATTATTTAGATGAAGACAAATTTCCACACCAATAAGAAGACTTGCTTGGCCAGGAAACACGAGCAATGGCTATGAGACCGGTGGAAATCTGTAATTTGGTCTGATGAGTCCAAATTGAGATTTTGGGTTCCAACAGTTGTGTATTTGAGACACAGAGTAGGTGAACGGTGAATGATATCCACAAGTGTGGTTCCCACCGTGAAGCATGGAGGTGGTGGTGTGATGGTGCTTTGCTGGTGACACTGTCGGTAATTTATTTAGAATTCAAAGCACACTTAACCAGCATGGCTTCCACAGCATTCTGCAGCGATACGCCACCCCATCTGGTTTGTGCTTAGTGGGACTATCATTTTCAACAGGACAATGACCCAACACACCAACAGGCTGTGTAAGGGCTATTTGACCAAGGAGAGTGATGAGTGCTGCATCAGATGACTTGGCCTCCACAACCACCCGACCGCAAACCAACAAACATCAAAGGCTACCTTTGAACATAAAAAGCCTCATCTGTGGCTGTAAACGCATTTAGGACTTTTCTTACCAAATGTCTTTTCTTTCACGTTGCAGGTCTGTTTGCCAGTCCATGAGAATAATTTAAATGGCCTTTGTGGCATGCTTGTCTCTCTGTGTGTGATGCGTATGTACAGCACCAGTCAAAAGTTTGGGCATACCTACTCATTCAAGGGTTTTTCTTCATTTGTACTATTTTCTACATTGTACAATAATAGTGAAGACAACAATGGTTTGGGATGAGTTGGACCGCAGTGAAGTGAAGGAAAAGCAGCCAACAAGTGCTCAGCATGTGTGGGAACTTCTTCAAGACTGTTGGAAAAGCTTTCCAAGTGAAGCTGGTTGAGAGAATGCCAAGAGTGTGCAAAGCGGTCATCAACACAAAAGGGTGGCTACTTTGAAGAATCTAAAATATATTTTGATTTGTTTAACACCTTTGTGGTTATTACATGATTCCATATGTGTTATTTCATAATGTTGATATCTTCACTATTATTCTACAATGTATTAATAGTCCAAATAAAGAAAAACCCTTGAATGAGTAGGTGTGTCCAGACTGGTACTGTACGTACGCGTCACACACACACACCACAAAGGCCATTTAAATTATTCTCATCAACTGAAAAACAGACCTGCGAACTACGAAGTAAGGTGAAAGAAAATATACTTTTTTTGGTAAGGAAATGTCCCATGCCAAGGTGGAGTCCTAAATGAGTTTACAGCAGTCGGGGAAACCAGAGATCTATGTTCAAAGACAGCCTTTGATGTTTGTTGGCCTAATAACTGCCTATAGTTTGTATCAAACCAGTGCATCCACCCCCTTGACACTGACTAACAATCCCTGCCTTGCCCATCCCCACTCAACTGTAACAATCCATACATGCATGCATGTGGAATAAATACTCCCCTTAGAGCCCCAAGCATTTCCTCTTCAAGCCACATAGTTAGGAGGAAAAACTCCTGGCCCTTATGAGACATCAAACAAGCGCACCCCCTACCCCTCACCCCCACACACACCTACCCCAATGAACACTAATAATCCCTAGCTAGCGCATCCGTGAGGCCCCAAACCTTCCCTTGGCTGTCTGTATAAGGTCTTAATTGTCAATGAATGGCCCTCAGTGATCCAGACAACCTTTGATGAGGCCTGCCAGAGAGAGTCAGAGTGGCTGGCTCGGTAAGTGGCTGTTGACGAAACCTCTTCAACAAGAGCACTGAGCAGCTGGCCCCTGCGCCACAGATAGGCAGGGGGAGAGAGGGATAGAGAAAAGAGAGAGAGCGAGTGAGCTAACTGTGTGGAACAAAGCTCATTACCAGAGCATTCACATGGACCGGTTAGTACCGAACGTACAGCACCTGGGAATCACAACATCTGAGTCAATGACACACTAGAGCTAACAACACCTGGACAACACCCCACTACAGCTAAGGCAACACACAATAGCAACACAATGTCTGGAACAGTGCACACGACACAATCTACAAGTTACAAAATCTTCTAACGACACAAGCTCAATACCTGAGCCGCTACATCTGCACATGGTTTAGCTGAGGCCTAGGCTACACAATTTAATGTCCAATCTATTTTTACGTGACTGTCCATGAAATCCACAGGATAAAGACAAACACCAGGCAATCCGTCTTTAATCTATATAGAGTACACACATGTCAGCATTAACATAGTAATAATCTACCGGTTTACAATTTTACAACGCCTACACCGTCTTGTTACTATGGCTTTCTGGCAAATATGACAAGTGAGTTTCCGACAACTAAAAGAGGCTGCCCGTCACAGACAAACTTATTTTCGTGTCCCTGCGACAAGGAAAACGACTATTGCAACGACAGTCGACAAACATTCGACAGAAGTATAAATTAAATGTAGTTTTGACCAAAGACTAAATCGCATTCTATTTGCCTACAGACATGTCGTTAGACAAAGTATAAACCTTCCTTAAAACAGAGGAACGAACAGCATAATGAAGGTAAAAAGGCACAAGGCCACACACACACACACACACACTTCCTCACCACCATGGCTTCATCATAATCAGGCAGCAGACCGCCTCTCTGGATTAAATCACAGCCCTGCATTAATTCTAATCAGAGTGTGTAGCCAGCCTTGACCAGAGGGCCCAGAGGGTGCATGTGTGTGTCCCTATCCCTCTGTATACACACACACACACACACCCTGGCCGAGGCAGTCATGTTGAACCACGCTCTTCAGGGTTCATCGCACTTCTCAAGTGGCACACAAACACACACAGCAGCACAGGTGAGATACTTTGACCTTTCCGAGTGTGGGTCGGCTGAGTGTTGCCGTCTGAGCCGGGCTTTGGCGTTTTTAAAGGGGAACTGGAAATGGCACAAAACATGGTTATCCGGTATTTACACTTAACTTCAAACTTGTTTGTTTTCCCTAATGGGATCTTCGAAGGTGTGCTTGGTAACAGAGAATAAATTACATATGACAGCATGTATGAGGGTATCTGTGTGTGTGAGCACCTGTGAGCCCCTGCAGTGAGAATAAGAGGCACAGCCTGTGCAGGGTAAAATACCTATTTGCTACTGAATTATAAAAGGTCAGAAAATCTTTGAAGGTTTAAAAACTGCATTCTGATGCCTGCATAGAGAGAGAGAAAAGAGAGAGAGTTAGGAAGAGAAAGTGAGGGAGAGGAGAAGGGGTGGAGAGAGACATTATGGGATACATGGAAGGACTGAATCGGTGTGACAATAGGAGAAACAAGAGTGTGAAAAGAAGTGTGCAGTTGTGAGAGAGAGAGAGAGAGAGAGAGAGAGGAGTAGAGTAGAAGAACAGAGGTCTTGTATGGGTCAGGTATCTGGAGAGGCAGAGCTAAAGTGTTTATACCATGGCTGTCACGTTAGCCCTTTAAGCACTAGCTTTTATCCCCCTCCGCTTCTACACACTCACACTGAATTCACAAGCCTCCGCAACCATCCTCCCTTTCAAAATAAACCCCCTTTCATACTCTAGCCTGGGTAATTTCACCATTTGCAAAAAAAGGGAGAATCTGTTGAAAGGAATTCTAAGAATCTGAGCGGCGTAGAGTTCAGCTTCAGAAGAGCCTTTATGAGGTGGATCAATGCGGCAGAAACGAGGTGGAAGTCAGCTCTGCGTTGTCTTTACTCAGAAAAATTTAATAAAAAGATTATTCTCTCAAAGAAGCCGAATTCATACAAAGTATCGAAGGTCAACTCTCCACGACCCATCTGCATCACCTGGTCCTGTGTCTCGCTCTCAAACAAAGCACAGATCACAGGAGAGGGGTGGGCTACAGTGGCGGAATTAGTGTAGTATATCAAGAGGTTTCTGGTAGCAGGGAATAAAATCATGAACTCTTCAAGGCCCACGTCAGTTCACAACAATACTCTCACAACGTACAGTGAGCTCCAAAAGTATTGGTACAGTGACAAAATGTTGTTTTGGCTCTGTACTCCAGCACTTCATACAACTATGGAGGTTAATGAGGTTAATGTGCTGACAGTCAGCTTTAATTTGAGGGTCATAAATGTCATAAATATCGAGTGAAACGTTTGGAAATTACAGCACGTTTTGTACATTGGCCCCCTAAAAGGGGGGGAGACTAAAGTATAGGAACAAATTCTCTTGCGTATTAAAGTAGTAAAAAGTGTTGTATTTGGTCCCATATTCCTCATACGCAATGAAACTTGCACAATACCAAAAGTTTTCAGAAATCTAGTGGCCCAAGCTTACGACTACAAACTTGTTGGATGCATTTGCTGTTTGTTTTGGTTGTGTTTCAGATTATTTTGTGCCCAATAGAAATTAATGGTAAACAATGTATTGTGTCATTCTGGAGTCACTTTTATTGTAAATAAGAATATAATGTTTAACACTTCTACATTAAAATGTGGATGCTACCATGATTACGGATTGTCCGGATTGAATCATACACCCCCCTTAACCTCCCCTGTTTAGGTTAGCATGTCTTGGGGGTATGATATGTGCGTCTAACTTTCTCACTCATCATTATTCACGATTCATTCAGGACTATCCGTAATCATGTAAGCATCCACATTAATGTAGAAGTGGATGAAAATATGCTGAAATTAAAGCTGACAGTCTGCTCTTTAACCTCAGTCATTGTATAATTCCAATGTATCGTCAGACGCATGTAATTTCAGTTTTTATGGTTGACTCAGTTTGCTGATTAAGTTGTCTTTCTCGCTCTCCCCCGGTTGCTTGCCGATTCCCACACCAAGCCATGCCCCGTCACTCAAGGAGAGAGCAGTTGCTCGACCCGAGTTACAAGCACTTCCTTGCCTGTTCATTCTGCAGTCTGCATGGTCAGATAGATGCAACAAGATGTTGATGACATGCTGCTTTCCACAAGCATTCTATAATTAAACTATTAGTTTGTGTATCTTACTGTCTGCTAGTTTGTCTTTTCTTCGCAAGTTGTGGCTCAAATAAATCTTGTTAGCTGCTAATGTTTATCGCTAGTAAACTGGCTATTACAATTGAATGACGGGGGGATGACTGCTGTTTTACAGGCTCCTAACTAGAGGTCGACCGATTATGATTTTTCAATGCCGATACCGATTATTGGAGGACCAAAAAAAGCAGATAAAAAATAAATAAAATGTAAGGCCAATTTTTATATATAGATTTGTAATAATGACAATTACAACAATACTGAATGAACACTTATTTTAACTTAATATAGATTTTATTTATGTATTTAGTCTCAAATAAATGAAACATGTTCAATTTGGTTTAAATAATGCAAAAACAAAAGTGTTGGAGAAGAAAGTAAAATTGCAATGTGTGCCATGTTAAAAAGCTAACTTTTCAGTTCCTTGCTCAGAACATGAGAACATATGAAAGCTGGTGGTTCCTTTTAACATGAGTCTTCAATATTCCCTGTTAAGAAGTTATAGGTTGTAGTTATTATAGGAATTATAGTACGTAAAAGTCGTAAACTATGCTGTGCTTCAAGCATTGCGAAGAGCTGCTGGCAAACGCAGTGCTGTGCTGTTTGAATGAATGCTTACGAGCCTGTTGCTGCCTTCCACCGCTCAGTCAGACTGTTCT
Organism: Oncorhynchus clarkii lewisi; assembly: GCF_045791955.1. Lineage (NCBI taxonomy): Eukaryota > Metazoa > Chordata > Actinopteri > Salmoniformes > Salmonidae > Oncorhynchus > Oncorhynchus clarkii. The sequence goes on along the minus strand of NC_092165.1, from coordinate 24,218,810 downwards.
ATCAAATCATAGACTTAATTATAATATAATAAACACACAGATATGAGCCTTACGTCATTAATAGTGTCAAAACCGGAAAGTATCAATTCAAAACCAAAACGTTTATTCTTTCAGTGAAATACGGAACCTTCAAAATATTGCTGTTACATTGCACAACCTTCAATATGTCATAATTATGTAAAATTCTGACAAATTAATTACGGTCTTTGTTAGGAAGAAATGGTCAGGCGACCCAAACTGTTGCATATACCCTGACTGCTTGCAGTCAGCAAGAGAAGTGACACAATTTCCCTAGTTAATATTGCCTGCTAACATGAATTTATTTTAACTAAATATGCAGGTTTAAAAAATATATATACTTGTGTATTGATTTTAAGAAAGGCATTGATGTTTATGGTTAGGTACATTTGTGCAAAGATTGTGCTTTTTTTCACAAATGCGCTTTTGTTAAATCATCACCTGCTTGGCAAAGTAGGCTGTGATTCGATGATAAATTAACAGGCACCGCATTGATTATATGCAACGCAAAACAAGCTAGTTAACCTAGTAATATCATCAACCATGTGCAGTTAACCAGTGATTATGTTAAGATTGTCTTTTTATAAAGATAAGTTTAATGCTAGCTAGCAACTTACCTTGGCTCCTTGCTGCACTCGCGTAACACGCAGTCTCCTCGTGGATTGCAAAGTAAATCAGCATCCAAAAATGCTGATTACCGATTGTTATGAAAACTCGAAAATCTGCCCTAATTAAAATAGGCCATGCCGATTAATCGGTCGACCTCTACTCTTAACCAACTGTGCCATTTTTTTTTTTGCATTATTTTAAAACTTAATTTGAACATAATGTTGCTGCTACAGTAGTCTCAAAAATAACTTCTGGACATCAGAACAGCAATTACTCACTAAGATTTTTTCTTTAACGAGTCCGATGCAAAGGACATACTACTTTCGAGACCAGACCCAAATCCCTGTCATTTGCTTGAAGAAAAGATGCAGAAAGAGGGGGCGGAGTTTGGGCTGCCTTCTGCAAATTCGTAGGCAAGTGAGTAAACTTCCACTACCATCCGCACGATTGGCCAACGTGCAATCATTGGAAAATAAAATGGATAATCTACGTTTAAAACTATCCTACCAGCGGGACATTAAATACTCTAAAATCTTATGTTTCACCGAAACGTGGCTGAACAACGACACGGATAATACAGAGCTGGCTGGGTTTTCGATGCATCGGCAGGACAGAACAGCTACGTCTGGTAAGACGAGGGACAGGGGTGAGTGTCTATTTGTCAATAACAGCTGGTGCGCGATGTCTAATATTAAAGAAGTCTCGAGGTATTGCTCGCCTGAGGTAGAGTACTTCATGATAAGCTGTAGACCACACTATCTACCAAGAGAGTTCTCATCTATATTATTCACAGCCGTCTATTTACCACCACAAACTGATGCTGGCAGTAAGACTGCACTCAAACAACTGTATAAAGTCATAAGCAAACAAGAAAAAGCTCATCCAGAAGTGGCGCTCCTAGTGGCCGGGGACTTTAATGCAGGCAAACTTAACTATGTTTTGCCTACTTTAACCAGCATATCACATGTGTACCCAGAGAAAAAAAAAAATACATTTAAAATGACATTTAAAAAAATAAAAAATAAAAATAAAAAAAACTCTAGAACACCTTTACTCCACACACCGAGCTTTCCCTAGCCCTCCATTTGGAAAATCTGACCATAATTCTATCTTCCGTATTCCTGCTTACAAGGAAACACTAAAAGCAGGCAGTACCAGTGACTCGCTCAATACGGAAGTGGTCAGATGAGGGATGCTATGGTCATGACTCTCCTGTGAGGATCCAAAGATCAGTTTAAAATAGATTAATGTCTACTGGGCCCTCTCACCCACAGAAGGGAGGAGGAATTGGTGTGGGGATTTTATGACCTCACACCAATCGTAAATTGCATGCAGCAGACGACTCCTTTGGTCTCTAGTATTGGTGATTGGAATCTGTTAAAGAAGATTTTGCCACCCAAAAACGTCAAAAACATCAAAAAGGGAACACTGGGACAATATTTTCAACATCCGAATGTGGGGGTTGATGAGATATGACTATTTTGTGATGTCATTAAGTTAAATATTTATTTTTATACCACTTTTTAAAAAAGAGCTTTCACACCATGTAAAGTTTATTTCCTATACAACATAAAGGATGTAAAGGATGAAGATAATATTTTTGTTAAGATAACTAAATTCATATTCCTTTCTAACAATAAATAGTTTATGATACTTTGCAAGTAACTAGACATGCCCGAGGGAGCTCAGAGAGCGTGCCAGGATGACAGAAACACCCTTTTTTACCCAAGTGTGTAAAAGATTGAGTTAAGAATTAACATAATCAAGGACTCAAGCTGCAGCTAGGTCTCCATTGGTCATGACCCTGAAAATCAACGAGGTGAAGACGACAAAGTAGCCTCTAACAATCAATGTTACGGTTGTTCTAAGTACTAGATACACAACGAAGGAAGACCTTCAACACGTAAATACATGCATTACTACTTACCCAAATGGGCGGCAGTTCGGGGCAAGGTATTAGGATTACTGTGAGCGTAGTTCCTAAATGTATCCAAGTGTTGTCTCTCTTTTATAACAAGTGTCATTTGTGTTATTCCGCAAGGGACCTATTTCCATCGTATTAAGATTCTAATCAATAACCTATACCGTGTGTGTGTGTGTGTATCCTGTATTATCATTTAGTTTGAAAATAATCAAATCAATGTGTGGTACAGAATGATCAGTAAGACTTGGGTTTGTGCAGATTCAAGAAGTCTGCGATGTTCAGAATTTGATGAGGTAATGATTAATAAGTGACTTCGAGATATATATATATATCATATATTTTAGAGTAATTCATGAGATGGTAAACAACTTCACGTTTCCCAAAATTCCTAATGAGTTAATTGTTACAAGATTAATAAAAAAATGTAAAGTTAAAATAGGTTAACAATTAAACATAGTTGATTCAATAAATAATTAATGAACACATTAATGAATGTAATGTCACGACACTACGCTAGAGGATTGTTTTGATAGCATAGAATGGAATATGTTCAGGGATTCATCCCATGGCATTGCGGAGTATCCAACATCAGTCACCAGATTCATCAATAAGTGCATCGACGACGTTGTCCCCACAGTGAGAGTACGTACATATCCCAACAAGAAGCCATGGATTACAGACAACATCCGCACTGAGCTGTAGCTGCGGCTTTCTAGGAGCGGGACACTGATCCGGACGCTTATAAGAAATCCTGCAAAGCCCTCAGATGAACCATCACAGACAAAGCATCAATACAGGACTAAAATTGAGGCTCGTCAGATGTGGCAGGGCTTGCGAACTATTACGGACTACAAAAGGGAAACCCAGCCACGAGCTGCACAGTGACGTGACCCTACCAGATGAGCTAAATGCCCATTATGCTCACTTCGGGGCAAGCAACACAAGCAACACCAGCTTTTCCGTACAACTGTGATCACGCTCTCGGTAGCAGATGAAAACAAAACCTTTAGACAGGTCAATATTTACAAAGCCACGGGGCCAGACGGATTACCAGGACGTGTACTCAAAGCATGCGTGGATCAACTGGCAAGTGTCTGTGATACCTGTATTACCTACATGTTTCAAGCAAACCACCATAGTCCCTGTGCCCAAGGGGGCGAAGGTAACCTGCCTAAATGATCAATGCCCTGTAGCACTCCCATCGGTAGCCATGAAGTGCTTTGAAAGGCTGGTCATCCATCATCCAGGAAACCCTAGACCCACTCCAATTCGCTTACCTCCCCAACAGATCCATAGATGACGGAATCTCAAGTGCACTCCACACTGCCCTTTCCCACCTGGACAAAAGGAACACCTATGTGAGAATGCTATTCATTGACTACAGCTCAGCATTCAACCCCAGTGCCCACAAAGCACATCACTAAGCTAAGGACCCTGGGACTAAACACCTCCCTCTGCATCTGGATCCTGAATTTCCTGACAGGCCACCTCCAGGTGGTAAGGGTAGGCAATAACTTGTCTGCCATGCTGATCCTCAACACTGGAGGTCCTCAGGGGTGGGTGCTTAGCCCCCTCCTGTACTCCCTGTTCACTCACGACTGGGAGTCCAAACACAACTCCAGCATTAAGTTTGCTGACGATGCAACAGTGTAGGCCTGATAACTGACAATGTGACAGCCTATAGGGAGCAGGTCAGAGACCTGGCAGTGTGGTGCTAGGACAACAACCTCTCCCTCAATGGGAGCAAGACAAAGGAGCTGATCGTAGAATACAGGAAAAGGTAGGCCTCCATTAACATTGACGGGGCTGTCGTGGAGCGGGTCGAGAGTTTTAAATTCCTTGGTGTCCACATCACCAACGTACGATCAAGGTCCAAACAAACTAAGAAAGTCATGAAGAACAAGTCATGACAACACCTTTTCCCCCTCTTGAGACTGAAAGGATTTGGCATGGGTCCCCAGAACCTCAAAATGTTCTATAGCTGCACCATCGAGAGCGCCTAACCATTGAATCACCGCCTGGTATGGCAACTGCTCGGCCTCCGACCGCAAGGCGCTACAGAGGGTAGCGCGTACGGCCAAATAAATCACCGGGGCCAAGCTTCCTGCCAGCCAGGACCTATATTATGCTTCTACCCCCAAGAAGGAGTTCTGAACAATTAAACAAATGGCCAGCCGGACTATTTACATTGACGAACCCCCTTTATTTTTACACTGCTGCTACTCGCTGTTTATTATGTATGCATAGTCACTTTAGCTGCTGTACAAATTACCTCAACTTGCCTGTACTCCTGCACATTGACTGGGTACCAGTACCCCCTGTACATAGCCTCATTATTTAATTGTTACTTTAAATTTATTTACTTTAGTAAATATTTTCTTAACTCTATTTCTTGAACTGCATTGTTGGTTAAGAGCTCGTAAGGAAGTAAGAATTTCATATTAAGGTCTACTACACCTGTTGTATTCGGCGCATGTGACAAATAAACATTTCTTTGATTTGAATTTAGCTAGCTTGCTAAATGTACTTAAGAGTCAGAGCAAACATAGGTATCTAATACAGCACGGAACAAGTGCTGGTATATGCATGTTGTTTGTGTCATGGTATCTTATAAAGAGAGGAATAGGCAATGCATGAATACTTTAGCTAGCTAGAGTGTACTCAGAAAGTATTCAGACCGCTTCACATTTTCCACATTGTTACATTACAGCCTTATTCTAAAATGGATTTGGCATTCAGGCCAAAGAATTCAATCTTGGTTTCATCAGACCAGAGAGTTGTCTGTAATGTCCAGAGACTCCTATTGGCAAACTCCAAGTGGGCTGTCATGTGCCGTTTACTGGAGGAGTGGCTTCTGTCTGGCCACTCCACCATAAAGGCCTGATTGGTGGAGTGCTGCAGAGATGGTTGTCCTTCTGGAAGTTCAACTCCCTGACCAAGGCCCTTCTCTGCCAATTGCGCAGTTTGGCAGGGTGGCCAGCTCTAGGAGGAGACTTGGTGGTTCCAAACTTCCATTTAAGAATGATGGAGGCCATTGTGTCCTTGAGGCCCTTCAACGCTGCATACATGTTTTGGTACCCTTCCCCAGATCCGTGCATCGACACAATCCTGTCTTGGAGGTCTAAGGACAATTCCTTCAACCTCATGGCTTGGTTTTGGCTCTGACATGCACGATCTGTGCTGTCGGACCTTATATAGACAGGTGTGTGCATTTCCAGATCATGTTCAAATCAATTTTATTTACCACAAAAGGACTCCAAATCATGTTGTAGAAACATCTCAAGGATGATCAATGGAAGCAGGATGCCGTGAGCTCAAGTCTCATAGCAAAGGGTCTGAATAATTAAGGTATTTCAGTTTTTATTTTTAATACATTTGCAAACATTTCAAAAAACCTGATTTTGCTTTGTCATTGTGGGGATATTGTGTGTAGATTGATGAGGAAATTGTTTTATTTAATACAGAATAAGGCTGTAACGTAACAAAATGTGGAGAAAGTCAAGGGGTCTGAATACTTTCCGAATGCGCTGTAACGTAACAAAATGTGGAGAAAGTCAAGGGGTCTGAATACTTTCCGAATGCGCTGTTACACAACACTAATATGTGAACAATGTTTTTTGTGAAGATATGTTTCATTTTGTTTTTTTTAATAACAAGTTTGGTAGCAATGTGAAAATCGTTGTGAAAATCTTTCAGCTCAAGTTGACTACGAAACCCACAATGCAATTCTCTGGGCACCGAAGACTTGGATGTCGATTAAGGCAGCTCCCCGCACCTCTGATTCAGAGGGGTTGGGTTAAATGCGGAAGACACATTTCAGTTGAACACATTCAGTTGGACAACTGACTAGGTATCCCCCTTTCCCTTTATCCTGTATAGAACAAACACCATGCACTACCAATTTACCAGTGTACATTCTCACAATGTTCAACCTGCAGATCGATGTGCCTCAGAGTAGTCTGACATTTGTCGTAGAATTACAACATTACTTTTATATTATAATGTCTTAATATATTAGTACATTCACACTGTTTTTCTTAGAGGCAACATAATAGGGTTCTTAGAACTCATGTGTGAGATTTAACGCTGACTGTCAATTTACAATGGCTTGGTGATAAGACAACATTCCATTCCATGATTAGTGTCTGTGTGCCTGTCTGTCAGTGGCAGGGTGACCCAATCTCCAGTTTATTTATCCCATATGGCAGATGAATACTGGACTCCATCATTCTGAGGGAAGGGCTTAGTATCCTGTTGCATTAGTATTTCTGTATAAACAAGCAGTACATGAACTAGCGACAGATATGTGGCGCAATGTAAATCTTGATATCTGTTGCACGAGAGCACAATGAACCTTTGTTCTTTGTCACAAGGACTCAGGAAGACAAAAAAATAAAAAAAATAAACGAATCCTGTTTAATTGGGCTTTAACTCTACACCATTGGGTGACCGTTAACGCTCCATTACTGCAGGAATTAATCAAGTTCAGTTGTTTTGAAAAAAATCTAAAAGTCTCTCCTTCGATTAGAATAATTACCACGACACATTCAATGCACCCTGGACTGAAGAGGCAGAATGGTGTTAGACCCTCTGTTAAATTATATTTCTCGAGTTAGAAATATTGCTAAAATATAATCAATGGCTAATTCAAGAGACAACCTCCCGCGTTATGACATCGGCCATCTGACATGTATGACAGACGTTTTCGTGATTATGTAGCGAGAGCGTTTATCTCAATGCTACGTCATAACGGCCGAATTTCTGACTGCTTGAACTGCAATAGCTCAGATACACATGAAATGACTCAGGGAATCGATTTAATGTCGCTCAGAGATGCACAATAACAGTATACCATTCAAAATGGGTGAATCTTTACTTTAAATGCAGAAAATCGGCAATCTAAACAAACGTTCTACCACCGTGACCATGTTGACTTTTGGGAAGTTATTGATTCGGTGTTCAGACATAACATTTTTATGTGAAAACTATTTCTAAATTGCATACTTTGTTTTTTCCGAACTCACTTCAGTCGCAAATACTGTAAGAGGCTTGCGCTACCGGTGCACTGCTGGCACATGCGCAGATCAAATACACAACTGGAACACTGATTAAGCTGTTTACATGTCCTAATAATTCAAAAGATCGATTAAAAAAAAAAAAACTGTTTTTTTTGCAGCAGCATATGCTTACTTTGATTTTGACCTCACACCGATTAAGATAAGCCGAGTTAGGCGTTTACAGTTTAATATCGACTTATTAGTGTGCATGTAAACGTACTCAGTGTATTAAAGGTGCAGCACACTATATTCCAACTAGGGTTGCAAACATACGAAGTTGACCAATTACCTACCAGAACTGAGGTATTTTTAAAGGATTGTATGTAAATCCATCACAAAACATTTTGGGTACTTCAGATTATCAGTGTTGTCTGTAATTATCTTTGGCCTTATCACATGTAAAATAAGACAATTTAAGATAAAAGATTTTAAAAAAGTTTTAAATGACAAAGCTGTAAAACATCATACATGAACCATCAATTTAGTGAATGCCATTGGTGTTTAATATGAGGGTTTCAGCATCCTTTAGAATTGTTTTTACACATTTGTTTTACTATGTCAAATTTGAATAAATCTTTCAATTTCCATGACTCCAACAATTTACTAGGCCTAGATGTTTTGCCCATACCATGCAGCTCTGCATGGCAGTGTGGAAGAGGAAACAAAAGTACAGGAAATTCAGAAAATTACTAAAATGCTGAAAATGATTTATTTGAAGTTGGACTGAACAGTATAAAACAAATCAGAATGGAGAAAACCACATTTTAAACATAAAATACCATCAAAAATATGAAACATTTCACACAATGATATTTTGGCCATATAGCCAAGCCCTAGCCTTACCTGGGATTTGAGCGCCCAGTATTCTTCTGATCCATACTCCACATGTTTCAGAGATGTCATGTAGTCATAGCTGATCACGGCAGTCTACAAGGAAAACAGTCAAAAATACATTAGTTCATTAATGTGCTTGCATGGTTGTGTACCAACAGTGGATTCAGCCAGAAATCTGGGTGGTTGTGGTTATTGATCATAGCTGCAGCCTGTCCAAAAGGAGATCAGAGACTGATGTGTTTGTGTAATGATGTAAGTCAATAAGTCATTTTAATCAAAGTTTAGTTGAACCAAACTGCAGAGGCTTCGTGCAAATTCTTGCCTACGGCTTATCTTTCCCTATAAAATGACATGTGTATTTTATTTGTTGTTGCTGTTTTGTTGAGCTGGGTTTAATTTAAAATAGTACCACCCACCAGCATGGCATTGTTAATTAAAATCAGAAACACCTGCAAAGTTCGCAAGTCGCGACTGAGCGGCGCAATAGCAAAGATGGTGGATAAATGAATATAGTTCACTCAAGTCGTTTACCATTGAAAAAAAATGGTCAGTTCCTGTCTACTTAGTGGATTGGGTCTCCCATAAACACCAATGCAAATAGCAGCTGGGTAGGGCTGTCCAAGACACAATTTTATTTCATCTTGGTCTACTCTAGGTTGTCCGTTCTTTCAACCAATCCATTGGTGTGTATTTTTCCCTACACTACCGGTCAAAAGTTTAAGAACACCTACTCATTCAGGGGTTTTACTATATTTTTAGATTATCTACATTGTAGAATAGTGAAGACATCAAAACTATATAACACATGGAATCATGTAGTAACCAAAAAAAAGTGTTAAACAAATCAAAATATATTTTATATATATTTTGATCGAAGCAATCTTGAAGCGTGGAATCAGATTGGTCGGACCAGCGTTAAACAGACCTGAGCACGGGTGTTTCCTGTTTTAGTTTCTGTCTATAGGCTGGCAGCAACAAAATGGAGTCGTGGTCAGATTTACCAAAAGGAGGTAAATCTGCGTCGCGGAAGTTAGAGTAACAATGATCTAGAATTTTGCCAGCCCGGGTCGCGAATTCGATATGCTGATCAAATTTAGGGAGCCTTGTTTTCAGATTAGCCTTGTTAAAATCCCCAGCTACAATAAATGCAGGCTCAGGATATCTGGTTTCCAGTTTACACAATGACCCAACACACATCCAGGCTGTGTAAGGGCTATTTTACCAAGAAGGAGAATGATAGAGAGCTGCATCAGATGACCTGGCCTCCACAATCACCTGACCTCAGCCCAATTTAGATGGTTTGGGATGAGTTGGACAGCAGAGTGAAGGAAAAGCAGCCAACAAGTGCTCAGCATATCTGGGCACTCATTCAAGACTGTTGGAAAAGCATTCCAGGTGAAGCTGGTTGAGAGAATGCCAAGAGTGTGCAAAGCCGTCATCAAGGCAAAGGGTGGCTATTTGAAGAATCTCAATTATATTTTGATTAACACTTTTTTGGTTATTACATGATTCCATGTGTTATTTCATAATGTTGAGGTCTTCCCTATTATTCTACAATGTAAGTAATTTCTATTGCCATTTCCAGCTATGTCAAAATAGCCTACATAAAGCCAACAAATAAAAACATTGCAGCCTGCAGGTATAAAATATCCTGTTAAAAATAAATATCCTATAAATCACATTGGCTTACTCATGGCCTGTAAGCAAGGAACTTGCAACACTGTATAAAATATTAACTTTAGGTCAGGGCCTGAAGTTTGTGCTAGCAAAAATGCAACACTGTGTAAAATGGTCGGGGGGGCCCTAAGAGTTCCCCGTTCCATTAAGCTCCGGACAGACATAGCTTTAGGCTATTTGCGCAAGGGATAAGAAGTGTATATGACAATTTTATATATGGTAAAATTGCATGTGACATGATTGCATTTTGGAACCCCGCTCCCCCCAAAGATGAATGGTTTTGACCACGCTCCACTGCTTTCATTGGTGCAGCTAGTAGAAATCACAAGTGTCTATCCTATAATGGAAAGGCACCCGTGAAAGACTTGTTTGTTTATCTAGTTTGTGCTGTTCCAGCAAGTATTAGTGTTTCGTGTCCGATGCGCTCAGGGTGTTTTTGCAGATCTGCATCATGAGCGAGGTCATCGTAGCCTGTCATGTCAGGTCGCCTAGCTGTGAGAACCATGTTATCCATATTACCAAAGCTTCATCTTCTTCCTTCTATTTCTAGGGCAGATTCATGGTCGCAATTTATGAAAGATGGCATCACTTTGGAGATACTGGTTTCCCATATCCATCTGTGGCAAAGTTTTCCCGTCATGTTAATGACAAATCCAGCTCCAGAACTAGCCATAGCCTAGCTGGCTAATATTTTGAATAAGGTGTAGCAACAACATAACATTAGTTAGTGAGATAGATAAGATTAACATGCTAGCTAGCTACACTAACAGCTGTCAGTGCCCTACTTGTTATTTACCCACTCCATGTGGCCCCCAGCAAACATTTTGAGGCAGGGCTTTCTCCTATAGAGCTCCATTTTTATGGAATGGTCTGCCTACCCATGTGAGAGACGCAGACTCGGTCTCAACCTTTAAGTCTTTACTGAAGACTCATCTCTTCAGTGATTTGATTGAGTGTAGTCTGGCCCAGGGGTGTGAAGGTGAAAGGAAAGGCTCTGTAGCAACGAACCACCCTTGCTGTCTCTGCCTGGACGGTTCCCCTCTCTCCACTGGGATTCTCTGCCTCTAACCCTATTACAGGGGCTGAGTCACTGGCTTACTGGTGCCCTTTCATGCCGTCCCTAGGAGGGGTGCGTCACTTGAGTGGGTTGAGTCACTGATGTGATCTTCCTGTTTGGGGTTGCACCCTCGACAACTACTGTGATTATTATTATTTGACCCTGCTGGTCATTTATGAACATTTGAATATCTTGGCCATGTTCTGTTATAATCTCCACCCGGCCCAGCCAGAAGAGGACTGGCCACCCCTCACAGCCTGGTTCCTCTCTAGGTTTCATCCTAGGTTTTGGCCTTTCTAGGGAGTTTTTCCTAGCCACCGTGCTTCGACACCTGCATTGCTTGCTGTTTGGGGTTTTAGGCTGGGTTTCTGTACAGCACTTTGAGATATCTGCTGATGTACGAAGGGCTTTATAAATACATTTGGAAATCACCCCAAAAGTTCCCACCCCAATTTGTGAATATGCATTAGCAGCCCGCGTCATTCTTTGGAGGTGGAACCTAAAGGACAATCTCATATAGGATAGGAATTTAGTTGAATTAGGGGCGACATTGCCCTCTGGTGGGGGCCTTTAAGTAGCTCTCTGTAGCCCTGGAGGTCCATCCATCTGTAATAAGCACAACACAGGGTGCATTGGCCAATTCATTGTGTGGGTTGTACAACTTCGGCTTTAGCTTGCTTATATAGAGTGGGTACTTCCAGTTTGCTGAAATGGGCAAAGATCGTAACATGGTTTGAAAACTTTCATGAGTTGCAGAAACCCTTTACTCTTCTCAACCATGGAGAAAGGGAGCATATCCGGTTTATCAACACAACCCGATGCTGTCACGAAGACTGCACTCAATGAGCTATATAGGGCAATAAGCAAACAAGAAAATGCTCATCCAGAGGCGGCGCTCCTGGTGGCTGGAGATTTTAATGCAGGAAAAATGAAATCAGTCTTACCTCATTTCTACCAGCATGCCACCTGTGCAACGAGAGGTGAAAAAACCTCTGGATGGCCTTTACTCCATACACAGAAACACAAAGCTCTCCCTTGCCTTCCATTTGGCAAATCTAACCATAACTCTATCCTCCTGATTCCTGCATTCAAGCAAAAACAGGAAGTGAATGCTAAGCTACAGGACTGTTTCGTTAGCACAGACTGGAATATGTTCTGGGATTCATCTGATGGCATTGAGGAGTTCATTACATTTTTTATTTTACCCTTATTTACCTAGGTAAGTTCACTGAGAACACATTCTCATTTCCAGCAACGGCCTGGGGAATAGTTACGGGGGATGAATGAGCCAATTGGAAGCTGGGGATGATTAGGTGACCGTGATGGTATAAGGGCTACATTGGGAATTTAACCAGGACACTGGGGTTAACACTCCTACCCTTACAATAAGTGATCTTTAGTGACCACAGTCAGGTCACCCATTTAACTTTCCATCAGAAACATGGCACCCAACAAAGGGCATTGGGAAAAGAGTGCCTTCTACTGGCCCTCAACACCTCTTCCAGCAGTATCTGGTCTCCCATCCAGGGACTAACACTGTTCACCATCAGAGGCAAGCCAGCAGTGGGATGCAGGGTGGTATGCTGGTGGTTTACGACATCAGTCAGCAGCAGAACACTAAATCAGGAGGCTGAAAATATCCTCAAAGAGTCCGTGATTTTTTTCCAAATCTATTACAAATAAAATATTACATTTACATAAGTATTCAGACCCTTTACTTAGTACTTTGTTGAAGCACCTTTGGCAGCGATTACATCTAGAGTCTTATTGGGTATGACACTACAAGCTTGGCACACCTGTATTTGGAGAGTTTCTTCCATTCTTCTCTGCAGATCCTCTCAAGCTCTGGATGGGGAGTGTTGCTGCACACAGAGGACTCTCCAGAGATGTTAGATTGGGTCCGGGTAACTCAAGGACATTCCGAGTTTTGTCCCGAAGCCACTCCTGCGTTGTCTTGGCTGTGTGCTTAGGGTTGTTGTCCTGTTGGAAGGTGAACCTTCGCCCAGTTTGGGGTCCTGAGCGCTCTGGAGCAGGTTATCAAGGATCTCTGTACTTTGCTCCATTCATCTTTCCCTCTATCCTTACTAGTCCCACAGCATGATGCTGCCACCACGCATTACCTTAGGGAGGGTGCTTCGCATTCAGCCCAAAGAGTTCAATCTTGGTTTCATTAGACCAACGAATCTTGTTTCTCATGGTCTGAGAGTCTTTTAGGTGCCTATTGGCAAACTCCAAGCGCGCTGTCATGTGCCTTTTACTGAGGAGTGGCTTCCATCTGGCCACTACCATAAAGGCCTGATTGTTGGAGTGCTGCAGAGATGGTTGTCCTTCTGGAAGTTTCTCCCATCGCCACAGAGGAACTCTGGAGCTCTGTCAGAATGACCATCGGGTTCTTGGTCACCTCCCTGACCAAGGTCCTTCTCCCCCAATTGCTCAGTTTAGCAGGGCGGCCAGCTCTAGAAAGAGTCTTGGTGCTTCTAAACTTCATCTATTTAAGAATGATGGAGGCCACTGTGTTCTTGGGGACCTACGATGCTGCAGAAATTGTTTGGTACCCTTCTCCCAATCTGTGCCTCGACACAATCCTGTCTCAGAGCTCTACGGGCAATTCCTTCGACCTCATGGCTTGGTTTTTGCTCTGACATGCACTGTCAACTGTGGGACCTTATATAGACAGGTGTGTGCCTTTCTAAATCATGTCCAATCAATTGAATTTACCACAGTTGGACTCCAATCAAGTCATAGAAACATCAAGGACAATCAATGGAAACAGGATGCACCTGAGTTCAATTGAGTCTCAAAACAAAGGGTTTGAAAACGTATGTAAATAAAGGTATTTCTGCATTTCATTTTTTTTTTTCAATTTCGTGGTATCCAAGTGGTAGTTACGGTCTTGTCCCATCGCTGCAACTCCCGTACAGACTCAGGAGAGGTGAAGGTCGATTGTCTCCCGGTCGCCTGTCACAGAGCCTGGACTGGAACCAGGATCTCTAGTGGCACAGCTAGCACTGCGATGCAGTACCTTAGACCCCTGTGCCACTCGAGAGGCCGCCTGTTATTATATTTTTTATACATTTGCAAACATTTAAGAAAAACCTGTTTTCGCTTTGTCATTATGGGGTATTGTGTGTAGATTGATGAGGAAAATTGTGCATTTAATAAATGTTAGAATAAGGCTGCAATGTAACAAAATGTGGGGAAAAAGGCAAGCGGTCTGAATATTTTCCGAATGCACTGTATTATTTTTGAGCAGTGGCGAAATAGTCTGTCCATCCTCATTGTCATATACTTGGAAGCCAAATTGTTCCCAAACTGGAGATTTAAACAATGGAGAATGCCATTGGCTTATCGACCCCACCACTCACCATTGTACAGAACTAGTTCCCGGCTGCTCTTCACAAAAGGATCATTTGAAATTAGCCAATAAAGATTGGAATTTAATTGCAACGTGCGCATTGGTTCTATTTGTTTTAACTGAATAGACCTTAATGTTTTTTCAGCTCAGATTCGCTCAAGAGGCATACACTGCCGCAGAGACATAACCTAGACCTATAGGTTTTTTCTATGTATAAACCGAGGTCCCCATACAGAACGGTCCGGTACGAATACATGTACCGTTACAACCCTAGTTTGTGTGGTTGGTATACTATACTGACCAGACGGATGTGTTTGTGTACTCATGGTTATGTGCTGTGGCTCTACAGTAGGGTCTGTGTGGTTGCGGTTATGTACTGACCATAGCTGCGGCCCGCCCGAAGCGGACCAGGCTGATGTCATTGGGGTCCAGTTGTTTGTTGTTGTAGAGGTAGAAGCCTGACGACGCCACCACTGCCGTTGCAACAGACGACACTTTCAGCAGCCGGCCAGCCATTGGAGGCACTGGGGGAGCGAGGAAAATATGGTCCAACAATATTACACTCTGGTATACTCAACTAATAATAAAGAAATACAGTTGATGAAGTACACACTGAACAAAAGTATAAATGCAACATGTAAAGTGTTGGTCCCATGAGCTGAAATAAAAAGAACCCAAAAATGTTCCTAACATACAAAAAGCAAATTTGTTTTACATCCCTGTTAGTGAGCATTTATTCTTTGCCAAGATAATCCAGCCACCTGACAGTTGTGGCATATCAAGAAGCTGATTAAACAGCATGATCATTACACAGGTGCCCCTTGTGCTTGGGACGATAAAAGGCCTCTCTAAAATGTGTGTTGTCACACAACGCAACAGAAGTCTCAAATTGAGGGAGCGTGCAATTGGCATGCTGACTGCAGGAATGTTCACCAAAGTGGTTGCCAAAGAACTGAATGTTAATTTCTCTACCATAAGCTGCCTCCAACATCATTTCGGAAAAATTTGGCAGTTTGTCCAACCGGCCTCACAGCCACAGACCACGTGTATTGCATCGTGTGGGCTAGCGGTGTGCGGATTATCAACGTTGTGAACAGAGTGCCCCATGGTGATGGTGGGGTTATGGTATGGGCAGGCAAAAGCTACAGACAACGAACACAATTGCATTTTATCAATGGAAATTTGAACACACAGAAATACCGTGATGAGATTCTGAGGCCCATTTTATGCATCTGTTTTCCCAGGCATGTCAAATCCATAGATGATAGATGAATGAATTTTTCAATGGACTGATTTTCTCATATGCATTTATATTTTTGTTCAGAATTTACTGTATATAAACCATTTCCAAACTCTTTGCACTTTCAAACCTTCAACTAATAAACAAATAGCGTGTACAAAAGTTTCAAACACTAAAGGGTACTTTCATGTAAAGTAGCTTTTAAAAAGACTCGGTGGGGAGAGATGAAAACAGGATGCAAAGTGGTGTTTCTAAATATTATATAATACTCAAGTATTTAACTACTGTTGCTTGAAGAGGACAGTCTTCAATACCGTCACTGAATGTAGCAGCTACTGCATTTAAAATCAGATGTCTTTAACAACTTCAGTGTTTCAAGCAATAGTCACCACTGTCATACTTAGAATGAGCACACGCAGGCTGGCATTGAGTGACATATGGAAGACACACAAGCATGACGACAGACTTATGTTGTGCACGCACATTTTAAATACTTTATTTGAATCCATTACTAAAATTTATATATTTTTAAAAGGATCCAAAACATTCCAAATGTCCCTGTATGCATAGCAGTCAAGGGTACAAAAAGCACCACCTTCTCCAAACGGCTAGGGTGCCCCCAAAAGATGAAACAGAACAGCCCTAGTTTTTGGTAGCCCCGCAATCTGGAAGCCACACACTGTAAGCCAATGTACGTGTCCAAATATCGGTGCAACCAGCTTGCACCTACACCCGAGGCTGTCCAAGCGTGCCACAAGGGGCTGGTATTTAAGAAACTTGTCGGCAAAGACCTGCTCCATGCAGCCATCAAATGAGCAGCCACTTCCAAAATGAGCACCTCCCTCTGGCATATTTGGCACACAGGAGAACACATCATCAGCAACATCAAACCATCCTCTTAACCACAAGAATATTTATAAATGTGTGCTGTTGATGAGACTTACTCGTCTCACCTCGCTTTCTGTCAGGTCGACAAGGCAGTCATGTCTAACAATGTACAAAACACTGTATGAACAGCAATCATTCGCAACAAGGGAAACAAACTCCATTGCATTTGACTCATGAAGAACACAAAATGGGTCATGGTTTGCAGGGTACAAGAGTGCTAGGTTATATTTTGTTGGTTGAAATTGCAGTCTCAGTTTAACAGTAGAGGTGAGAATGTCCTCGCCAATGGCAGCATTCTGGTACAGTACATGGAATGGGAGACAGAGGTGTCAGCAGTCTGGAGCAGCAAGTTTCCCCTGCATACTTAGGCCAGTGTTGCCATAGCTGCATCCGTCTGATACCGAGGAGTGTTTTCCTTGATGTAGGAAGAGATGTTCCGTCATGGGTGACAGAAGCCTCCACAACACAGGGGTCTGCCACAACTGCATCAGAGGCAGTCACTGGCTCAGTTTGCGCATCAGTCCATGCCCATCTGAGCTCCGGTTGCACGGGTCCGGCCAGTCTGACCAGACTCCAAAGGCCGCAGCACAAATGTCCAATTGGTGTTCCTCCTGAAGCCCAGGAAGTTGTCCTCATTGTCAGTGGCACATTCCACTTCCGTTGGTCCAGAAGGAGGGAGGCTCTGGCTAAGTCCCAAACTGGCGCATCGTTTCTGTTAACATGTTCAACAGGTGAGTCAGTCTGGTAGCAGTGTAACATCACGTGTGGTGTGTGTTTAAGCATAGCCACTTTCTCACCACGAATGATTTTGTTATTAATTTCACTCAGAACCTACTTGGTATAAGCACATTGGCAAGCAGATGTTGAATCTTTGCTAGGCCACCTCTCTCTAGCTTTATGACCACAGGCAGAGGGGAAATGTCAATAATTTCAAGTCTGGTTGAATACTCATGGACAAGCCCCCCCCCCCCCCCCCCACGCTAGCAACATTTAACTTACATTCATGATAGCTGTATGTTTTATGTAGAGAGAACACTAGTGTTGGGGGCTTATCAGTTCATGCTTTGAGACATCAATTCCAGTTTTTATGCAGAAAACATGCTCATTCATGCCATCTGTCTGTCTGTATATGCCTTTTGTTTGGGAGAGAATGCCTGTATCTAAGAGCCATGGTAGTATGTGGGCGAGCAAGCATTTCATGAACACTTTACAGACAAAGGGAAAGAGGGAATTGTCTCTCCATATATACAGAACAAAAATATAAATGCAACATGTATCGTGTTGGTCCCATTTAAAAAAAAGCTTATTTATTTTCTTGTGCACATTTCTCCTTTGCCAAGATAATCCATCTACCGGACATGTATGGCATAACAAGAAGCTGATTAAACAGCATGATCATTACAGGTGCACCTTGTGCTGGGGACAATAAAAGGCCAGTTGTGTCACACAACCCAATGCCACAGATATCTCAAGTTGAGGGAGAGTGCAATTGGCATGCAGACTGCAGGAATGTCCAACAGAGCTGTTGCCAGAGAATGGAATGTTCATTTCTCTACCATAACCCAACTCCAATGTCACTTTAGAGAAATTGTCAGTACGTCCAACTGGCCCCGTAACCGCAGGCCATGTTGTAACAACGCCAGCCCAGGAACTGCACACTCAGCTTCTTCCCCTGCGGGATCACACTTCCCTTCTATGAACTGTAATTCAGTCAAATCTTTGAAATCGTTGCGTTTATATTATTGTTCAGTATAGATGGATCATCTGGAACATTGAATGTTTTTTAGTATTCCGTGGATAAGAGCACCCAGCCATGAGTCGGGTATCTTTCCATTAATCAGACAGGCATTGAAGATATGCATGAGGGCATGGGAGGACTGGGGCCGTGTGGCCTTTAAAAAAACTCATAAGTGACACCATCGGATTCACTTGCCTAGTTTGGTAGGGAAATCAACACATTATCTACCTCCTCAAGGGTGAAATTGCACGTCTCTGGGAAATAGGATGGTTTTACCATTTCAATTGCTTCAAACCAAGGGGGTGTGGTCATTATATTATTAGTTCTGTACAAAGTTTTAACGGTGAAACATCCATGTAGCATCTGCATACCAATCACTGATCTGAAATCAGTTTCATGCCGATATTCATTTAAATCTTAGTTTTTCAAGTATCCTACACTGTTGTTTCAGGTTGATGTAAAGTGAGCGAGTTTTAGAGCAGATGGTTGTCAAACAGTAACATTACACAATGCTATAATATTTTGGCTTCTGTAGAATACTATCATTGGATCTTGCAAACAGACTCTGCTTTGATCTAACTTAATTAAAACGATCACCATTAGCCTGAGTAGCCTGTTCTCCACGCATATAAAGTATAGAATATACACATGCGCAGAAGCTACATTTCGATTGATTTTCCTGATCCGCAGTCAGTCGGTTATAATAAAACATTGCATGCTTCTATGAAATTGCATTTGCGAAGTGACAGCCTACAGTTGGGCAGAGCTGTTTTAAGGATTTCACCAAACAGGGGAAAATATGTTAGCCATTTAAAATGGCATGAAATGCATTGTTATTTTACGCGACAGAAGACATTAGCAGAATCTATTTTCATACCACACAAATGACTGAAATGACTAGCTACTTCTTGAATGAAAATAATAGCCCAGGCCAATGATGAGACATATATATATATTAGTTCAATCTACAGTGGGGAGAACAAGTATTTGATAACCTGCGAAATCGGCAGTGTTTCCTACTTACAAAGCATGTAGAGGTCTGTAATTTTTATCATAGGTACACTTCAACTGTGAGAGACGGAATCTAAAACAAATATCCAGAAAATCACATTGTATGATTTAAGTAATTCATTTGCATTTTATTGCATGACATAAGTATTTGATACATCAGAAAAGCAGAACTTAATATTTGGTACAGAAACCTGTTTGCAATTACAGAGATCATATGTTTCCTGTAGTTCTTGACCAGGTTTGCACACACTGCAGCAGGGATTTTGGCCCACTCCTCCATACAGACCTTCTCCAGATCCTTCAGCTTTCGGGGCTGTCGCTGGGCAATGCGGACTTTCAGCTCCCTCCAAAGACTTTCTATTGGGTTCAGGTCGGGAGACTGGCTAGGCCACTCCAGGACCTTGAGATACTTTTTACGGAGCCACTCCTTAGTTGCCCTGGCTGTGTATTTTGGCCCGTTATGCTGGAAGACCCAGCCACGACCCATCTTCAATGCGCTTACTGAGCATTGTTGGCCAAGATCTAGCGATACATGGCCCCATCCATCCTCAATACGTTGCAGTTGTCCTGTCCCCTTTGCAGAAAAGCATCCCCAAAGAATGATGTTTCCACCTCCATGCTTCACGGTTGGGATGGTGATCTTGGGGTTGTACTCATCCTTCTTCTTCCTCCAAACACAGCGAGTGGAGTTTAGACCAAAAAGCTCTATTTTTGTCTCATCAGACCACATGACCTTCTCCCATTCCTCCTCTGGATCATCCAGATGATCATTGGCAAACTTCAGACGGGCCTGGACATGCGCTGTCTTGAGCAGGGGGACCTTGCGTGCGCTGCAGGATTTTAATCCATGACGGCGTAGTGTGTTACTAATGGTTTTCTTTGAGACTGTGGTCCCAGCTCTCTTCAGGTCATTGACCAGATCCTGCCGTGTAGTTCTGGGCTGATCTCTCACCTTCCTCATGATCATTGATGCCCCACGAGGTGAGATCTTGCATGGAGCCCCAGACCGAGGGTGATTGACCGTCATCTTGAACTTCTTCCCTTTTCTAATAACTGCGCCAACAGTTGTTGCCTTCTCACCAAGCTGCTTGCCTATTGTCCTGTAGCCCATCCCAGCCTTGTGCAGGTCTACAATTTTAGCCCTGATGTCCTTACACAGATCTCTTGTCTTGGCCATTGTGGAGAGATTGGGGTCTGTTTGATTGAGTGTGTGGACAGGTGTCTTTTATACAGGTAACGAGTTCAAACAGGTGCAGTTATTAATACAGGTAATGAGTGGAGAACAGGAGGGCTTCTTAAAGAAAAATTAACAGGTGATCAAATACTTATGTCATGCAATAAAATGCAAATGAATTACTTAAAAATCATACAATGTGATTTTCTGGATTTTTGTTTTAGATTCCGTCTCTCACAGTTGAAGTGTACCTATGATTAAAAAAAAATTACAGACCTCTACATGCTTTGTAAGTAGGAAACCCTAAAAAAAAAGAATAAAAAAAAAATAAAAAAAATCGGCAGTGTATCAAATAGTTCTTCTCCCCACTATCTATATACATACAGTGGGGCAAAAAAGTATTTAGTCAGCCACCAGTTGTGCAAGTTCTCCCACTTAAAAAGATGAGGCCTGTAATGTTCATCATAGGTACACTTCAACTATGACAGACAAAATGAGAAGGAAAAAAAATCCAGAAAATCACATTGTAGGATTTTTAATGAATTTATTATTTTTTCTCATTTTGTGTGTCCTAACTGACCTAAGACCGGGAATTTTTAATAGGATTAAAATGTCAGGAATTGTGAAAAACTGAGTTTAAATGTATTTGGCTAAGGTGTATGTAAACGTCTTACTTCAACTGTATGTATGTACACATAGATGTTTGGGGTCACTCTGAAATGTCCTTGTTTTTGAAAAGCACATTTTGTCCATTAAAATAACATCAAAATGATCAGAAATACAGTTCAAATTGATGTTGTAACTGACTATTGTAGCTGGAAACAGCTACAATATCTTCATAGGCGTACAGAGGCCCATCATCAGCAACAATCACTCCTGTGTTCCAATGGCACGTTGTGTTAGCTAATCCAAGTTTATAATCTTAAAAAGGCTAAATTGTTCATTAGAAAACCCTTTTGCAATTATGTTAGCACAGCTGAAAACTTGTTTCTGATTAAAGAAGCAATAAAACTGGCCTTCTTTAGACGAGTTCAGTATCTGGAGCATCAGTATTTGTGGGTTCGATTACAGGCTCAAAATGGCCAGAAACATAGTACTTACTTTTTAAACTCGTCAGTCTATTCTTGTTCTTAGAATAGAAGGCTATTCCATGCGAGAAATTGCCAAGAACCTGAAGATCTCGTACAACGCTGTGTACTACTCCTTTCACAGAACAGCGCAAACTGGCTGTAACCAGAATAGAAAGAGTGAGAGGCCCCGGTGCACAACTGAGCAAGAGGACAAGGACATTAGTGTCAAGTTTGAGAAACAGACACCTCACAAGTCCTCAACTGGCAACTTCATTAAATAGTACCTGCAAAACACCGGGCTCAATGTCAACAGTGAAGAGGCGACTCCGGGATTTATTTTACCTTTATT
The DNA here is from genome assembly GCF_045791955.1 of Oncorhynchus clarkii lewisi. Classification (NCBI taxonomy): domain Eukaryota; kingdom Metazoa; phylum Chordata; class Actinopteri; order Salmoniformes; family Salmonidae; genus Oncorhynchus; species Oncorhynchus clarkii. The sequence continues at coordinate 24,196,809 of NC_092165.1, read as the reverse complement.
TAACTAGGCAAGTCAGTTAAGAACAAATTCTTATTTTCAATGACAGCCTAGGAACAGTGGGTTAACTGCCTGTTCAGGGGCAGAAAGACAGATTTTTACTTTGTCAGCTCAGGGATTTGAACTTGCAACCTTCTGGTTACTAGTACAATGCCCTAACCACTAGGCTACCCTGGCCTTCTAAGCAGAGTTGCAAAGAAAAATCTCAGACTGGCCAATAAAAAGAAAAGATGGGCAAAAGAACACAGACACTGGACAGAGGAACTCTATCTTGTGGCTTGGGGGTAGAAGATGTAAAGAAGCCTTTCGGACATAGATTTTGCGATCCAGTACCGCTTGCCATGTGTAAGCAGACAGAACAGTCAGTGTGGCTGGAGTCTGACAATTTTTAGGGCCTTCCTCTGACACCGCCTGGTATAAAGGTCCTGGATGGCAGGAAGCTTAGCCTCAGTGATGTACATGGCCGTACGAACTAACCTCTGTAGTGCCTTGAGGTCAAAGGCCGACCAGTTGCCATACTAGGCAGTGACGCAACCAGTCAGGGTGCTCTCGATGGTGCAGCTGTAGAACCTTTTGAGGATGTGTGGACCCATGCCAAATCTTCTCAATATCCTGTGGGGGAATAGGTTTTGTTGTGCCCTCTTTGACTGTCTTGGTATGTTGGGACCATGACAGTTTGTTGGTGATGTGGACACCAAGGAACTTGAAGCACTCAACCTGCTCCCCTACAGCCCAGTCAATGGGAATGGGGGCATGCTCAGTCATCCTTTTCCAGTAGTCCACAATCATTTAATTTGTCTTGATCACATTGAGGTCGAGGTTGTTATCCTGGCACCACACTGCTAGGTCTCTGAACTCCTCCCTATAGGAGGTCTTATTGTTGTGTCATCGGCAAACTTAACGGTGTTGGAGTCTTGCCTGGAGATGCAGTCATGATTGAACAGGGAGTACAGGAGGGAACTGAGCAGGCACCCCTGAGGGGCCCCCTTGTTGAGGATCAACGTGGCAGATGTGTTATTACCTACCCTCACCACCTGGGGGCGGCCGTCAGGAAGTCCAGGATCCAGTTGCAGAGGGAGGTGTTTAGTCCCAGGGTCTTTAGCTTAGTGATGAGCTTTGAGGGCACTATGGTGTTGAACGCTGAGCTGTAGTCAATTAATAGCATTCTCACAGGCGTTCCTTTTGTCCAGGTGTGAAAGGCAGTGTGGAATGCAATAGAGATTGCATCATCTGTGGATCTGTTGGGGAGGTTTGCAAAGTGGGTCTCGGTTTTCTGGGATAATGGTGTTGATGTGAGCCATGACCAGCCTTTCAAAGCACTTCATGGCTACAGATGCTACGGGTCGTAGTCGTGCTACGGGTCAGTAGTCATTTTGGCAGGTTAACTTAGTGTTCTTGGGCACAGGGACTATGGTGGTCTGCTTGAAACATGTTGGTAATACAGATCCAGTCAGGGAAAGCTTGAAAATGTCCGTTGGTCAGCGCATGCTCAGAGTACACGTCCTGGTAATCCATCTGGCCCTGTGGCCTTGTGAATGTTGACCTGTTTTAAAGGTCTTACTCGCATCGGCTGCGGAGAGCGTGATCACACAGTCGTCCGGAGCATATATGTTTCAGTGTTACTTGCCTTGAAAGCGAGCATATAAGTTATTTAGCTCACCTGTTATTTAAATCGTCTGGTAGGCTAACGTTAGCCACCTAGCTAGAATTCGTAACATACCATACATTTAGCAAATTTGTAACATACATTATTCTATGTTTATCAAATTCGTAACATAATACAAATAGCAATTCGTAACATACAAAGTGGGTGACGGACATCCACAAATGAATACATACCATACAAAACATAGCATATCATACTAAATGGAGTGGCCCGGATTTACATACAGAATAATACAAAATGCTCTGAGACCAGGCTGGTGAGGCAGAGGCAGGCTGTAATGCAGTAAGCAAAGCAAGAGCGAAAACAAGCACACAGAGAGGCTATCCAGGCATTTGATTTGGACAGGAAAGCAACACATACACAGCAACAAAAAAATTATCCGTGCAATCAAACAATAAAAAATAAAAAAAAGTAATGTCTTGGTTTATATCGGTAGTTGTTCGTTTTTATCTCGAGTTGATAGTTTACCAACCTTTTTTTTTACCACTAGCTACATCACTGGTCACAGTCACGCAGAAAATGACTGCAGCATCAACCTGAGCCACAGCTATATAGTCTATCGACTAAATCAATGAACATTTCAATATCTTCCAGTATCGGTTTCTGTGTAATATAATGGAACAGTGGCTGTGGTGAGACGCAGAGTATGGCATTCACTTATGCAAGACGTTTTGTAACATGCGTTAGGGAACAAGACAGCTAGCACTGTTCTAACAAACATATACGTGAGGTGAAATAATATCATTCATAACTAGCTATCGGATAACTGAAAACCAGTACTTTGTATGTCGGTAAGATGTTTTACCTTAATCACAGCCAAACGTACAGCCGTGCTGTCATTCAACCGGTTTCTCGCTTCGACCTCTCAACCCGTCACTTGTTTATAGTTTCGATTAAACTAAAGCCCATATGCATTATGGGGGTTGAAGTCTTGAGTTCTGTACAACAGCTAGATTTATAGGAATTTAACAACGTTTATTGTTGTAATTATGTTAAATACATTCTGGGAGGTTTAATGCACTAGTATTTGCAAATCACCTCTGTTATTTTTCACAAAAGCTCATAGATATTTTTTCTGATAAATCGGTCAGGACTAAAAATAAGCACATCGTGCGAATACGTCAAAAGCAAGCGACGTGTTCATTTCCCATTTCCTACACAAATTCAAAGCACTTATTGTATACATCATAATAAAATGATGATCTATACTGCATATAATAAAAAAAACATTTGCTAGCTCAACGTTTATATAAAACTGTTTTTCATAATAACTTCACTGATAATGAATATTCATCACAGTAGTTAGATTGATGAACTTGGTGCAAATCAATAAAATACGATTATGTCAACTAATAATATGTATTGTTCATCAGGCATTATCAAGGAAAAGTTCCACACATTTCCCCAACATTTTGGTAAGCTTTACTGAGCTGTTATGCGGATGTGGAAATGTGAACTTTAGGTGTGATTAGGCCTTACTTGAAGCTGTATCCAAATATGCTGTTTTGGTATAGAGGCTTCCTGAATGGTACATTGGCAGGTGATTATAGCCTACCTACCTTTATCAATACCATTTTGTTTAGGGCTGCTGATAAGGTGTGTGTGCAGCGTGGACAAAAAAGAAACCAACACACCTTTGTGCAAGTGCACATACACACATCCACACACACATCCAGTACACACAGAGGTTAGATATTTCCCTCTCTCATTCTCACATACACACCTCTCTCTCTCTCTCTCTCTCTCTCTCTCTCTCTCTCTCTCTCTCTCTCTCTCTCTCTCTCTCTATCGCTCTCTCTCTCTCTCACACACACACACACACACACACAAGAGGGAGAGAGAGAGAGAGAGACATAGATAAAGAGAGAGAGCAAAAGAGAGAGAGCACAGTTAAGAACAATTGACTAACTCACATTTTTCCTGTAGGCCCTACTTTTCATGCTGAGTAATAGCAATGTCTTGAAAGTCCCTCTTTTCATCTCCCATGTGCATAAATACTAAACATGCCTTCTTCACTATTACCCTGCCTTCAAGTTCCAATCTCTTTGTAGGATTTTTCAAAACCTTTTCATGCTTTTTATCCTATTGACTGTACAATTAGGCCGTAAGCACACAATTTCCCTTTTTTTACCCTGCTGTTAAATGAAACTGAAGATGAAGTAACAAAATCATTACAGAATTTATCTTAATTGCTTGGGGTATTGTGCGAGGACGTGGGTGAGTGTTTTGTTGAGTGTGCTTCTTTTCTTGCACCCAGTTGCTGCTCAGCAGGAGGTGGCCTGTAGCTGAGGCGTACTACAGAGGATTACACACATAGATATTCACTGGGGATTTACACAACCTTTACTATGCAGTTGGTTTCCTAACAATCTGTATCAGGCCCACTTCAACTCAACTGAGACCATTTTTTTTTTAAGCATCTTTAACACAAAACAACCAACGCATTACACAAAACAAAAACACAAATACATGGGGACATTTTCTTCCTGGTAAATTATATTATATGCTATTTCATGGCCATGTTATTATTTTATGTGCCATTAAGGAAACACAAGAATCATTCCGATATCTTTTGGGAGTTTTTATTATTTGTCCCCAGCCTTTTTCTAACATGATTTCATCCACTGTTGTTTTTATCAACATATTCATCCACTCTGTGAACATGGGCTCATGAGAGCTTTTCCAATGTTTAAGGACCAGCCTTTAAACTGATACAATACCTAAAACATAATATTTGAAATCCCCCTTGTTTCAGACGTGTTACTCAACAGACAGCCATGGTGACCAAGGTACAATCCAATGCCAACTCCCATGCACTGTAATTCTTTGTCCCATAGGGGGTGCACATCTGGGCATTCCCACGGTGCATGAAGGAGAGTTCATTTTGCCCCTTCATATCGCCAACACACATCATCCTGTGATAAACCCATCCTATGTAACCTTTGAATTGAAAAACTTTAAATTGTATACTTTTTCCCTTGGGTTGTCTGACATCTTGCCAAATATTTGATATAATATACATCCATGTCTTCTTACAGTATGTAGCTCACATTGTAAATCCCTTTGCCACACAATTCTCAAGTTTTCATAGCAATAATTTTTAAACCTTAAACAGCATTTTGCAAAATAAAGAATCTGATTGTACAGAGCGTGGTAGAGAAAATAAATATTCTACAATATTGCCTTTTTCATAATGGCACCACCTAGTGTTGACACACAGCTTTTCATTTGCATATATCTCCATAGGTCAATATCACAAAGGTTATATTTATTCCCCATTTCTTCTTCAACGTCTCCCAAAGTATGAACCTTTCTCTTACCCATTTTTTCCCCGCATTATTGACAGTTTCCCCACACAAATAGCAGGATTATATCATACAGAAGCATATTATATCTTTGTCTATGTGGAGACTCTTTGATACTTTTATGTATTTTTTGACAACCACACTGCCCTAGAATGGCATAGAATTGATGCCCTCAAGATCTGTACTATTGGCTCTTTGTTGGGATAGAATATGTAATGGTCCAAAGGAGCTGTCAAACCACTGTCCAATCTCTCCCCAGCCCCCTCTCTCCTCAGTGCTTAGCCATTCTGGACAGCTCAAACGCCACATTGTACAGTTCCACATCTGGGAGGCCCTTGTCTTTCTTTAGGGGTATGGATTTTCTGCATACTGATGCATGTTTTTTTGCCTGACCATATAATATCTTAACAATACCATTACACTGCTTGAAAATGTATGATGGAATGCATGCATTGGGGCGGCAGGGTAGCCTAGTGGTTAGAGCGTTGGACTAGTAACCGGAAGGTTGCGAGTTCAAACCCCCGAGCTGACAAGGTACAAATCTGTCGTTCTGCCCCTGAACAGGCAGTTAACCCACTGTTCCCAGGCCGTCATTGAAAATAAGAATTTGTTCTTAACTGACTTGCCTGGCTAAATAAAGGTAAAATAAAAAAAAAAAATGTCGGTAGCATCATTGAATTATAGTTCAATTAAGGAACAAATATCTGTTTTCATTGAAAACATTTTCCCCCATAAACTAACATTTCACAACTTCCCCTTGTCCATTTATTTTTTGCAGAACTGGAAGCATATTGATGCCCGACTATTTTATTCAACTCTGATGTCAATATAATCCCCAGATACTTCATACCAGATTGCATCCACTTTTTTTTACTTTTACCCTTTTTTCTGAGAAATTGCTAATTGCTCTGAGCTTGTAACACAATGCACATTGGAATAAATATCAGCATGTTTGATGTTTATATCAGAGTATGTGAGCGGAGCTGGAGTGGAGGGAGGAGCAGAGCGAGATTCCCAAAGGATGGAGCATCTGCCTTCTCGGCCTCTCCAATTTTGAGCTTTGATCATCACGAGCACAATCTTTTAAATGATTAGCGCTTCTTACATTCAGCATTTCATGTTTATAAAAAATATTTTCATTCAAATCACATGGTTTGGTTTCAATACTTCAAAACCGAATGTTTGGTCCAAATAGTCACAAAAATCGATGGGTGTTGGTTAAATTGTGATTTTAATGAATAGAGCGAATTTGGACTGTAGTTTGTATTTCCTGTGAGCAACAAGCAATTTTTCGCAGAGCACAGGAGCAGTGCCGTGCTGTGAGCAAGATTTCCGACTGCCCAACTTTGCTCACATACTCTGGTTTACATAGACTTGTTTTCTCATTGCAGTCATCAAAACAACATGGTACAATGGATAGGTGTGAGCGTTGGTACTCTACATTTAGTTAGAAGGTTGGGTTCACATCCTACTTATCCTTTTTGCTGCCAGGTTAACAATTCATTTTAAACTGTGCATCCGTGGTATTATTTGGGATGCTGAAGACACAAAATCCTTAAGACACTAAATTAAACACATTTTCGGGGACTATGGAAAGATAATGTGGTTTCACTGATAGAAAAAAATAAACCATAGCCAGGATTCAATCTTGTGCCTATGTTGGTGTCTGATCCCAAATCCCTGTCCCCACCTGCTGAGCTACTGTTCAGGTGATTCAAACTAAATGTGTAATTAAGGTACCCAGTAGAGGTTGGTGTTTAAAGGGAACTTCACGCTGATTTGGCCTCGTTTTTTTGCTTGCTCCTCAAGAAATGCTGGACCCATGACAGAAGCCAAATGTGAGTTAGCTTTGGCGTGTGGTTTGATGTGGGTATGTCCTTCCCACCACCAAGACACACCCATCTGTCAGAACCTTGCCCGCAGCTGTTTCCATCCACTCAATCACAACAAACAAACCTCCTGCAGGTTGAGTTCAATAATTACTGGTAGATCAAAACAAATATATTTATATAGCCCTTCTTAGATCAGCTGATATCTCAAATTGCTGTACAGAAACCCAGCCTAAAACCCCAAACAGCAATCAATGCAGATGTAGAAGCACGGTGGCTTGGAAAAACGCCCTAGAAAGGCCAAAACCTAGGTAGAAACCTAGAGAGGAACCAGGCTATGAGGGGTGGCCAGTCCTCTTCTGGCTGTGCCGGGTGGAGATTATAACAGAACATGGCCAAGATGTTCAAATGTTCATAAATGACCAGCATGGTCAAATAATAATAATCACAGTAGTTGTCGAGGGTGCAACAGGTCAGCACCTCAGGAGTAAATGTCAGTTGGCTTTTCATAGCCGATCACTGGGGACAGCAAGGAGTCAACATGTCAGGTAGTCCTGACGCATGGTCCTAAAGCTCAGGTCCTCCGAGAGAGAGAAAGAAAGAGAGAAAGAGAGAATTAGAGAGAGCATACTTAAATTCACACAGGACACCGGATAAGACAGGAGAAATACTGCAGATATAACAGACTGACCCTAGCCCCCCGACACATAAACTACTGCAGCATAAATACTGGAGGCTGAGACAGGAGATGAATGGAGAGATGCTGGAATAAGCTTTGAATTGGTCAGTAGCCTACATAGTAATATGAGAATGCAATTGCTGAATTTATGACGATATTCTAAACTTGTTTTTGATAACTTTCAAAAGTAGCAACAGGTCCATGAAAAATAAACATGGTATGGAGTAGGTGTGATGGTTTCTAAACCCCCTGCTACTGTGATTTTCAATGTGAAATAATCTACATGGGATCTACTTTACATAATACCATAGAAGCAGTGATCTGCTATTTTAACAACGTGCACAGTTCATCTTTCATTGTCATTCCCAGCTGATACAGATACTGTGTCTATCGGCATTTTGTCTGATGGTAATGGGGCCACCTTGGCAAACATGTCAGAGTGGTCTTACCCTCCTGGTGTCCCATATACAACAGGAGTTCCCTGATCCTGGTGAAGAATACACAGGGGTTCTCCCTCCCTATATTGACTCATACCATTCAATTCAATAATGAAAAAAGACAAGACAAGTCAAGGTGGTGTCTCGTAAAAATGTTGTGCCGATTGCCAGGTCTCTCTCCAATCAGAGACATCAATATCAAGCCCTTGTGTCAGTCGACTTCATCACATCATTTTGCAAGTCTCCATACATGCTTCTGTGAACACATACACACATAGTCACTGTTGTATCAACAATGACAGTTAGGATAGGTAACATCTGACACACAAACAGGTACTATGTTGGAGTTTGACAAGTCTGACGAAATCTACCTAATTCTGTTCTCCCCATCGACGACCGTTGGTGAGCTGGCAAGAGGTGAGGCTGGAGGTGAAGTCTTTGCCAGAAACCCATTGATGGGGATAGCAGCGTTGATCAGCTCCTGGACCCTCATCAAAGATGCAGGTCTCTCTCTCTCTCTCTCTCTCTCTCTCTCTCTCTCTCTCTCTCTCTCACACACACACACACACACACACACACACACACACACACACACACACACACACACACACACACACACACACACACACACACACACACACACACACACACACACACACACACACACACACACACACACACACACACACACACTCAGAGAGCACTGATTACATTATCAATGGTGGATATGGTTAGCCTTGGAACCAACCTGATTGCTGTGTTCACCTTTCAATTTCACTTCAGATATCATAAAATGTTAAGTAAAATAGAATGGTGAACAGGCTAGGCTATTCCACCTAGTTCCATCGGGCTAGGCTATTCCCTCGGCATTATATGCATCTAAGAAGTAGAAAATAAGCAACATATAATGTAAGTTTACATAAATGATGTTTCACAATTGGGTTATCAAATGTAGTGAAGTGGGTTACCTTCTGTATTTGTACAAATGATGAGCCTGTGAAAGCTGTTGCCGCTGACAGGTGAAGGTTGATGGCCGGATACTTGCCAACATGTGGCTGACTGTTCCATTCATAGGAATGTTCACAGCGAGAGCTTGTCTGCATGATTCTGATGAGGGCTCTCTTGCTGGTCTTCCCTATGCTGCATGTTCTGCTGCAAACTGGACATCTCTTGAGCAACTGCAGCAGGCAATGTTATGAGGTGGTGTTGACTGGGAGGGCCTGTGACAGGGTGATATAATAGACAGCCAAGTGGTAAATTGCATTTTGTTCGAAAGAAAGGACAAAGCATTTTGCTAATGCACTTCTCAACCAAAATAATCTGCTTTGCCTGGGGAATAAATCCCCTATTCTATCAAGCCGGGTATTACTCCGGTACGGACTTGGGAGAGGTGAAGGTTGAGAGCCATGCGTCCTCCAAAACCGGACCCTGCCAAGCCGCACTGCTTCTTGACACACTGCTCACTTAACCAGCAGCACCAATGTGTCAAACACCGTACAGCTGGCGACCGAAGTCAGCGTGCATGCACCCGGCCGTAACAAGGAGTCGCAAGAGTGCGATGGGACAAGGACATCCCAGCTGACCAAACCCTCCACTACCCCAGGCAATGCTGGGCCAATTGTGCGCTGCCTAATGGGTCTCCCGGTCGTGGTCAGGCTGCGACACAGCCCGGGATTGAACCCGGATCTGTAGTTACGCCTCTAGTGATGTGATGCAGTGCCTTAAACAGCTGTGCCACTCGGGAGGCCCCTTACCTGTCTTTGTCGATGAACCTGTCTGTGTCATAAGGTAAGTAACTCGCGTCACTATACCTCGTTTGTGACTAAGTTGGCTGAGTCTTTGACCATTTTTAGGACCTTCATCTGACACCACCTGGTATAGTGGTCCTGGATGGCAGAAATATTGGCCCCAGTGATGTACTGGGCGTATGCACTACCCTCTGTAGCACCTTGCGGTCGAAAGCCGAGCAGTTGTCATACCAGGTGGTGACGCAACCAGTCAGGATGCGCTCGATAGTGCAGCTGTAGGACTTCTTAAGGATTTGAGGACCCATGCCAAATCTTTTCAGTCTCCTGAGGGGGAATATGTGTTATCCTTCCCTCTTCACGACTGTCTTGGTGTGTTTGGACCATGATAGTTCATTGGTGATGTGGACACCATGGAACTTGAAGCTCTCAACCTGCTCCACTACAGCCCCGTCGATGAGAATGGGGCATGCTTGGCCCGCCTTTTCCTGTAGTCCACGATAATCTCCTTTGTCTTGATCATGTTGAGAGAGAGGTTGTTATCCTGGCACCACACTGCCAGATCTCATTTTTGCCGGTGATCAGGCCTAACACTATTGTGTCATCGGCAAACATAATGATGGTGTTGGAGTCGTGCTTGGCCATGCAGTCATGGGTGAACAGGGAGTACAGGAGGGGACTGAGCACGCCACCCTCAAGGGTTCCACGTGTTGAGGATCAGCATGGCAGATGTGTTGTTACCCACCCTTACCACCTGGGGGCGGCCCATCAGGATGTCTAGGATCCAGTTGCAGAGGGAGGTGTTGAGTCCCAGGGTCCTTAGTTTAGTGATGAGCTTTGAGGGCACTATGGTGTTGAACCCTGAGCTGTAGTCAATGAATAGCACTCTCACGTAGGTGTTCCTTTTGTCCAGGTGGGAAAGGGCAGTGTGGAGTGCAACAGAGATTCCGACATCTGTCAAATGTTGTGTCGAATCAGTAGTGGTTAGGAAACTGCATCCGAGTGTCGGAGCTCCGCTATCAATCATCCCATCACTACTTTTAGTGTTTGTCCAGTGAGTTTCCTCAATGAGAAATACCCCCCAGGTATTTTGTTTTTAAAGATAAAAACAAAAGATTATAAAACAAAAACACTGAAGTTAATCCTACTGGGACGTCATTTTTCCCCCCAATCGTTTCGTTCTGAACAGAACCACCATTTTTTTCATTCCGTTACACTTTTACGACCAGTAACACAAAGTTCTGAACCGGTTCGAACCCCCAAAAAGAACCAGTTTGTATCGTTCCGTTCTGTTCCTTTTTTACCCTGTGAAATCATTTTTGTTTTTACATTTAACTCATTAAATGACTTCACCTACCAGTGCAGATAGAGCAAGATAAGCTATTTGTTTACATGCTTGATGGACAGACAAGAGTAGCCTACAGTATGGCGCAAGATGCGACTGAAATTTTGCGGGTGGAAAGAGAGAGAGAGAGAGGGTGGGTTAAGGAGGAGTTTTGAAGCACTGGGCATCTTGTTGTGACATGCATTGTCTGAAATAGGTCCATATGAGGTCCTTCTATGGAGGAACTATTAATGTTCTTTGAGCTATCTAGCTAATAAGCTTGAACCAGCTAGCTAACAAGCTTGTGTATACAGAGCGGCACCAGAATTAAAAAGACCTCTTACCTTTTTGTAGTTACTAAATCCAACGTGAAACGTGAAAACTAGGCCTATCCTTAACTAGCATTGAAAATGTGAATCCATTCGTCTCTAGCTAATAACAAATAATGCTGGCAAAGATTTCCACCTTGCAGGCAGACACTGCAGACTAAGTTAGGCTAAAGACAAGTGACAGAGTGAGGGCTTTGCATATTAACCGGTTCCCATGATTTAAAATACCGGTTCTGTTATGGAACAGTACCAATCACTTTTGTTCCTGGTTCCGTTTCTGTTCCTTGAAAAGTTTTGTAATTTTGCGATATTTGGTTCTGTTCCCTGAACCCGTTCCAACCCCTGTGCTACAGTAATGTCCGCTAAAACATTACAGAAAGTACTACAGTATTCACTAGTGTTTTTGTGCAAAAACACTGAGCAAAAACATTACAGTGAATACGGCAGTAAAGTCCCCAATTTAAAAAAAATTATATAGTAAGACTACAGTATACTATACTCTTTTTTTATGTAGGCTGTTACTTTTCCATGAAAGTACATGTCCCAATGTCATGATTACATGGAGGTTTAACTTTGTGTTTTAAATGTTTTTTTTACTGTGTTTTCCCTGTATGGAATTTTAAAGCTAGAATCCTTAGTCGCTACATAGATTTTTGGACTTATAAATGAATGATATATTCCCATTGATTCTTGAAGAATATAACTTATGAATGCATCACCAGCTTATATCAACTCTCGCACCCCATCAGAACCCAAAATATACGCTTGTTTTACTCCTATGTTTATACACAATATAAACGCAAACCAACACTGTATAGATTCGAAACGTGGACAACTATAATTTAGATATTATGGATGGTCAGTCCTGGCATCCATAGCGCTGTCTATGAATTTGAGAGTGGTTACATTTCTCCAGGCCCATCCCTCAGTGTTGTACCAAAACAGAGGCAGGGCGGCACTTTGTTATTGTTTAAACTGCGGAGTCTAGCTTTAAGCACTATTGCTTATAACCACGTAAATGTTTTATGAATACAGGAGTCGGTTTCCCGGACACAGATATAGTGCTGAACTAAAAAGCATGCTCAATGGTGATTTTCCATTGAAAGTGCTTTTAGTCTAGGACTAAACTTAATCTGTGTCCTGGAAAGCGAATATATGTCTTTGAAACTAGATCTAGTTGAATCAGTTTCATAACAATGTTTTTCTGTTCGATTAATTAAAGGAAGATGCAATAATCAGTGTGACATCCGGAACTCAGTGCAGGTGAGCAGAGAGCCGATGGACAAGGCTGTCAGATCCTCTTAGGAGAGAGAGAATACAAAAGTTAATGGATACACTGACACCCATCTCCTGTTGATTATGTACCCCCCCCCATCCCACCCACCACACACACACACACACACACACACACACACACACACACACACACACACACACACATACATCACTCTCGCTCTCTCCCTCTCTCTGTCACTCACACCACCATCCGTCCCCTATCCAGGTGCAGAGGACAGAGAAACGAGGGAGGGAGGGAGTGTGACTAGATGTGAGAGGACAGGACGGAAGAGAGGGTGTGTGAGCGTAGCGCCTCTGTAGTGACCCTAATAAGAGGTTTTCAACAACACCATAGACTCTACCAGGACAGGCTAATGAAGGATTAACTGCCCGCTCATCTCCTCCAAATGACAGACAATACAAATATCACCTGCCTTGTCAAGTGTGGATCCTTGACTAATATGTTTTTTTTATTTTATTTTAGACAAATATTGCATTTTTCTGTAAAATCAAGGGCTGATGACATTTACTGTTGAGTGGGAAACTAGGACAGCCTTACATAAAAATGCACATATTGTGCCATTCCACTACCGGTAATATTTGTTATTTGACAATGGGAACATGCACATGGGAGTCAGAAGTCCATGGTAGACTCTAACCCACTCCACTGTCAATTTCTCCATATTGATAAAGGAAATACATTTGATTGTTTCCAGGGTAACAGTTGTTAATTAAAATACTTTGTGAATTTCACCAGGTTCATATATTAATATAGCATGTTGATTTGTTATTATGCATCCCTGCATCCCGGTAATAGCGGAGTGTGTACTTACGTTTTGCCCTGCGTGCTCGTGCTCAAATCATGTTGATGCACTATGAGAGGTAGGAACGCTTTTTCTGTCATCTTCAGAAAAGTTATATTCCTTTAAGCACAAAATCATGACACACAGTGTTTTGTTGATGAATAATGTTGAACAGTGGCAAGAAAAAGTATGTGAACCCTTTGGAAATACCTGGATTTCTGCAAAAATTGGTCATCAAATTTGATCTAATCTTCATATAAGTCACAACAATAGACAAACACAGTCTGCGTGATCTAATAACACACAAACAATTATGCGTTTTTATGTCTTTATTGAACATACTGTGTAAACATTCACAGTGCCGGGTGGGAAGAGTATGTGAACCCTTGGATTTAATAACTGGTTGACATGCCTTTGGCAGCATTAACCTCAACCAAACATTTTCTGTAGTTGCAGATCAGACCTGCACAACGGTCAGGAGGGATTTTGGACCATTCCTCTTTACAAAACCAAATCAAATCAAACCAAAGTTTATTTGTCACGTGCGCCGAATACAACAGGTGCAGTAGACCTTACAGTGAAATGCTTACTTACAGGCTCTAACCAACAGTGCAAAAAAGGTATTAGGTGAACAATAGGTTAGTAAAGAAATAAAAACAACAGTAAAAAAGACAGTGAAAAATAACAGTAGCGAGGCTATATACAGTAGTGAGGCAATAACAGTAGCGAGGCAATAACAGTAGCGAGGCTATATACAGGCACCGGTTAGTCGGGCTGATTGAGGTAGTATGTTCATGTAGATATGGTTAAAGTGACTATGCATATATGATAAACAGAGAGTAGCAGCAGTGTAAAAGAGGGGTTGGGGGGGCACACAATGCAAATAGTCTGGGTAGCCATTTAATTGCCTGTTCAGGAGTCTTTTGGCTTGGGTGTAAAAACTGTTGAGAAGCCTTTTTGTCCTAGACTTGGCACTCCGGTACTGCTTGCTATGCGATAGTAGAGAGAACAGTCTATGACTGGGGTGGCTGGGGTCTTTGACAATTTTTAGGGCCTTCCTCTGACACCGCCTGGTGTAGAGGTCCTGGAATGCAGGCAGCTTAGCCCCAGTGATGTACTGCACCGAACGCACTACCCTCTGCAGTGACTTGCGGTCAGAGGCCGAGCAATTGCCGTACCAGGCAGTGATGCAACCAGTGCTCTCGATGTTGTAACTGTAGAACCTTTTGAGGTTCTGAGGACCCATGCCAAATATTTTTAGTTTCCTGAGGGGGAATAGGCTTTGCCGTACCCTTTTTATGACTGTCATGGTGTGTTTGGACCATTCTAGATGGTTGGTGATGTGGACACCAAGGAACTTGAAGCTCTCAACCTGCTCCACTACAGCCCCGTCTATGAGAATGGGAGCATGCTCGGTCCTCCTTTTCCTGTAGTCCACAATCATCTCCTTAGTCTTGGTTATGTTGAGGGATAGGTTGTTATTCTGGCACTACCCGGCCAGGTCTCTGACCTCCTCCCTATAGGCTGTCTCGTCGTTGTCGGTGATCAGGCCTACCACTGTTGTGACGTCTGCAAACTTAATGATGATTTTGGAGTCGTGCCTGGCCATGCAGTCATGGGTGAACAGAAAGTACAGGAGGGGACTGAGCACGCACCCCTGAGGGGCTCCAGTGTTGAGGATCAGCGTGACAGATGTGTTGCTACCTACCCTCACCACCTTGGGGCAGCCTGTCAGGAAGTCCAGGATCCAGTGTCAGAGGGAGGTGTTTGGTCCCAGGATCCTTAGCTTGGTGATGAGCTTTGAGGACACTATGGTGTTGAATGCTGAGCTGTAGTCAATGAATAGCATTCTCACGTAGGTGTTCCTTTTGTCCAGGTGGGAAAGGGCAGTGTGGAGTGCAATAGAGATTGCATCATCTGTGGATCTGTTTGGGCGGTATCCAAATTGGAGTGGGTCTAGGGTTTCTGGGATAATGGTGTTGATGTGAGCCATTACCAGCCTTTCAAAGCACTTCATGGCTATGGACGTGAGTGCTTCGGGTCTGTAGTCATTTAGGCAGGTTGCCTTAGTGTTATTGGGCACAGGGACTATGGTTGTCTGCTTGAAACATGTTGGTATTTGTCACGTTTGTCATAACGAGGAGACCGAGGCACAGCGTGAGATGAATACATTCTTCTTTATTTACACGAAGAACACTAAACAAACTAACAAAATGAACGTGAAGCTATAAACACGAGTGCTGACATGCAACTACCCAGACAATAACCCACAAAACCAAAATGGAAAATGGCAACCTAAATAGGACCCCCAATCAGAGACAACGATAAACAGCTGCCTCTGATTGGGAACCAATTCAGGCCACCATAGACCTACATTTACCAAGACAAACCAAAACCCCATAGATGTACAAAAAACCCTAGACAAGACAAAAACACACATACCACCCTCGTCACACCCTGACCTAACCAAAATAATAAAGAAAACAAAGATAACTAAGGTCAGGGCGTGACAGTATTACAGACTCAATCAGGGACATGTTGAAAATGTCAGTGAAGCCAGTTGGTCAGCACATGCCTGGTAATTCATCTGGCCCTGTAGCCTTGTGAATTCACATCAGCTACGGAGAGCATGATCACACAGTCGTCCGGAACAGCTGATGCTCTCATGTATGCCTCAGTGTTGCTTGCCTCGAAGCGAGCATAGAAGTGATTTAGCTCATCTGGTAGGCTTGTGTCACTGGGCAGCTCGCGGCTGTGCTTCCCTTTGTAGTCTGTAATAGTTTGCAAGCCCTGCCACATAAGATGAGCGTCAGAGCCGGTGTAGTAGGATTCAATCTTAGCCTTGTATTGTACTCTTTGCCTGTTTGATGGTTCGTCGGAGGGCATAGCAGGATTTCTTATAAGCTTCCGGGTTATAGAGTCCTGCTCCTTGAAAGCGGTAGCTCTACCCTTTAGCTCAGTGCAAATATTGCCTGTAATCCATTGCTTCTGTTTGAGGTATGTACGTACAGTCACTGTGGGGACGACGTCCTCGATGCACTTATTGATAAAGCCAGTGACTGATGTGGTGTACTCCTCAATGCCATCGGAAGAATGATTCCATTTTTTTTTCTGTGATACAAAACAGTCCTGTAGTTTAGCATCTGCTTCACCTGACCACTTTTTTATAGACTGAGGCACTGGTGCTTCCTGCTTTAATTTTTGCTTGTAAGCAAGAATCAGGAGGATAGAGCTGTTGTCGGATTTCCCAAATGGAGGGCGAGGGAGACTTGTGTACGCGTCTCTGTGTGTGGAGTACAGGTGATCTAGAATTTTTTCACTCTGGTTGCACATTTAACATTTTGATAGAAATTTGGTAGAACTGATTTAAGTTACCCTGCATTAAAGTCTCTGGCCACTAGGAGCGCCGCCTCTGGGTGAGCGGTTTCCTGTTTTCCTATTTCCTTATACAGCTGACTGAGTGCAGTCTTAGTGCTAGCATCTGTCTGTGATGGTAAATAAACATCCACAAAAAGTATAGCTGAAATCTCTCTCGGCAAGTAGTGTGGTCTGAATTTTATCACAAGATACTCTACTTCAGGCGAGCAAAATCTAGAGACTTCCTTAGATTTTGTGCACCATGTGTTGTTTGCAAATATGCACAGGCCGCACAACCCCCCCCCCCCCCCCTGTTCTATCTTGATCTATATTGCCGGTAATCATATATCCCGCTAGTTGAATATCCATGTCATCATTCAGCCACAATTCCGTGAAACATAAGATATTACAGTTTTTGATGTCCCATTGGTAGGTTATTCTGATTGTACCTCATCTAATTTATTGTCCAATGATTGCACGTTGGCGAGTAACATTGACGGTAACGGCAGCTTTCCCACTCGCCTTCTGCGAATCTTTAAGTGGCACTTCACTCATCATAATGCATATTTTAAAATTAGCTATGACATACCTAATGAACACATCACAGCTTGGGTGACAACCAGGGACGGATTAAGAAATCATAAGCCCTGGTTGTAAGGGCTCATAAGGGCTTTGGTTTCTTTATATGGTTGGATAATATGTTTTATAATAATACAAATAACGTAATTTTGATTGTTTTTTTGTTTTTTTGCCTCTTGGGCCCCTTATGGACTTCGGCCCATCCACTGACTCACACAATTGAACAGTAATGTTTATTACTATTATTACTATTATTATTTATTACTATTATGTTTACTAGTGAAGACATCAAAACTATGAAATAACACATGGAATCATGTAGTAACCAACAGTGGTAGGCCTGATCACCGACAACTTTGCACACTCTTGACATTCTCTCAACCAGCTTCATGGGGAATTATTTTCCAACATTCTTGAAGGGGTTCCCACATAAGCTGTGCACTTGTTGTCTGCTTTTCCTTCAGTCTGCGGACCAACTAATCCCAAACCATTTCAATTTGACTGAGATCGGGTGATTGTGGAGGCCAGGTCATCTGATCCAGCACTCCATCACTCTCCTTCTTGGTAAAAAACACAAGTAGTCTTAAAACGGAACCTTGCGGAACACCAAAACGTATAATTGATTTGTCAGAGGACAAACCATCCACAGAGACAAATTGGTATCTTTCCGACAGATAAGATCTAAATCAGGTAAGAATTTGTCCTTGTAGACCAATTAGGGTTTCCAATCTCTCCAAAAGAATGTGGTGATTGATGGTATCAAAAGCAGCACTAAGGTCTAAGAGCACGAGGACAGATGCAGAGCATTGGTCTGATGCCATTAAACGCTAATTGACCTCCTTCATGTGTACATTCTCAGTGCTATAATGGAGTCTAAGACCAGTGTTTCTTATACATTAATTGTCGTCAGGAAGGCAGTGAGTTGCAGCGCAACAGCTTTTCTAGCATTTTTGAGAGGATTTAAAAAAAACATTTTCTAGGTCAAAGTTTTGGCTTTTTCAAGTTTAGTACACATCCAGTGGATAGGGAGCAGTTTATTATGTTCAACATAGGAGGGCCAAGCACAGAAAGCCGCTCTTTCAGTAGTTTAGTTGGGATAGGGTCCAGTATGCAGCTTGAAGGTTTAGAGGCCATGACTATTTTCATGAACCTGTCAAGAGATATAGGATTTTAAAAACTTGACTCTCCATTGATCTTAGGTCCTGGCAGTATTGTGCAGACTCAAGACAACTGAGCTTTGGAGAATTGTGCAGATTCAAAGAGGAGTCCGTGATTTGCTTTCTAATGATCATGATATTTTCGTCAAAAGAAGTTAATGAATTCATCACTGCTGAAGTGAAAGCCATCCTCTTGGGGAATGCTGCTTTTTAGTTAGCTTTGCGACAGTATAAAAAACAAATGTTGGATTGTTCTTATTTTCCTCAATTAGGTTGAAAAAAATAGGATGATGGAGCAGCATTGAGGGCTATTTGTAATTGCACTGTACTGTCTTCCACAGCTAGTTTTCATTCCAATTTTCTGGAAGCTTGCATCAGGGCTCGGGTATTTTCTCTATACCATGGAGCTAGTTACTTGTGACAAATATTTTTTGTTTTTTAGGGGTGCGACTTAGTTCCTCAGTTAGGTGGTTAACTGATTCTTGCTCTCAGACGTCCTTGGGTAGGTGCCCTTCCAGACTCCCTTGTCTGGAAGGGCATCTAGGAATCATTGGATTGTCCGAGAATGTATAGCATGGCTTTTGATGATCCTTGGTTGGGGTCTAAGCATTTTTTATATTAATACGAATAAGAAGAAGAAATTAAGGTAACAAGTAATTAAAGAGCAGCAGTAAAATAACAATAGCAAGACGATACAGTTGAAGTCGGCAGTTTACATACACCTTAGCCAACAATTCCTGACGTTTAATCCTAGTAAAAATTCCCTGTCTTAAGTCAGTTAGGATCACCACTTTATTTTAAGAATGTGAAATGTCAGAATAATAGTTGAGAGAATGATTTATTTCAGCTTTTATTTCTTTCATCACATTCCCAGTGGGTCAGAAGTTTACATGCACTCAATTAGTATTTGGTAGCATTGCCTTTCAATTGTTTAACTTGGCTCAAATGTTTAGGGTACCCTTCCATAAGCTTCCCACAATAAGTTTGGTGAATGTTAGCCCATTCCTCCTGACAGAGCTGGTGTAACTGAGTCAGGTTTGTAGGCCTCCTTGCTCGCACACGCGTTTTCAGTTCTGCCCACAAATGTTCTATGGGATTGAGGTCAGGGCTTTGTGATGGCCACTCCAATACCTTGACTTTGTTGTTCTTAAGCCATTTTGCCACAACTTTGGAAGTACACTTGTGGTCATTGTCCATTTGGAAGACCCATTTGCTACCAAGCTTTAACTTCCTGACTGCTGTCTTGAGATGTTGCTTTAATATATCCACATAATTTTCCATCCCCATGATGCCATCTATTTTGTGAAGTGCACCAGTCCCTCCTGCTGCAAAGCACCCTCACAAGATGATGCTGCCACCCCCGTGCTTCACGGCTGGAATGGTTTTCTTCGGCTTGCAAGCCTCCCCCTTTTTCCTCCAAACATAACGATGATCATCATGGCCAAACAGTTCTATTTTTGTTTCATCAGACCAGAGGACATTTCTCCAAAAAGTATGATTGTTGTCCCCATGTGCAGTTGCAAACCGTAGTCTGGCTTTTTTATGGCGGTTTTGAAGCAGTGGCTTCTTCCTTGCTGAGCGGCCTTTCAGGTTATGTAAATATAGGACTCATTTTACTGTGGATATAGATAATTCTGTACCTGTTTCCTCCAGCATCTTCACAAGGTCCTTTGCTGTTGCTCTGGGATTGATTTGTACTTTTCACATCAAAGTACATTCATCTCTAGGAGACAGGACATGCCTCTTTCCTGAGCGGTATGACGGCTGCGTGGTCCCATGGTGTTTATACTTACATACTATTGTTTGTACAGATGAACGTGGTACCTTCAGGCATTTGAAATTGCTCCCAAGGATGGACCAGACTTGTGGAGGTCTACAATGTTTTTTCTGAGGTCTTGGCTGATTTCTTGTGATTTTCCCATGATGGCAAGCAAAGAGGCACTGAGTTTGAAGGTAGGCCTTGAAATACATCCACGGAGACACCTCCAATTGACTCAAATGATGTCAATTAGCCTATCAGAAGCTTCTAAAGGCATGACATAATTTTCTGGAATTTACCAAGCTGTTTAAAGATATTATCAACTTAGTGTTTGTAAACTTCTGACACACTGGAATTGTGGTACAGTGAATTATAAGTGAAATAATCGGTCTCTAAAAAATGACATGTGTCATGCACAAAGCAGATATACTAACTGACTTGCCAAAACCATAGCTTGTTAACAGGAAATTTGTGGAGTGGTTGAAAAATTAGTTTTAATGACTCCAACCTAAGTGTATGTAAACTTCCCGACTTCAACTGTACATAGTTAACATTTTATCCCAAAAAACGAATAGTGCTTTTATTGATACATCAAGCCGAGGTAAATGTAAAATGTTAACCATGTATGCTGTCTATATTGCTTATAATTGATATAAGTCAACATCTAAATATTAAGTATTATGTATTTTTACATAAATTGTTAGGTCTGTATTGTTTTAAAACTCCAATAATGTTGTGACCCGCAAACATTGGGTGAATAACAAAATCAAAGCACATAGATTTAATGTTATTTGATTCATTTTTACAGTTGCGATACATATGGTCAATTACTGTAAATGACAAGTGTTTGCTATTAGCTATTATTTCATTACCACAGAGCGGTCCTGTCTGCTTAAAACCTAAATCCTTAGTCTCTGGTTAGGGTGAGCCAAAGGGCTGTGGGCTGGATTCAAACCTACGCCAACTCTGACATACATGTGTTCCGGGGGCAGCGGCTGTAACTTCTGGACCACACAGGCCACACATGCATCCCTTTTTGTCTTTGCCAGATGTGCCCTCTCTCATTCTCTCCTCATCCTCCTTTTTATTTTACTTCCTCTCCTTGTTTCTCAGGAAGGTTTCTCTTTCTCTTTGCTCTTCATGGGAGCAGATACGCTCCATTTCCAAAATATGCTAAATATGTTGCTGGCTTAAAAGATTGATACTCCTTCCTCCATTTCCCAGGTATGTTTTACAGCATTAGCAACAAAACATCAAACTTTTATACAATTCCTTCAACGTTTATTTTGTATTTATTTATTCATGTATTTGTTTATTTTTTATTTGATTTGTGTGGAATGTGACTCAGGTCCCGTAGCACAGTAAAGAAAGCTACCCCCAGTAGACGTGGTCAGGATGCCATCGTCTTTTCAAAGTCTTCGCTTCCACCGCTTTCAACGTCTTCGTTCAGACGACTTTCTACCATCTTTTCACAGTCTTTCCAATGAATTTCAGTGTGTCTAAAATAGCAGACAAAACAACAACATAAACATTGTACCGCTTCTTCTTGTTGCTACCGGCTGCAATCTAGAATGATGAAAACACTTTGTTCAAGAATTTTACTAACATCTCACTCACTCACATATATAGTTACAGCAGGCCATGGTAAGACAGTCAGACACACACACATGCAAAAACATTACTCACACTTACTTACGGTATTGGAGTTGTTGGTTCTGTGGGTCGAGCGGATGGGGCACCAGCATTCTCCTCCTGAATCCTCCTCACGATGGCTGCAGAAGCTGGGGTCCTTGGGATATGTTGCCTTCTCTGGATTTTAGGTCCCAGCTCCTCGAGAAAGAGCCGTCTCCTCTGGAGCTCCTCTGTTCCAATCTAGGTTCAACGCCATCCAGATGAGAAACGCGAGATGTCCAAGTGGCCAGAGTAGGGTTCTTCTTTTGCAGCTGTGGCCAGTCACAAGCATGTCTTAATTGTCCACCCCTCCTTTTGTGGCATTGTAATCCATTATGATTTCTGTTTTTGATGTTCCTGGACACAGATTCTCCCATCACCATGCAGTGTACTCATGAGTACCACATTTTTGGAGCATAGGACGCTAGGGAACACAAACTTAGAGGAATTGATAGGCCTGTTCTGTGTTCAACAGCTGAGGTGGGAGCGCTGGCTTGTTTTTTGTACTATTCCTACCATCGTTAGCTTCCTCTTGAGGAGCTCCTGTCCCAGTTTGTGAGAAGTAAAAATGTTAGCGCATGTGATGTTGTGGCCATGGAGTCCCTGTGTCATGTCCAGGGCAACCCGCATCCCTTGGTTCTTCTCAGGGGCTCCTCCATCTGGCTTCCCCGTATAGACGTGCAAGTTCCATGCATATGATGAAGCAGTATGTACTGCCTGAAGGGGCAGTGGCTCCTAAATGGCATATGCTGCTCAACAGTAATGTTGGGCCTAGGGTTGTAAAACAGGGGAAGGCGGTCCACCCACTTGTCCCACACTGACCTGACTGCAGCTAGCTTGTCTCTCTGCCGCCGAGCTGGTCTGGTGTCTCGGTTATCGAAGCTGATAACCCTGGAAATGTGGAAGTTTTTCAGACATTGTTGCACGGAAAAGGTTTCTGTCAGTTTCTGCATCCCACAGGGATTCTGTGAATTTCCCATTGGATCTGAAAACACCAGCAAGAATAAGAACCCTAAAGTATGCATGTAAATTAGTTTGGTCCTGGGGCTGGCTGCTGACGGGCTGGTCCTGGGGCTGGCTGCGATGCGCTGGTCCTGGCTGAGGGTCAATCTCATCCTCTTCAACTCACTGGCAGACTCCGAATTGACAGAGACATGATCCTCATATTCTGAAAATTCTTCATCTTCCAAAGTGGAAGACGCTCCTTCCACCCTAGCCTCTCTCTCTGCAAAAATACAGAGTTTTTTTTTATACAATGTATCAAAATAATGTATTGTAATAACATTGTGCAGGTTCACACACTACAAAGGGTAAAGAGTGCGAGAAAAGTGGGAGATAGCACCAAGAACCTGTCTATGTTGAAACAGCAGGCCCAGGGACGAGGAAGACAGAGTGAAGGCACACAGCAATCCTTTTTGTTTAATTTTTACTTGATTTCACCTACACACACTTTTATTACCCTCCAAGACCACATATGTAATATAAATGTGTAGGGGGGTGCACAGTGTGCACTCAATGAAAATTAGCCAAGGCCAAGGTTGAGCCAGGTTGAAAAAATAACTAATTGTATCATTTTTCTTTTTAACATTGAATATGTGTCCCACGGACCCGAACACCACACAAGGGTTAATATCCATTTTGTCCTCTTTCTCTCTCTGTCTATACCCCTTCTCTTACACAGAGACCAAGTGAGGAGATAACGCAGAATGGTGAGGAGTGGAAAGTGATCAAAGGTGAGGCAGCTCGTCTGATCGAAGAGAACAGAAAGATGGAGAAAGAAAATGTCAGCCAGAAAGAGATGGAAGAGGAAAGGAGGAGCGAAGAGGCAGTAAGAGCAGGGAAAGTGGAGGCCACAAAACAGGTTGAGGAGAGGGAAATAGAGATGGAGGAGAAGCTGTGCAGATCAGGATAAAGAGAAAGACACTGAGGATGGAGGTTCACAGCAGATAGGAACCCTCTGTGGTATTTAACTAATAGCTAATAGCAAACACTTCTCATTTACAGCACTAGACCATATCTCAAATGAAACTCATACAGACAGCGATATTGAAAGTGAGGCATCGAGTCTGACAAAAGTAACAGAAAGACGGCCAGAGTGTCAGCCAGAAAGAGATGGAAGAGGAAAATAGGAGTCACAGAGAGAGTAGAGAAAAAGTTGGCCACAAAACAGGCTGAGGGAAATAGAGATGGAGAAGAAGAGGAAGATTTAGAATAAGCGAGTGATAAGAGGGGAATAAGACGTCTGAGAATGAACAGTAATAGAGACAAAGCCAGAAGAGCAGACTGCAACAGAGGTTGAGACGGAACTGAGTGATTGGGACATGACAGATGAAAGTGAAGAGGATACATTTAAGGTGGAAAAACAGAAAGAGCTTGAAGAGAAGAAGAAAAGGGTAAGAGAGCTGGCAAAGAAGAAGTCTGAGGACTTCTAGTGGAGAAGATGGAAAGTTTTAAGTTCCTCGGCGTACACATCACGGACAAATTGAAATGGTCCACCCACAGACAGCGTGGTGAAGAAGGCGCAAACAGTGCCTCTTCAACCTCAAAAGGCTGAATAAATTTGGCTTGTCACCGAAAAACACTCACAAACTTTTACAGATGCACAATCGAGAGCATCCTGTCGGGCTGCATCACTGTCTGGTACGGCAACTGCTCCGCCCACAACCATAAGGCTCTCCAGAGGGTAGTGAGGTCTGCACAATGCATCACCGGGGGCAAACTTCCTGCCCTCCAGGACACCTACACCACCCGATGTCACAGGAAGGCCAAAAAAGATCATCAGACTGTTAAACAGCCATCATTAACATTGAGTGGCTGCTGCCAACATACCGACTCAAATCTCTAGCCACTTTAATAATAGAAATTTGGATGTAATAAATGTATCACTTGTCACTTTAAACAATGCCACTTTAATGTTTACATACCCTACATTACTCATCTCATATGTATATACTGTACTCTATACCATCTACTGCATTGTGCCTATACCGCACAGCCATCGCTCATCCATTTATTTATATGTACATATTCATTCCTTTACACTTGTGTGTAGTAGTTGTTGTGAAATTGTTCGATTACTTGTTAGATATTACTGCACGGTCGGAACTTGAGGCACAAGCATTTCGCTACACTCATTAACATCTGCTAACCATGTGAATGTGACCAATGCATTTAGATTTGATGAACAGAGTGAGAGAGAACAAAAAGGAAGAGCAGACTGCTATAGACAGAACTGAATCAACTTAAAACACATTTTATTTGTCACATGTTATGTAAAAAACAGGTGTAGACTAACAGTGAAATGCTTGAAGAATCAAAAAGAGCTGGAGTGGAAGGCGGAGAAAAAGGTGAGGGGGAGAAAAATAAGCTGGAGCCAGAGAGCTGGGGGAAAAAGGAGATGAGGAAAGAGGAGAAAGAACTCCTGGAGCAGGTGAGGCTGGAATCCAGAAGAAAGGAGCACAGGTAGAAAGCAGAGGCAACCAGAATGGAAGAGGAGCATGTGGGCTGATTTCTTTAGTGATTTGAGGGAGGAAGCGGCACAGAAGCATCTGAGGAAGTTGGCGGGCAGGAGGTAGGAGTATGCCACCAAGAGGGGCTTACAGATGTTTCATAAAAATCTAGTTGTCAAGAGGACAACACACAAGGCCCCAGGAAGAGTCAGCGCAAGAAGCGAGTTCAGATGAGGACACTGGCTCTGAATGGGAGAAGGAAGACAAGGAGTAAAGGACAAGAAGATGGCAAAGAAGCAGGAGAAGATTATACAACTGGGGCAGAAGAGAGGAGAGGTGTAGGCACGCCTTGTTCCCACAAAAAAAAGGTAGATTCAAGTCATTCAAAGTTTGACTAGGATCCATTCTCGGACAGTTGACTGGGGTGTGTCAAAATAAAAACATTATGTACTACCATTACTTTAATATCAAGCATTCATGTATAAAAATGTATTTTTATTCCAAACAAAATGTATGTGAACTACGAAATTACTCAATCAGTTAAAGCCACAACACAGAAACAGCAGTGTTTGTCAGACCATGAGAAATCCAGAAAAATCAGTCTTCTCACAGAAACGTCTGTAGCATCTGAACTATTATGACCACGCTATGGAAAGATGACTCTTACAAACGCGATGGTGTTCTCCGTTTTGCTCTACAACCCCCACAAGCGTCACAGGACTCGTCTGATATCGTCGGTAGAGCCAATCTGCCAACTTCTGTCCGTAGCGTCAGAACAGTTAGGGCTACACACGAATATGACCCCTCTTTGGAAAGGTGTCTCACGAACATGGTTGTTTTGCTCTAGGATGCCCACAAGCCTAGTCTGAAGGTAGCCCGGACCAGTTTAAAAATGGTATGGGGGAAAAAAGTGCCTAAAATAAGAGGTCAATGTTTGTTTTGTATAGTTTGCTGATCTATAATTCAAAGTTTTACCAAATCATTTTGGGATATACCCTAAGGTCTCCTAAAATTCCAAATAAAATAGCTAAATGATCCTTGGTATGACCATATTGAAACAATTCCATATGTTAGCTTAGTAAGGATTAATATGCAGTTACTAACAGGATATAAAAATAAACACTTCCTTCATCCATGCAAAACAAACATTGTGTATCTTTATTTCGATAAATTACAATAAATATATGAAGACATACTACTATGAAGAAGGGGGGGGGAAAAGAAAACTGTTGGGTGGCCTAGTTCTGTTTCCATAGGTATTGAATTCACCCCTCATATATACAAACACCCTCAGCTTGTCTCCACCACCTCTTTGTTTGTTTTCTGTTTCTTTGAACTTGAAGCTGAAAAGACACAATGGGAGAGAATAATACATGTCATTAACCAAACGGAACATGACATGGTAAAGTGTATTTGATTTAAGACCACTCACATTGTATTTCTCCATTCTAGTTTGAAAACCAATCTATGCTAAGATTACAACAAAGTCTAAACACATTTTAGTCAACAACACAAGTTCAGGGTATAGCACCCAATGATGGGCAATGGGTTGACATGATCTAGTCTGATGAACTATACCGTGGATCCCTCCAGTACGTGTGGGTCTTTCCGGAGAGCATTATTCAGGCCTTCCTCGGACGTGTAGCCGATCCAGCAGAAGCCTCTGTGGAAGCCTGTCTCTTTGTCCTGTTAGAAGATATACAGTACCAGTCAAAAGTTTGGACACCTACTCATTTGTTTCTTTATTTTTACTATTTTCAACCTATTCGACCTTGTAGAATAATAGCAAAGACATCAAAACTATGAAATAATACATGGAATCATGTAACCACAAACAAATCCAAATATATTTGAGATTTTAGACACTTCAAAGTAGCCACCCTTTGCCTTGACAACTTTGCAAACTCTTGGCATTCTCTCAACCAGCTTCATGAGGTAGTCACCTGGAATGCATTTCAATTAACAGCTGTGCCTTGTTAAAAGTTTGTTATTTCTTTCATTCTTAATGCATTTGAGCCTATCAGTTGTGTTGTGACAAGGTAGGGTTGGTATACAGAAGATAGCCCTATTTGGTAAAAGACCAAGTCCATATTATGGCAAGAACAACTTAAATAAGCAAAGAGAAACATCAGTCCATCATTACTTTAAGACATGAAAGTCAGTCAATGCAGAACATTTCAAGAACTTTGAATCTTTTTGCAGTTGCAAAAACCATCAAGCACTACGATGAAACTAGCTCTCATGAGGACCGCCACAGGAAAGGAAGGTCTAGAGTTACTTCTGCTGCAGAGAATACGTTCATTAGAGTTACCAGACTCAGAAATTGCAGCCCAAATAAATGCTTCAGAGAGTTCAAGTAACAAACACATCAACAGTTCAGAGGAGACTGTGTGAATCAGGCCTTCATGGTCAAACTGCTGCAAAGAAACCACTACTAAAGGACACCAATAAGAAGAGCCTTTCTTGGGCAAAGAAACACGAGTAATGGACATTTGACCTGTGTATATCTGTTATTTGGTCTGATGAGTCCAAATGCAAGATTTTTGGTTCCAACCACCGTGTCTTTGTGAAACGCAGAGTAGGTGAACAGATGATATCCGCATGTGTGGCTCCCACAGTGAAGCATGGAGGTGGTGTGATGGTGCTTTGCTGGTGACACTATCTGTGATTTATTTAGAATTTAAGGCACACTTAACCAGCATTGCTACCACAGTATTCTGTAGCGATATGCCATCCCATCTGGTTTGAGCTTAGTGTGATTATCATTTGTTTTTCAACAGGACAATGTCCCAACACACCTCCAGGCTGTTAAAGGGCTATCTGACCAAGAAGGAGATTGATGGAGTGCTGCATCAGATGACATGGCCTCCACAATCCCCCGACCTCAACCCAACTGAGATGGTTTGAGATGAGTTGGACCGCAGAGGGAAGAAAAAGCAGCCAACGAGGGCTCAGCATATGTGGGAACTCCTTCAAGACTGTTGGAAATGCATTCGAGGTGAAGCTGGTTGAGAGAATGCCGAGAGAATGCCAAGAATGTGCAAAGTTGTCATCAAGGCAAAGGGTGGCTACTTCGAAGAATCTCAAATATATTTCAATTTTTTAAACAATTTTTGGTTACTACATGATTCCATGTGTGTTATTTCATAGATTTGATGTCTTCACTATTATTGGTGTAGAAAATAGTACAAATAAAGAAAAACCCTTGAATGAGTAAGTGTCCAAACTTTTGACTGGTACTGTACACTGTACACCCATATCATTAGGATACATGATAATTTAGCAATCAATAAAATCAATACCAAATGAGCACTGTTGCAAAAATAGAGGCAGAGAAAAGCTGGTTGAGGTGAAAGTAGCACACGTGGCTAGCGCCCACAAAAGTTCCCTGCCTAACAAAACACTGCCAACAGTAACTCCAATTCCGATTTTTAAAAAAAACATGCTTACTGCTTGCAAGGGTCCATGGTATTTTAGACACAAACACCTCATATACCTTCTTCGACGACCCTGCCATATTATGTGCTTGGAACTCGAGCTACTTCTGACCCGAGTCACGTGACACGCGCCGGTGTCGTTTAAAAATATATATATTTTCAGATAAGGACTTAAAATCACCTGAAGTTCAGATCTATTTTACAAATAATAAAATAAAAAAACGTTATAAATATTTAACAAAATGTTATGTTTTGTCATGTTTTGCTTATTTGTAAAAATAAAAATAAATAAATAAATACATAGTTGAAAGGTTATTTTTCAGATGCATTTAGAACTTCAAATTTTAGAACTTCAAATTCTTCAAGCGAAGAAATCCTCCACCTGACTTTAGCGGTGTCATTGTCTTGAGTGTTTCCAAACATGAGTGTTTCCAATATAGCTTACAACGAATATTTGTAATGTAAACAGCGGAACCCTATCGCTCCAAATGCTAACGTATTGGCCAGCTAGCTTTTGCCGTCTTCGATAACTACCAACTATTGACACTGTCAATGTGTGTGTGTGTGTGTGTGTGTGTATGTGCTTGACGTCATTTCCGGTCACAACTTGCAGACTTGTTTTCGAGTTGCTGTGCGTTTTGTTGCCAACCTGTTTTGCTACCTGACAAATTTACGGTTTTTACTTTTTAATTACCGTTTATATATATATATTTTTTTTCCTCAACTTTTTCACTCCGGACGCTTTATCTGGACACGATTCGTCAGGACCTCCAACAGCCGAAGCTAAGTAGTAACATTAACATGATGCCTTCTAATTGCAGTCGCTGTACTCGCCTTACGGCGAGGATAGCTGTGCTACAAGCCCAGCTTCAGACGCAATCGCTAGGCAAGGGTAATTTCAGTGTAGGAAAGGATGAAACCGCGTCTGTGCCACCAGAAAGTACAGATAGTAGTATAAATCCCCTGGCACAGTCCCCGCAGCCGGACAACTTTCTCACGGTTTCTGGAAGGAAATGCTGTGGGAACGAACGCTCAACCGGTGTCGCTCATTCAACCGACAGAAACTTTCAACCGGTTTTCCCCATTAAGCAGCGGGTCGGAGTCAGAGGCCGAGTCTTCTCTGGTCTCTACTCCTCCCGTTACGGGGTCTGAGACGCCGAAGCTTCCCACCATTAGCTCTGACAAATTGAAAACTCTAGTCATTGGCGACTCCATTACCCGCAGTATTAGACTTAAAACGAATCATCCAGCGATCATACACTGTTTACCGGGGGGCAGGGCTACCGACGTTAAGGCTAATCTGAAGATGGTGCTGGCTAAAGCTAAAACTGGCGAGTGTAGAGTATAGAGATATTGTTATCCAAGTCGGCACCAACGATGTTAGGATGAAACAGTCAGAGATCACCAAGCGCAACATAGCTTCTGCGTGTAATCAGCTAGAAAGATGTGTCGGCATCGAGTAATTGTCTCTGGCCCCCTCCCAGTTAGGGGGAGTGATGAGCTCTACAGCAGAGTCTCACAACTCAATCGCTGGTTGAAAACTGTTTTCTGCCCCTCCCAAAATATAGAATTTGTAGATAATTGGCCCTTTTTCTGGGACTCACCCACAAACAGGACCAAGCCTGACCTGCTGAGGAGTGACGGACTCCATCCTAGCTGGAGGGGTGCTCTCATTTTATCTACCAACATAGACAGGGCTCTAACTCCTCTAGCTCCACAATGAAATAGGGTGCAGGCCAGGCAGCAGGCTGTTAGCCAGCCTGCCAGCATAGTGGAGTCTGCCACTAGCACAGTCAGTGTAGTCAGCTCAGCTATCACCATTGAGACTGTGTCTGTGCCTCGACCTAGGTTGGGCAAAACTAAACATGGCGGTGTTCGCCTTAGCAATCTCACTAGGATAAAGACCACCTCCATTCCTGTCATTATTGAAAGAGATCATGATACCTCACATCTCAAAATAGGGCTACTTAATGTTAGATCCCTTACTTCAAAGGCAATTATAGTCAATGAACTAATCACTGATCATAATCTTGATGTGATTGGCCTGACTGAAACATGGCTTAAGCCTGATGAATTTACTGTGTTAAATGAGGCCTCACCTCCTGGCTACACTAGTGACCATATCCCCCGTGCATCCCGCAAAGGCGGAGGTGTTGCTAACATTTACGATAGCAAATTTCAATTTAAAAAAAAAATGATGACGTTTTCGTCTTTTGAGCTTCTAGTCATGAAATCTATGCAGCCTACTCAGTCACTTTTTATAGCTACTGTTTACAGGCCTCCTGGGCCATATACAGCGTTCCTCACTGAGTTCCCTGAATTCCTATCGGACCTTGTAGTCATAGCAGATAATATTCTAATCTTTGGTGACTTTAATATTCACATGGAAAAGTCCACAGACCCACTCCAAAAGGCTTTCGGAGCCATCATCGACTCAGTGGGTTTTGTCCAACATGTCTCTGGACCCACTCACTGTCACAGTCATACGCTGGACCTAGTTTTGTCCCATGGAATAAATGTTATGGATCTTAATGTTTTTCCTCATAATCCTGGACTATCGGACCACCATTTTATTACATTTGCAATTGCAACAAATAATCTGCTCAGATCCTAACCAAGGATCATCAAAAGTCGTGCTATAAATTCACAGACAACACAAAGATTCCTTGATGTCCTTCCAGATTCCCTCTGTCTACCCAAGGACGCCAGAGGACAAAAATCAGTTAACCACCTAACTGAGGAACTCGTTTTAACCTTGCGCAATACCCTAGATGCAGTTGCACCCCTAAAAACTAAAAACATTTCTCATAAGAAACTAGCTCCCTGGTACACAGAAAATACCCGAGCTCTGAAGCAAGCTTCCAGAAAATTGGAACGGAAATGGCGCCACACCAAACTGGAAGTCTTCCGACTAGCTTGGAAAGACAGTACTGTGCAGTACCGAAGAGCCCTTACTGCTGCTCTATCATCCTATTTTTCTAACTTAATTGAGGAAAATAAGAACAATCCGAAATTCCTTTTTGATACTGTCGCAAAGCTAACTAAAAAGCAGCATTCCCCAAGAGAGGATGACTTTCACTTTAGCAGTGATAAATTCATGAACTTCTTTGAGGAAAAGATTATGATTATCAGAAAGCAAATAACGGACTCCTCCTTAAATCTACGTATTCCTTCAAAGCTCAGTTGTCCTGAGTCTGCACAACTCTGCCAGGACCTAGGATCAAGAGAGACACTCAAGTGTTTTAGTACTATATCTCTTGACACAATGATGAAAATAATCATGGCCTCTAAACCTTCAAGCTGCATACTGGACCCTATTCCAACTAAACTACTGAAAGAGCTGCTTCCTGTGCTTGGCCCTCCTATGTTGAACATAATAAACGGCTCTCTATCCACCGGATGTGTACCAAACTCACTAAAAGTGGCAGTAATAAAGCCTCTCTTGAAAAAGCCAAACCTTGACCCAGAAAATATAAAAAACTATCGGCCTATATCGAATCTTCCATTCCTCTCAAAAATGTTTGAAAAGGCTGTTGCGCAACAACTCACTGCCTTCCTGAAGACAAACAATGTATACGAAATGCTTCAGTCTGGTTTTAGACCCCATCATAGCACTGAGACGGCACTTGTGAAGGTGGTAAATGACATTTTAATGGCATCGGACCGAGGCTCTGCATCTGTCCTCGTGCTCCTAGACCTTAGTGCTGCTTTTGATACCATCGATCACCACATTCTTTTGGAGAGATTGGAAACCCAAATTGGTCTACACGGACAAGTTCTGGCCTGGTTTAGATCTTATCTGTCGGAAAGATATCAGTTTGTCTCTGTGAATGGTTTGTCCTCTGACAAATCAACTGTAAATTTCGGTGTTCCTCAATGTTCCGTTTTAGGACCACTATTGTTTTCACTATATATTTTACCTCTTGGGGATGTTATTCGAAAACATAATGTTAACTTTCACTGCTATGCGGATGACACACCTGTACATTTCAATGAAACATGGTGAAGCCCCAAAATTGCCCTTGCTAGAAGCATGTGTTTCAGACATAAGGAAGTGGATGGCTGCAAACTTTCTACTTTTAAACTCAGACAAAACAGAGATGCTTGTTCTAGGTCCCAAGAAACAAAGAGATCTTCTGTTGAATCTGACAATTAATCTTAATGGTTGTACAGTCGTCTCAAATAAAACTGTGAAGGACCTCGGCGTTACTCTGGACCCTGATCTCTCTTTTGAAGAACATATCAAGACCATTTCAAGGACAGCTTTTTTCCATCTACGTAACATTGCAAAAATCAGAAACTTTCTGTCCAAAAATTATGCAGAAAAATTAATCCATGCTTTTGTCACTTCTAGGTTAGACTACTGCAATGCTCTACTTTCCGGCTACCCGGATAAAGCACTAAATAAACTTCAGTTAGTGCTAAATACGGCTGCTAGAATCCTGACTAGAACCAAAATTTTTTATCATATTACTCCAGTGCTAGCCTCTCTACACTGGCTTCCTGTCAAAGCAAGGGCTGATTTCAAGGTTTTACTGCTAACCTACAAAGCATTACATGGGCTTGCTCCTACCTATCTCTCTGATTTGGTCCTGCCGTACATACCTACACGTACGCTACGGTCACAAGACGCAGGCCTCCTAATTGTCCCTAGAATTTCTAAGCAAACAGCTGGAGGCAGGGCTTTCTCCTATAGAGCTCCATTTTTATGGAACGGTCTGCCTACCCATGTCAGAGACGCAAACTCGGTCTCAACCTTCAAGTCTCTACTGAAGACTCATCTCTTCAGTGGGTCATATGAATGAGTGTAGTCTGGCCCAGGAGTGGGAAGGGGAACGGAAAGGCTCTGGAGCAACGAACCGCCCTTGCTGTCTCTGCCTGGCCGGTTCCCCTCTTTCCACTGGGATTCTCTGCCTCTAACCCTATTACAGGGGCTGAGTCACTGGCTTACTGGGGCTCTCTCATGCCGTCCCTGGAGGGGGTGCGTCACCTGAGTGGTTGATTCACTGATGTGGTCATCCTGTCTGGGTTGGCGCCCCCCCCCCCCCCCCCCCCCTTGGGTTGTGCCGTGGCAGAGGTCTTTGTGGGCTATACTCAGCCTTGTCTCAGGATGGTAAGTTGGTGGTTGAAGATATCCCTCTAGTGGTGTGGGGGCTGTGCTTTGGCAAAGTGGGTGGGGTTATATCCTTCCTGTTTGGCCCTGTCCGGGGGTGTCCTCGGATGGGGCCACAGTGTCTCCTGACCCATCCTGTCTCAGCCTCCAGTATTTATGCTGCAGTAGTTTATGTGTCGGGGGGCTAGGGTCAGTTTGTTATATCTGGAGTACTTCTCCTGTCCTATTCGGTGTCCTGTGTGAATCTAAGTGTGCGTTCTCTAATTCTCTCCTTCTCTCTTTCTTTCTCTCTCTCGGAGGACCTGAGCCCTAGGACCATGCCCCAGGACTACCTGACATGATGACTCCTTGCTGTCCCCAGTCCACCTGGCCGTGCTGCTGCTCCAGTTTCAACTGTTCTGCCTTATTATTATTTGACCATGCTGGTCATTTATGAACATTTGAACATCTTGGCCATGTTCTGTTATAATCTCCACCAGGCACAGCCAGAAGAGGACTGGCCATCCCACATATGCTCTCTCTAATTCTCTCTTTCTTTCTTTCTCTCTCTCGGAGGACCTGAGTCCTAGGACCATGCCCCAGGAATACCTGACATGATGACTCCTTGCTGTCCCCAGTCCACCTGACTGTGCTGCTGCTCCAGTTTCAACTGTTTTGCCTTATTATTATTCGACCATGCTGGTCATTTATGAACATTTGAACATCTTGGCCATGTTCTGTTATAATCTCCACCCGGCACAGCCAGAAGAGGACTGGCCACCCCACATAGCCTGGTTCCTCTCTAGGTTTCTTCCTAGGTTTTGGCCTTTCTAGGGAGTTTTTCCTAGCCACCGTGCTTCTACACCTGCATTGCTTGCTGTTTGGGGTTATAGGCTGGGTTTCTGTACAGCACTTTGAGATATCAGCTGATGTACGAAGGGCTATATAAATTGATTTGATTTGATTTGTCAGAGATTGCCTACATATATACAATGAACATAGAAAAAGTGAATGAATGTGCTATAAAACATAGTCAAGCCAACTTCTGGATAAATTGCAGTGCATATCATATGGAACAAGTTTACACAGCTACACACATTTGCCTAGGTGTGTCCATGACTATGATTGATAATGTCAAAAGCTGCACAGAATTCTAACAAGATGGGCCTCCCGGGTGGCGCAGTGGTTAAGGGCGCTGTACTGCAGCGCCAGCTGTGCCATCAGAGTTCCTGAGTTCGCGCCCAGGCTCTGTTGTAACCGGCCGCGACCGGGAGGTCTGTGGGGC
This sequence comes from Oncorhynchus clarkii lewisi, assembly GCF_045791955.1. NCBI lineage: Eukaryota > Metazoa > Chordata > Actinopteri > Salmoniformes > Salmonidae > Oncorhynchus > Oncorhynchus clarkii. The sequence goes on along the minus strand of NC_092165.1, from coordinate 24,161,634 downwards.
GACGCACAATTGGCCTGGCGTCGCCCGGGTTAGGGAGGGCTTGGTCGGTCTCATCGCGCACCAGCGACTCCTGTGGCGGGCTGGGCGCAGTGTGTGCTAACCAAGGTGGCCAGGTGCACAGTGTTTCCTCCGCCACCTACTCTACTGGTGTGTGAGGCAGTTCACGGCCTACCTACATTATATTCTTAGATACAATAATACAACATTGGGAAAAGGAAAATTACCCCTATTAGCCCTCTGAAAACCCCACCAACTATTCAACCCTACCCAGTCCTACAGACCAATGGTCTGAAAAGACATATCACTACCACTCAACACCCTACAGCTGCAATCCCAAATACCTCTCTGCCACTACAACCTGTATTTTCTTTGACTTTCGATTCATTTCTGCAGTACAATTAACAACCATATCTTTAAATGCTAAAAAACCCACCTTAATGATCACTCTCTTTTGATCTCTGCCTATGTAACCGATGTGAAATGGCTAATTAGTTAGAGGGGTGCGTGCTAATAGTGTTTCAATCGATGACATCACTTGCTCTGAGACCTTGAAGTAGTTGTTCCCCTCTGCAAGGGCCGCACCTTTTATGGCGTGATGGGACACTTCCGATCTCCAGCCCCATGATCACCCCCACAACTAACACACATAACTTTCTCCCCCGATACCACACATTCCCTCCTGCACACTTCGCACATCTAGGCATCTCCCTCCTACACACTGCTACAATATGACCATAACCTTGACACCTAAAACCCCGTAATATTCTCAGAACATAAACTCTCACAGGATAACTGACACTTCCTACCTTGACCTTATCTGGTAACGACTCTACATCAAAACTCAGCATGACAGATAATGTCTACTCCGTTTCCCCATTGGATCTATGTCTCATCAAGCTGTGGGTGTCACAGATACCGGGAATCTTCATTATCACTCCTTTCAACGGCTCCCAATTCTTGTCCCTAATCTCGTTATCCGGAGCGCCCTCTCACTCTGGGTTGAGGAAACACAATAAATCATCAGGAGTCCATTCTGAGTGACCTTCACCAACTCAACAGTCCCCAACCTCTCCTCCTGACGCCACATATGGATCAACCAAACAGCAAGGATCCATTCTCTGGACAAATCTCACTCCCACTGGGCCAAAGTCATCCTTATCATCCTTGGAACGAGGCCCGAACTCGCCGCAGGTACTTCACCCTCACTCTTAACAAGTTCCATCTCTGAACTACTGGAGCATGTATCCCTGTTTTTCCACTTGACGCCTACCTTCCTCACCTCAAAACCTCCCTCTACACTCAACTTCTTCTCAGCAGTCATCACTGCACCTCCCACCACATGTATTTGATCTTCACTCCTGTCCCATTTCCTCCTCAAGCTCTTCCAAAAGTTCGGTACAATCCTCCATTCCATATTCACTCAAAAAATATTCCATGTCTCTTTTTTTTCTTGCCCATCATGTTGTCCTTCACCAGATCTTTCAGAAGGCCTGTGTAGTCCCCCACTCCATGTTTATTCATAATATACTCCACTTTCTGCCTTATTTCCTTTTCCGCCATCTTCCCCACCGTGGCTTTCGTCCAACGCCCCCGACCACCTCTACACCATCTTCCTTCTGCAAGGGAGGCTCTTGCCCTTCCTCCATTGATTGATTGTTATTTTGCTGTTTGTTTAAAAGTTCTCTGAATTTCACTCTAATATAGTATCTAAGTTTGACTAGATAATTGTGAATTTCTAAGACACACACACACACAGTTTACTTTGCGATCTGCGTCAGTCAGTGTCATGTAAAAATACACTGAACAAAAATATAAACGCAACATGTATAAAGTGTTGGTCCCATGTTTCATGAGCCATATGCACAAAAAGCTTATTTCTCTCAAATTTTGTGCACAATTGTTTACATCCCTGGTAGTGAGCATTTCTCCTTTGCCAAGATAACCCATACATCTAATAGGTGTGGCATATCAAGAAGCTGATTAAACAGCATGATCATTATGCAGGTGCACCTTGTGCTGGGGATAATAAAAGGCCACTCTAAAATGTGTAGTTTGGTCATAAAACACAATTCCACAGATGTTTCAAGTTTTGAGGGAGCATGCAATTAGCATGCTAACTACAGGAATGTCCACCAGAGCTGTTGCCAGATAATGTAATGTTAATTCCTCTACCATAAGCCAATGTCATTTTATAGAATTTGTTCATCCAACCGGCCTCACAACCGCAGACCACATGTATGGTGTTGTGTGGGCGAGCGGATTGCTGATGTCAACATTGTGAACACAATTGCATTCTATCAATGGTAATTTGAATGAACAGAGATACTGTGACAAAATCCTGAGGCCCATTGTTGTGCCATTCATCTGCCGCCATCACCTCATGTTTCAGCATGATAATGCATGGCCCCATGTCGCAAGAATCTGTACACAATTCCTGGAAGCTGAAAATGTCCCAATTCTTCCATGACCTGCATACTCACCAGGCATGTCACCCATTGAGCATATTTGGGATGCTCTGGATCTACATGTACGACAGCGTGTTCCAGTTTGCGTCAATATCCAACTACTTTGCACAGCCATTGAAGAGGAGTGGGACAACAGTCCACAGGCCAGAATCAACAGCCTGATCAACTCTATGTGAAGGAGATGTCACGCTGTATGATGCAAATGTTGGTCACACCAGATTCTGACTGGTTTTCTGATCCACGCCCTACTGTGACCAATGGCACAACAATGGGCCTTGATCTCATCACTGCATCTCTGTGCAATCAAGTTACCGTAGATAAAATGCAATTGTGTGCGTTGTCTGTAGATTATGCCTGCCCTAACCAATAACCCACCGCCACCATGGGGCACTCTGATCTCAACATTGACATCAGCAAACCGTTCGCCTACACGTCATACATGCATCCTTGAAGAACACACATCTCCAGCGAACCAGTGGTCATCGACGTTGAGCATTTGCCCACAAAAGTCGGTTAAGACCCTGGTGAGGACGACGAGCACTCAGATGAGCTTTCCTGAGACGGTTTCTGAAAGTTTGTGCAGAAATTCTTCAGTTGTGCAAACCTACAGTTTCGTTAGCTGTCTTTAGTGGCTGGTCTCAGATGATGCTGCAAGTGAAGAAGTCGGATGTGGAGGTCATGTACTAGCGTGGTTACACTACTGTTGTGAGGCCGGTTGGACATTCTGTCAAATTCTCTAAAACTACAGTGCCTTGCAAAAGTATTCGGCCCCCTTGAACTTTGCGACCTTTTGCCACATTTCAGGCTTCAAACATAAAGATATAAAACTGTATTTTTTTTAAAAGATTTAACAACAAGTGGGACACAATCATGAAGTGGAACAACATTTATTGGATATTTCAAACTTTTTAAACAAATCAAAAACTGAAAAATTGGGCGTGCAAAATTATTCAGCCCCTTTACTTTCAGTGCAGCAAACTCTCTCCAGAAGTTCAGTGAGGATCTCTGAATGATCCAATGTTGACCTAAATGACTAATGATGATAAATACAATCCACCTGTGTGTAATCAAGTCTCCGTATAAATGCACCTGCACTGTGATAGTCTCAGAGGTCCGTTAAAAGCGCAGAGAGCATCATGAAGAACAAGGAACACACCAGGCAGGTCCGAGATACTGTTGTGAAGAAGTTTAAAGCCGGATTTGGATACAAAAAGATTTCCCAAGCTTTAAACATCCCAAGGAGCACTGTGCAAGCGATAATATTGAAATGGAAGGAGTATCAGACCACTGCAAATCTACCAAGACCTGGCCGTCCCTCTAAACTTTCAGCTCATACAAGGAGAAGACTGATCAGAGATGCAGCCAAGAGGCCCATGATCACTCTGGATGAACTGGAGTGATCTACAGCTGAGGTGGGAGACTCTGTCCATAGGACAACAATCAGTCATATATTGCACAAATCTGGCCTTTATGGAAGTGGCAAGAAGAAAGACATTTCTTAAAGATATCCACAAAAAGTGTTGTTTAAAGTTTGCCACAAGCCACCTGGGAGACACACCAAACATGTGGAAGAAGGTGCTCTGGTCAGATGAAACCAAAATTGGAATTTTTGGCAACAATGCAAAACGCTATGTTTGGCGTAAAAGCAACACAGCTGAACACACCATCCCCACTGTCAAACATGGTGGTGGCAGCATCATGGTTTGGGCCTGCTTTTCTTCAGCAGGGACAGGGAAGATGGTTAAAATTGATGGGAAGATGGATGGAGCCAAATACAGGACCATTCTGGAAGAAAACCTGATGGAGTCTGCAAAAGACCTGAGACTGGGACGGAGATTTGTCTTCCAACAAGACAATGATCCAAAACATAAAGCAAAATCTACAATGGAATGGTTCAAAAATAAACATATCCAGGTGTTAGAATGGCCAAGTCAAAGTCCAGACCTGAATCCAATCGAGAATCTGTGGAAAGAACTGAAAACTGCTGTTCACAAATGCTCTCCATCCAACCTCACTGAGCTCGAGCTGTTTTGCAAGGAGGAATGGGAAAAAATTTCAGTCTCTCGATGTGCAAAACTGATAGACATACCCCAAGCGACTTACAGCTGTAATCGCAGCAAAAGGTGGCGCTACAAAGTATTAACTTAAGGGGGCTGAATAATTTTGCACGCCCAATTTTTCAGTTTTTGATTTGTTAAAAAAGTTTGAAATATCCAATAAATGTCGTTCCACTTCATGATTGTGTCCCACTTGTTGTTGATTCTTCACAAAAAAATACAGTTTTATATCTTTATGTTTGAAGCCTGAAATGTGGCAAAAGGTCGCAAAGTTCAAGGGGGCCGAATACTTTCGCAAGGCACTGTAACCCTCTGTTTCCCCCCATGTCTGTGTGTGGAATTGTTATATGTAAATGTATGTGTACTCCAGGCTGGTTTGCGCCGGGTTATTGTAACCCCTGTGTGTTTAGTTTTTTGAGTACCATTGTCACGTTCTGACCTTAGTTCCTTTGTTATGTCTTTGTTTTAGTTTGGTCAGAGCGTGAGTTGGGGTGGGCAGTCTATGTTCATTTTTCTATGTTGCGTTTACGTGTTTGGCCTGGTAAGGTTCTCAATCAGAGGCAGGTGTCGTTCGATGTCTCTGATTGAGAATCATACTTAGGTAGCCTTTTCCCACCTGTGTTTTGTGGGTGATTATTTTCTGTTCAGTGTTTTTCCATTCACCGTACAGGACTGTTCGTTTGTCGTTTTATTGTTACTTTGTTCAGTGTTCAGTTATTTTATTAAAAACATGGACACTTACCACGCCACGCATTGGTCCTCCTCTTCTTCCACCTACAATGATCGTTACAACCGTGTTTTGTTCGCCTCAATAAAGGGCTCTGTTTGCTACCCATTTCTGCTCTCCTGCACCTGACTTCCCTGCAGACAGTTACACACTCCTTTACATTAGTGACCATAACACTGTGGCAATAACAAGCAAAGCCAAAGTACCAAAGGCAGGGCCTAAAGTTATTTTTAAGAGCAAAATGTTTTCTCAGGACTCTTGTTAATTATGTAAAACCATTTATGTTGGTCTGTGTATAAGGAGGAGAATCCAAAAGCAGCACTTAGAGTATTTGTACAATTATTCTTGCCAATTGATGACAAACAAGCACCTGTTAAGAAACTAACAGTAAGATGATAAATTGAAAAATTGTATTCAACAAAATTATGCAAAATGTGTAAAACAAGTCAGGCTTCTCAGCTGATTGGTTGACATACTGTCAATAAAGAAAGTGTGACTACACTTAACAACAAAATAAAACGTTTTATTACCAAAACAAGATAAATTACATTTTAAAAACGATAAAAAAATACTTTAAGAGCACCTTTAATTATATTATGGGCAGAGAACACAATTAATTGTTCATTGCAGTTGATCAGTAATTTATAACAAAACCTTTTGATAGAGCCAATCATTTCAATGACTATTTCACCGGTAAAGTGTAACGTAATGGGTGTAGTGGGTGAGAAGTCTTAAACTGTCCAGCAAAACCCATGAAATGGGAAACACGTAACCCACAGACGTGCACACAAGTTACACAAAACAATCCCGCACAAAGAGCAGGCGGGCCTACTGGTAAATAAAGGGAAAGGGGAAAAAGGATCAGTGGCAGCTATTAGGCCGGTGACGACGACCGCCGAGCGCCACCCGAACAGGAAGGGGAGCCACCTTCGGTAGGAGTCGTGACATAAAGTGGACAAACTGAGAAGTGAAATGACAATATTGAACAGTGACACATCATATTTGTGTATTCAAGATCTAATAATGGAAAGAGAAGAATTGCTGTTTTTGAATTTGGTCAAGTTTGTGTGGAAGAGGTGGAATCACTGTTGTTATCCATCAATAATGATAAGCCACCAGGTATAGACAACCTAGATGGAGAAACTATTAAGAATCGTAGCAGACTGTATTGCCACCCCTATTTGTCATGTCTTCAACCAAAGCATAGAAGAGTGTGTCATCAGGTGTAGTACGAAGCTGTACTAGTTGTTCAGGCTTTGATCTTGCCCCATCTTGATTACTGTCCGGTAAAATCGTCAGGTGCAACAAAGGAAGACCTAGCAAAGCTGCAGCTGGCTCAAAACAAAGCATCACATCTTGCCCTTAACTGCACACACAGAACTAACAACAACATGCTTGATAGTCTCATGGTTGAAGGTTGAGGAGGAATTGAGTACCACTCTTCTAGTCTTTTTAAGAAACATATTTGTGTGTTAAATGCCTAATCACTTGTATAACCCATTTGCATACACTTCAGACATACCCCACCAGACATGGCACTATGTGTTTCTTCACGGTACCCAAAACAGAATTAATGCGGCGATCAGTTATGTATAGAGCCATGTCATCTCGGAATGCTCTGCCACCAGGGGTTACTCAGGCAAAAATAAAGTTTAGCTTAAAAAAAACCCAGATATACATCTTGTATCACTGCGTCTCTTTCTAAAGATCTAATTTAACTGTGTGTGTGTGTGTGTGTGTGTGTGTGTGTGTGTGTGTGTGTGTGTGTGTGTGTGTGTGTGTGTGCGTGCATACATACATACATACTGTCATGACTGTCCTGATCAGGTCAGGTTACAGGAGACCACAACCCTACAGATTATCTCTCAACCCCAATAGAGGAGGAGAGATCTAGGTTTAAAAAAATAAATAAAAAATTCACCTTTATTTAACCAGGTAGGCAAGTTGAGAACAAGTTCTCATTTACAATTGCGACCTGGCCAAGATAAAGCAAAGCAGTTCGACACATACAACGACACAGAGTTACACATGGAGTAAAACAAACATACAGTCAATAATACAGTATAAACAAGTCTATATACGATGTGAGCAAATGAGGTGAGAAAAGGGAGGTGTGGGTGGTTTTATGGCTCCTCACGCCCCTGGTAAATCTCAGGCCACAGACAAATTCCTTTGTCCTGTTACTATGGAGAACCAGCCTCAGAACATTAAACATGAAATAAAGGGACTTTGGAACAATGGTTTCCGTCAGCCACAATGGTGGTCATGACGATAGATGGAATATGAAAATGTATTTTTTTTTTTTTGTTAATAAAGGTTAATAGATGACGTTATTACGAAAACATTGTAATGTCAAGGGTTTTCCTAGTAAATGTTTTATGTTTATACATTGTACGTTGTGTGGAAAATATCCAAATCAAGGAGAATGTTTTGGGGAAGACGAAATGTTAAGTTAGTTGTCTAAAATTAGATTTGAGTAAAATCTGGACCTTGCCTCATTAACTTGGTACGCCCAGAGAATTGCCCTAAAGGTGGCTACGCCCACTTCTGACCCAAGGGTATAAAACCTGTGAGTATAGAATTTACAGGAGGACTACGTGACCCCAGCTGCAGAAAGGTCTAACAAAGTTAACGAACCCAGAACGCAACGCAAGTTTGAGGACAAAGAAATCCTTTTCTTCCCATGCTACGGATGAGTAGCTGTGTCTAAGCGTGTGAATTCAAGTCAAACCACCTGGCCTCCATCTCCCATCGAATCGTGGTATCTAAAGGGTTTCATTCCTATGCTGTGAGCTCTGAGCTACAGCTCACTGTCAACTGGATTATTTTCAGCAAACCTAACGTGTAAATATTTGTATGAACATAACAAGATTCAACAACTGAGACATAAACTGAACAAGTTCCACAGACATGTGACTAACAGAAATTGAATAATGTGTCCATGAACAAAGGGGGTGTCAAAAGTAACAGTCAGTACTGCAGGGCATCTCCTCCTCGTGGACTGCACCAGATTTGCTGTTCTTGCTGTGAGATGTTACCCCACTCTTCCACCAAGTTCCCAGATATTTCTGGAGGGAATGCCCCTAGTCCTCACCCTGATCCAACAGGTCCCAGACGTGCTCAATGGAATTGAGATCTGGGTTCTTCGCTGGCCATGGCAGAACACTGGCATTCCTGTCTTGCAGGAAATCACTCACAGAACGAGCAGTATGGCTGGTGGCATTGTCATGCTGGAGGGTCATGTCAGGATGAGCCTGCAGGAAGGGTACCAGATGAGGGAGGAGGATGTATTCCCTGTAACACACTGTCACGTTCTGACCTCTATTTCCTTTGTTTTGCATTTATTTAGTATGGTCAGGGCGTGAGTTGGGTGGGCAGTCTATGTTTGTTTTTCTATGTTTTGGGTCAGTTCTATGTTTTCGGCCTAGTATGGTTCTCAATCAGAGGCAGGTGTCATTAGTTGTCTCTGATTGAGAATCATACTTAGGTAGCCTGGGTTTCACTGTTTGTTTGTGGGTGATTGTTCCTGTCTTTGTGTAGTGTTCACCAGATAGGCTGTATTAGGTTTTGAGTTCTCACGTTTCTTGTTTTTTCGTTAGTTTGTTCATGTATAGTGTCGTAATAAAATACTATGAACAACCACCACGCTGCGCTTTGGTCCGCCTCTACTTCCCAAGAAGAGAACCGTTACAGAATCACCCACCACAACAGGACCAAGCGGTGTGGTAATGGGCAACGGAGAAAGCAGCAGCAGGAGCAGCGCGAGGAGGTATGGACATGGGAGGACGTTATGGACAGCAATGGCATGGGTTATACTACTTGGGAGGAGATCGACAGGTGGGCGGCCGACCCAGGGAGAGTGCCGGAGCCCGCCTGGGATTCGATGGAGCAGTGCGCGGAAGGCTATCAGAGAATGGAGTTGGCGAAGCAGGCACGGCGGCGCGGAAGGAAGCCCGAGAGGCAGCCCCAAAAATTTCTTGGGGGGGGGCTAACAGGGAGTATGGCTACGCCAGGTAGGAGACCTGGGCAGACTCCCTGTGCTTACCGGGGGGCTAGAGAGACCGGACAGGCACCGTGTTATGCAGTGGTGCGCACGGTGTCTCCAGTGCGGGTGCATAGCCCGGTGCGGTATATTCCAGCTCCGCGTGTCGGCCGGGCTAGATTGAGCGTCGAGCCTAATGCCATGAAGCCGGCTCTACGCAGCTGGTCCCCAGTGCGTCTCCTTGGGCCGGCTTACATGGCACCAGCCTTGCGCTCGGTTTCTCCGGTTCGCCTGCATAGCCCAGTGCGGGCTATTCCACCACGCCGCACTGGCAGGGCGACCGTGAGCATTCAACCAGGTAAGGTTGGGCAGGCTCGGTGCTCAAGAGCTCCAGTGCGCCTGCACGGTCCGGTCTTTCCAGTACCACCTCCACACCCCAGCCCTCCGGTAGCAGCTCCCCGCACAAGGCTTCCTGTGCGTGTCCTCGGCCCAGTACCACCAGTGCCAGCACCACGCATCAGGCCTACAGTGCGCCTCGCCTGTCCAGCACTACCAGAGCCTTCTTCCTCTCCAGCGCTGCCGGAGTCTCCCGCCTCTCCGGCGCTACCAGAGCCTTCCTCCTCTCCAGCGCTGCCGGAGTCTCCCGTCTGTCCGGCGCCTCTGCCGGAGCCGCCCGCCTGTCCGGCGCCGCTGCCGGAGCCGCCCGCCTGTCCGGCGCCGCTGCCGGAGCCTCCCGTCTGCTCAGCGCCAGCGCCGCCCGTCTGCCCAACGCCGCCAGCGCCGCCCGTCTGCCCAGCGCCGCCAGTGCCGCCCGTCTGCCCAACGCCGCCAGCGCCGCCCGTCTGCCCAGCGCCGCCAGCGCCGCCCGTCTGCCCAGCGCCGCCAGTGCCGCCCGTCTGCCCAGCGCCGCCAGTGCCGCCCGTCTGCCCAGCGCCGCCAGTGCCGCCCGTCTGCCCAGCGCCGCCAGTGCCGCCCGTCTGCCAGGAGCCGCCAATGCCGCCCGTCTGCCAGGAGCCGCCAATGCCGCCCGTCTGCCAGGAGCCGCCAGTGCCGCCCGTCAGCCAGGGGCCGCCAGTGCCGCCCGTCAGCCAGGGGCCGCCAGTGCCGCCCGTCAGTCAGGGGCCGCCAGTGCCGCCAGTCAGTCAGGGGCCGCCAGTGCCGCCAGTCAACCAGGGGCCGCCAGTGCCGCCCGTCAGCCAGGGGCCGCCAGTGCCGCCCGTCAGCCAGGGGCCGCCAGTGCCGCCAGTCAGCCAGGGGCCGCCAGTGCCGCCAGTCAACCAGGGGCCGCCAGTGCCGCCAGTCAGCCAGGTGCCGCCAGTCAGCCAGGGGCCGCTAGAGCCCCTCCGCCCGGAGCAGCTGCCCCTCCGTCCCGAGCAGCTGCCCCTCTGTCCCGAACTGCTGCCGCCCCTCTGTCCCGAGCTGCTGCCGCCCCTCTGTCCCGAGCTGCTGCCGCCCCTCGGTCCCGAGCAGCTGCCGCCCCTCTGTCCCGAGCTGCTGCCGCCCCTCTGTCCCGAGCAGCTGCCGCCCCTCTGTCCCGAGCAGCTGCTTCACCTCTGTCCCGAGCTGCCCCTCTGTCCCAAGCAGCCCCTCTGTCCAGTGGGGTCATTGAGAGGGGTGGGCATGGGGAGTAAGCCACGGAGGCGGACAATACGGCGGACTAAGACAATGGCGAAGTGGGGTCCGCGTCCCGCGCCAGAGCCAACCACCGCGAACAGACGCCCACCCAGACCCTCCCCTATAGGTCAAGGTTTTGCGGCCGGAGTCCGCACCTTTGGGGGGGGGTACTGTCACGTTCTGACCTCTATTTCCTTTGTTTTGCATTTATTTAGTATGGTCAGGGCGTGAGTTGGGTGGGCAGTCTATGTTTGTTTTTCTATGTTTTGGGTCAGTTCTATGTTTTCGGCCTAGTATGGTTCTCAATCAGAGGCAGGTGTCATTAGTTGTCTCTGATTGAGAATCATACTTAGGTAGCCTGGGTTTCACTGTTTGTTTGTGGGTGATTGTTCCTGTCTTTGTGTAGTGTTCACCAGATAGGCTGTATTAGGTTTTGAGTTCTCACGTTTCTTGTTTTTTCGTTAGTTTGTTCATGTATAGTGTCGTAATAAAATACTATGAACAACCACCACGCTGCGCTTTGGTCCGCCTCTACTTCCCAAGAAGAGAACCGTTACACACACAGCGTTGAGATTGCCTGCAATGACAACAGGCTCAGTCCGATGATGCTGTGACACACCGCCCCAGACCATGACGGACCCTCCACCTCCAAGTCGATCCCGCTCCAGAGTACATGCCTCGGTGTAACGCTCAGTCCCTCGACAATAAATGCTAATCCGACCATCACCCCTTAGAACTGTTTGCCAGTCCTGTCTGGTCCAGCGACGGTGGGTTTGTGCCCATAGGCGACGTTGTTGCCGGTGATGTCTGGTGAGGACCTGCCTAACAACAGGCCTACAAGCCAGCCTCTCTCAGCCTATTGCGGATAGTCTGAGCACTGATGGAGGGATTGTGCATTCCTAGCGTAACTCGGGCAGTTGTTGTTGCCATCCTGTACCTGAACAGGTGTGATGTTCGGATGTACCGATCCTGTGCAGGTGTTGTTACACATGGTCTGCCACTGCGATGACGATCAGCTGTCCATCCTGTCTCCCTGTAGCGCTGTCTTATCCGTTTCACAGTATGGACATTGCAATTTATTCCCCTGACCACATCTGCAGTCCTCATGCCTCCTTGCATTATGCCTAAGGCATGTTCACGCAGATGAGCAGGGACACTGGGCATCTTTCTTTTGGTGTTTTTCAGAGTCAGTAGAAAGGCCTCTTTAGTGTCCTAAGTTTTCATAACTGTAACCTTAATTGCCTACCGTCTGTAAGCTGTTAGTGTCTTAACGACCCTTCCACTGGTGCATGTTCATTAATTGTTTATGGTTCATTGAACAAACATGGGAAACAGTGTTAAAACCCTTTACAATGAAGATCTGTGAAGTTATTTGGATTTTTATGAATTATATTTGAAATGATAAGGGGACGTTTCTTTTTTTGCTGAGTTTACATACATACATAGTACATACATACGTACATACAATGCATTCGGAAAGTATTCAGACCCCTTGACCTTTTTCCACATTTTGTTATGTTACAGCCTTATTCTAAAATTAATTTATTTTTGCAAATTAAAATAAAAAATAAATAAATGATATCACATTTCCGTAAGTATGCAGACCCTTTACTCAGTACTTTGTTGAAGCAATCCATTTTTACATCAATTTTCCCATTATTAAAGTGGCTGGAGTTGAGTCAGTATGTTGGCAGCAGCCACTCAATGCCAGTGGTGGCTGTTTAACAGTCTGATTGGCATTGAGATAGAAGCTGTTTTTCAGTATCTCGGTCCCTGCTTTGATGCACCTGTACTGACCTCGTCTTCTGGATGATAGTTGGGTGAACAGGCAGTGGCTCGGGTGGTTGTTGTCCTTGATCATCTTTATGGCCTTCCTGTGACATCGGGTGGTGTAGGTGTCCTGGAGGGCAGGTAGTTTGCCCCCGGTGATGCGTTGTGCAGACCTCACTACCCTCTGGAGAGCCTTACGGTTGTGGGTGGAGCAGTTGCCATACCAGGCGGTGATACAGCCCGACAGGATGCTCTCGATTGTGCATCTGTAAAAGCTTGTGAGTGCTTTTGGTGACAAGCCAAATTTCTTCAGCCTCCTGAGGTTGAAGAGGCGCTGCTGTATCTTCTTCACCGCGCTGTCTGTGTGGGTGGACCAATTCAGTTTGTCCGTGATGTGTACGCCAAGGAACTTAAAACTTACTACCCTCTCCACTTCTGTCCTGTCGATGTGGATAGGGGGGGTGCTCACACTGCTGTTTCCTGAAGTCCCCGATTATCTCCTTTGTTTTGTTGACGTTGAGTGTGAGGTTATTTTCCTGACACCGCACTCCGAGGGCCCTCACCTCCTCCCTGTAGGCCGTCTTGTCGTTGTTGGTAATCAAGCCTACCACTGTAGTGTTGTCTGCAAACTTGATGATTGAGTTGGAGGCGTGCATGGCCACGCAGTCGTGGGTGAACAGGGAGTACAGGAGAGTGCTGAAAACGCACACATGTGGGGCCCCAGTGTTGAAGATCAGCGGGGTGGAGATGTTGTTACCTACCCTCACCACCTGGGGGCTGCCCGTCAGGAAGTCCAGTACCCAGTTGCACAGGGTGGGGTCGAGACCTTGATGACGAGTTTGGAGGGCACTGTGGTGTTAAATGCTGAGCTGTAGTCGATGAACAGCATTCTCAAATAGGTATTCCTCTTGTTCAGATGGGTTAGGGCAGTGTGCAGTGTGGTTGCGATTGCGTCTTCTGTGGACCTATTGGGGCGGTAAGCAAATTGGAGTGGGTCTAGTGTGTCAGGTAGGGTGGAGGTGATATGGTCCTTAACTAGTCTCTCAACGCACTTCATGATGACGAAAGTGAGTGCTACGGGGCGGTAGTTGTTTAGCTCAGTTACCTTAGCTGTCTTGGGAACAGGAACAAAGGTTGGCCCTCTTGAAGCATGTGGGAACAGCAGACTGGGATAAGGATTGATTGAATATGTCCGTAAACACACCAGCCAGCTGGTCTGCGCATGCTCTGAGGACACGGCTGGACATGCCGTCTGGGCCTGCAGCCTTGCGAGGGTTAACACGTTTAAATGTTTTACTTATGTCGGCTGCAGTGAAGGAGAGTCCACAGGTTTTGGTAGCGGGCCGTGTCAGTGGCACTGTATTGTTCTCAAAGCGAGCAAAGCAGTTGTTTAGTCTGTCTGGGAGCAAGGCATCGTGGTCCGCGACGGGGCTGGTTTTCTTTTTGTAATCCGTGATTGACTGTAGACCCTGCCACATACCTCTTGTGTCTGAGCCGTTGAATTGTGACTCT